>NC_048589.1:38141739-38221739 GCF_013265735.2 Oncorhynchus mykiss
GACAGCTCCTCCACCTAGTAGACAGCTCCTCCACCTATTAGACAGCGCCTCCACCTAGTAGACAGCTCCTCCACCTATTAGACAGGTCCTCCACCTAGTAGACAGCTCCTCCACCTAGTAGACAACTCCTTCACCTAGTAGACAGCTCCTCCACCTAGTAGACAGCTCCTCCACCCAGTAGACAGCTCCTCCACCTATTAGACAGCTCCTCCACCTAGTAGACAGCTCCTCCACCTATTAGACAGCTCCTCCACCCAGTAGACAGCTCCACCTAGTAGACAGCTCCTCCACCTAGTAGACAGCTCCTCCACCTAGTAGACAGCTCCTCCACCTAGTAGACAGCTCCTCCACCCAGTAGACAGGTCCTCCATCTATTAGACAGCTCCTACACCTAGTAGACAGCTCCTCCACCTAGTAGACAGCTCCTCCACCTAGTAGACAGCTCCTCCACCCAGTAGACAGGTCCTCCACTATTAGACAGGTCCTCCACCTATTAGACAGCTCCTCCACCCAGTAGACAGCTCCTCCACCTAGTAGACAGGACCTCCACCCAGTAGACAGCTCCTCCACCCAGTAGACAGCTCCTCCAGCCAGTAGACAGCTCCACCACCTAGTAGACAGCTCCTCCACCTAGTAGACAGCTCCTCCACCCAGTAGACAGGTCCTCCACCTATTAGACAGGTCCTCCACCTATTAGACAGCTCCTCCACCTAGTAGACAGCTCCTCCACCTAGTAGACAGCTCCTCCACCCAGTAGACAGCTCCTCCACCTAGTAGACAGCTCCTCCACCTAGTAGACAGCTCCTCCACCCAGTAGACAGCTCCCCCACCCAGTAGACAGGTCCTCCACCTATTAGACAGCTCATCCGCCTAGTAGACAGCTCCTCCACCTAGTAGACAGCTTCTCCACCTAGTAGACAGCTCCTCCACCCAGTAGACAGGTCCTCCACCTATTAGACAGGTCCTCCACCTATTAGACAGCTCCTCCACCCAGTAGACAGCTCCTCCACCTAGTAGACAGCTCCTCCACCTAGTAGACAGCTCCTCTACCTAGTAGACAGCTCCTCCACCTAGTAGACAGCTCCTCCACCTATTAGACAGCTCCTCCACCCAGTAGACAGCTCCTCCACCCAGTAGACAGCTCCTCCACCCAGTAGACAGCTCCTCCACCCAGTAGACAGCTCCTCCACCCAGTAGACAGCTCCTCCACGCAGTAGACAGCTCCTCCACCCAGTAGACAGCTCCTCCACCCAGTAGACAGCTCCTCCACCTAGTAGACAGCTCCTCCACCTAGTAGACAGCTCCTCCACCTAGTAGACAGCTCCTCCACCCAGTAGACAGCTCCTCCACCCAGTAGACAGCTCCTCCACCCAGTAGACAGCTCCTCCACCCAGTAGACAGCTCCTCCACCCAGTAGACAGCTCCTCCACCTAGTAGACAGCTCCTCCACCTAGTAGACAGCTCCTCCACCTATTAGATAGCTCCTCCACCTATTAGATAGCTCCTCCACCTAGTAGACAGCTCCTCCACCTAGTAGACAGCTCCTCCACCTAGTAGACAGCTCTTCCACCCATGAATGGGTAAACAACTCCATCCTACCTCACCCAGCACCGAGGGATGCCATGAGTGAGGGACTGAGTGAGTGAATGTGTGTAGGAGATCTCTACCTGACTCGTACAACGAATGGACACACACATGCACGCACGCATGCAGGAAGGCGATCATGACTGCATGCACACACACCTAACACAGCATCCATCCATCACTATACCCTCTCATTCCATTTACATCCTATGTCCTCCTATGTCCTCCTATGCCCTCCTATGATCTCCTATTCTCTCCTATGCCCTTGTATGTTCTCCTATGTCCTCCTATTCCCTCCTATGCCCTTGTATGTCCTCCTATGTCCTCCTATTCCCTCGTATGCCCTTGTATGTTCTCCTATGTCCTCCTATTCCCTCCTATGCCATTGTATGTCCTCCTATGTCATCCTATTCTCTCCTATTCCCTCCTATGTCCTCTTATTCTCTCCTATTCTCTCCTATTGCCTTCTATGTCCTCCTATTCCCTCCTATGTCATCCTATTCTCTCCTATTCCCTCACATGTCCTCTTATTCTCTCCTATGTCCTCGTATTCCCTCCTATGTCCTCCTATGAAATTGATGGACAGAGCGAGAGCACTCACTAACTCAACTTAAACCTGCTATCTCTAATAATCTACTGCAGTTATGAAACACAATAACTGCAATACATTGTGTGAATTCCGCATAGAAAATAGTTAGCCTGACTAAGTAGCTAACGTAGTTGCTAGCAATGACGATGCATAAGCAATTACAATATACAACTTTATAATAACCAGGACTACGTTATCCCCCCCACAGCACGTTTTGATGCATGCAGAAATACAGTTAAACATGTGGCCACTTGCATTCTTATTCCTTCTGCGGATAATCACAAACTGTCGGTTCTGTCTTCATCGAAACTCACTGGCTGGAGGCAGGAATTCCAACGAGCAGGCTGAAGAGAATGTCTATGATTGGAAAGAACGTTAGGGTTGATTGACTGATGATGTCGGACATTCTAACTAAAAGGGACAAACTAAGTAAGGGTGTATAGGGAAATACTACATCTGAAGGTCTGGCCTTTTCTACAGCTCATCACTGCATTCTAGAAAGTTGGTTGTCCCTCCCTCTATGATGTCATGGAGGTTGATACATTGCTATGTTTTCCTTTATAAAGCCCTTTTACAAAGAAATCCCACTGTACCTAACATCATCACTAAACCTCAGACATACTGGTTACCACTCCTGGTCTCAGGGATGGAGAACTCTGTAAATTCCTTTTGTCTCTAATTAGGTAAATCGGCTTTTAGTTTTCTTGCACATTATTTGTGGAACAATCTTGAAAATGTTCTGAAATGTACCGTTCTGGAAAGATGATTCAGGACCTTATTACTGATGAATGTGATGTTCTGGTGCCTCTGGGGCGATTCAGAAAGATGATTCAGGACCTTATTACTGATGAATGTGATGTTCTGGTGCCTCTGGGGCGATTCAGAAAGATGATTCAGGACCTTATTACTGATGAATGTCTGGTTTTTCTGACTGTGTTTTTCTTTCTGCTTGACTTTTGTATTTACTGTACATTGATGTCTGTATTGTCTGCAATTGATGTATTTCAGGGCTCATCTGTAAAATTAGACATTGGACTCAGTGTGTATGATGGTGTGTATGGACATTATGGACAGTATCTGAATAGAAAAGGTGTGTACAGCAGGAGTTATATAGGATGAGTCATGACTAGAATACATGATATACATATGAAGTAAAACAGTATGGAAACATTATTACAGTGTTCAATAACTATGTACATAGGCAGCAGTCTCTAAAGTGCATGGCCGACTACTCACAACTATTTAACTTCTTTGGGCTGCAATCCCGTTAAAATGATTTATACAACAACAGCCAATGAAAGTGCAGAGCGCCAAATTCAAACAACAGAAATCTCATAATTAAAATTCCTCAAACATACATGTATTTTATACCGTTTTAAAGGTAATCTTGTTGTTAATCCCACCAAAGTGTCCGATTTCAAATAGGCTTTACAGCGAAAGCACCACAAACGATTATGTTAGGTCACCGCCAAGTCACAGAAAAATTCAGCCATTTTTCCAGCCACTTCATGTTACACAATACATGTATGTTTTGTTCGATAAAGTGCATATTTATATCAATAATCTCAGTATACATTGGCGCGTTATGTTCACTAGTTCCAAAACATCCGGTGATATTGCAGAGAGCCACATAATTTTACAGAAATTCTTATTATAAATGTCAATGAAAATACAGTGGTTAGACATGGAAATATAGATACACTTCTCCTTAATGCAACCACTGTGTCAGATTTCAAAAAATCTTTACAGAAAAAGCAAACCATGCAATAATTTGAGAACGGCGCTCAGAAAACAAAGAGATACCCGCCATGTTGGAGTCAGAAATCAGAAATAACATTATAAATATTCACTTACCTTTGATGATCTTCATCAGAATTCACTCCCAGGAATCCCAGTTCCACATTAAATGTTTGATTTGCTAGATAATGTCCATCATTTATGTCCAAAGAGTTACTTTTGTAAGCACGTTTGGTAAACAAATCCAAAGTCATGAAGCGCGTTGCCTAGTTGCAGACGAAATGTCAAAAAGTTCCGTTACTGTCCGTAGAAACATGTCAAACGATGTATGGAATCAATCTTTAGGATGTTTTTAACTTAAAACTTCAATAATATTCCAACCGGAGAATTCCTTTGTCTTCAGCAAAGCAAAGGGCGCAAACTAACTTTCATGTGAAATGCGCGTGACCAGCGCGTGACTGCTTGAAGACCTCTGACTCATTCCTCTCTCATTCGGTCCCACTTCACAGTAGAATCCTCAAACAAGTTTCTAAAGACGGTTGACATCTAGTGGAAGCCTTGGGAAGTGCAACATAACCAATATCCCACTGTGAATATGTCCATTACAATCCAGCCAGCTGGTCTGCACATGTTATAAGGACACAGCTTTGGATGACATCTGGGCCTTGCAAGCCTTGCAAGGGTTAACACTTAAATGTTGACCATGGAGAATGAGAGCTCACAGTCATGAGTGGCAGTGTTCCATGTTGGCAGTCCTATATTTTCCTTGAAGCGAGCGAAGAAGGTGTTTAGCTTGTCTGGGATTAAGACGTCAGTGTCCGCAACATGGCAGGTTTTCCCTTTATAATCCGTGACTGTCTGCAGTCCCTGCCACATACGTCTCGTGTCTGAGTCAATGAATTGTGACTCCACTTTGTATCTGTACTGACGTATTGCGTGTTTGATTGCCTTACGGAAGGCATAGCTTGATTTTTTTTGTACTCAACCATGTTCCCAGTTACCTTGTTGTTGTTAAATGAGGTGGTTCGCTTCCGGTTATGCGCGAATGCTGACATCTATCCACTGTTTTTGGTTTGGATAAGTTCTAATCATCACAGTGCGAACAACATCCTCTATGCACTTCCTGATGAACTCATTCACTGAGTCATTGCATATGCCAATACTATATCCCAGTCCATGTGATCAATGTGATCTTGAAGCAAAGATTCTGATTGTTCAGTCCAACTTGAACATTAATTACCATGGGTACTTCCTGTCTAAGTTTCTGCCTATAGGAATGGAGGAACAAACTGAAGGCGTGATCTGATTTGATGAAGGCAGGGCGGAGGAGGGCCTTGAATTCGTCCCGGAATGGTCAATAATTCTTGATGAGCGAGTGTGCAGGCAAACTTTGGTTTTCCTCAGATTTGCCTAATTAATAACGACCCAAGCTACAATAAATGCGGTCTCAGGATATGCGATTTCCAGTTTGCAAAAATTGTAGTGTAGTTCCTTGAGAGTCGTTGCAGTGTCGGCTTGAGGGGGAATATACGAGGCCGTGCCGATAACCGAAGATATTTTTCTCGGTAGGTAATGCGGTCTGTATTTGATAGTGAGATATTCCAGATCGGGATAAAGTAAGGACTTGAGTTCCTGTACGCTACTACAATCGCATCATGAGTAGTTAATCATGAAACATACTCCTCCACCTTTCTTTTTCCTAGAGAGCACTTTCTTTCTGTCAATGGTGGTTTTATGGTGGTTTTGAAGGGAGATGCATTGACTCAATGCTCCAGGAGGTTGTTTGGAAGACTAGTGTTTTACCCTGCGGAGCGCTAACGTCCCAGTCAGGCAGGGTTATTTATTCAGAAAAGTGAATATCTTGCTGTTGGCGTCCTCAAAGCAGCTCTGCCTTCTCTCCTTTTCAAAGGTAAATCATCCTGCAATGATACGGTACAGACACTTTCACAGCAGACAGTATAGAACAGATACTCCAAAGCTCTGTGTCTCCCTGTCTTCAACATGCATTTACAAAGTACTGTTAAACTAATTTCCCCTTTCTTCTCCATTCCCTCCTCTCCTCTCCTGCCCTTCCCTCTCTGCTACTTTCCTCTTTTCCTGTCTTCTCCTCTCCTAACCTCCTCCCCTCTCCTCTCCTCTCCTCCCCTCTAGTCTCCTCTCCTCTCGACTCTCTCCTCCCTTCTCTCCACAGGTCTACTCTCCTTCCTCTCCTCTCATATCCCTCCTTTCCTCTCCTCTCCCTCCTCTCCCTCTTTTCCTTTCATCTCCTCTCTACTCTCCTCTCCTCTCTTTCCTCCCCTCCTCTCCTCTCTCCCTCATTTTCTCTTCTCTGCGATCCTATCCCTCCTTTCCTTTCCTTTCCTTTCCTCTACTCTCCTCTCCCTCCTTTCCTTTCCTTTCCTCTCCTCTCCTCTCCCTCCTTTCCTTTCCTTTCCTTTCCTTTCCTTTCCTTTCCTTCCCTTTCCTCTCCTCTCCTCTCCTCTCCTCACCCTGCTGTACTATGTGTTTCACATCTCAGTGTGCTTCATCACTCAGTGTGTTTCATCTCTCAGTGTTTCATCTCTCAGTGTGTTTCATCTCTCAGTGTGCTTCATCTCTCAGTGTTTCATCTCTCAGTGTGTTTCATCTCTCAGTGTGTTTCATCTCTCAGTGTTTCATGTTTCATCTCTCAGTGTGTTTCATCTCTCAGTGTGTTTCATCTCTCAGTGTGTTTCATCTCTCAGTGTATTTCATCTCTGTGTGTTTCATCTCTCAGTGTGTTTCATCTCTCAGTGTGTTTCATCTCTCAGTGTGTTTCATCTCTCAGTGTGTTTCATCTCAGTGTGTTTCATCTCTCAGTGTATTTCATCTCTCAGTGTATTTCATCTCTCAGTGTGCTTCATCTCTCAGTGTGTTTCATCTCAGTGTGTTTCATCTCTCAGTGTGCTTCATCTCTCAGTGTGTTTCATCTCTCAGTGTGTTTCATCTCTCAGTGTGTTTCATCTCTCAGCGTGTTTCATCTCTCAGTGTGTTTCATCTCAGTGTGTTTCATCTCTCAGTGCGTATCATCTCAGTGTGTTTCATCTCTCAGTGTGTTTCATCTCTCAGTGTTTCGTGTTTCATCTCTCAGTGTTTCGTGTTTCATCTCTCAGCGTGTTTCATCTCTCAGTGTGTCTAATCACAGTGTGTTTCATCTCTCAGTGCGTTTCATCTCAGTGTGTTTTATGTCTCAGTGTGTTTCATCTCTCAGTGTGTTTCATCTCTCAGTGTGCTTCATCTCTCAGTGTTTCATCTCTCATTGTGTTTCATCTCTCAGTGTGTTTCATCTCTCAGTGTTTCATGTTTCATCTCTCAGTGTGTTTCATCTCTCAGTGTGTTTCATCTCTCAGTGTGTTTCATCTCTCAGTGTATTTCATCTCTCAGTGTGTTTCATCTCTCAGTGTGTTTCATCTCTCAGTGTGTTTCATCTCTCAGTGTGTTTCATCTCTGTGTATTTCATCTCTCAGCGTGCTTCATCTCTCAGTGTGTTTCATCTCAGTGTGTTTCATCTCTCAGTGTGCTTCATCTCTCAGTGTGTTTCATCTCTCAGTGTGTTTCATCTCTCAGCGTGTTTCATCTCTCAGTGTGTTTCATCTCAGTGTGTTTCATCTCTCAGTGCGTATCATCTCAGTGTGTTTCATCTCTCAGTGTGTTTCATCTCTCAGTGTTTCGTGTTTCATCTCTCAGTGTTTCGTGTTTCATCTCTCAGCGTGTTTCATCTCTCAGTGTGTCTAATCTCAGTGTGTTTCATCTCTCAGTGCGTTTCATCTCAGTGCGTTTCATCTCAGTGTGTTTCATCTCTCAGTGTGTTTCATCTCTCAGTGTGTTTCATCTCTCAGTGTGTTTCATCTCGCAGTGTGTTTCATCTCTCAGTGTTTCATCTCTCAGTGTGTTTAATCTCTCAGTGTTTCATCTCTGTGTGTTTCATCTCTGTGTGTTTCATCTCTCAGTGTGTTTCATCTCTCAGTGTGTTTCATCTCTCAGTGTGCTTCATCTCTCAGTGTGCTTCATCTCTCAGTGTGTTTCATCTCTCAGTGTGTTTCATCTCTCAGTGTGTTTCATCTCTCAGTGTTTCATCTCTGTGTTTCATCTCTCAGTGTTTCATGTTTCATCCCTCGGTGTGTTTCATCTCTCAGTGTTTCATGTTTCATCCCTCGGTGTGTTTCATCTCTCAGTGTGTTTCATCTCTCAGTGTTTCATGTTTCATCTCTCGGTGTGTTTCATATCTCAGTATGTTTCATCTCTCAGTGTGTTTCATCTCTTAGTGTGTTTCATCTCTCAGTGTGTTTCATCTCTCAGTGTGTTTCATCTCTCAGTGTGTTTCATCTCTCAGTGTATTTCATCTCTGTGTGTTTCATCTCTCAGTGTGTTTCATCTCTCAGTGTGTTTCATCTCTCAGTGTGTTTCATCTCAGTGTGTTTCATCTCTCAGTGTATTTCATCTCTCAGTGTATTTCATCTCTCAGTGTATTTCATCTCTCAGTGTGCTTCATCTCTCAGTGTGTTTCATCTCAGTGTGTTTCATCTCTCAGTGTGCTTCATCTCTCAGTGTGTTTCATCTCTCAGTGTGTTTCATCTCTCAGTGTGTTTCATCTCTCAGCGTGTTTCATCTCTCAGTGTGTTTCATCTCAGTGTGTTTCATCTCTCAGTGCGTATCATCTCAGTGTGTTTCATCTCTCAGTGTGTTTCATCTCTCAGTGTTTCGTGTTTCATGTCTCAGTGTTTCGTGTTTCATCTCTCAGCGTGTTTCATCTCTCAGTGTGTCTAATCACAGTGTGTTTCATCTCTCAGTGCGTTTCATCTCAGTGTGTTTTATGTCTCAGTGTGTTTCATCTCTCAGTGTGTTTCATCTCTCAGTGTGCTTCATCTCTCAGTGTTTCATCTCTCATTGTGTTTCATCTCTCAGTGTGTTTCATCTCTCAGTGTTTCATGTTTCATCTCTCAGTGTGTTTCATCTCTCAGTGTGTTTCATCTCTCAGTGTGTTTCATCTCTCAGTGTATTTCATCTCTCAGTGTGTTTCATCTCTCAGTGTGTTTCATCTCTCAGTGTGTTTCATCTCTCAGTGTGTTTCATCTCTGTGTATTTCATCTCTCAGTGTGCTTCATCTCTCAGTGTGTTTCATCTCAGTGTGTTTCATCTCTCAGTGCGTATCATCTCAGTGTGTTTCATCTCTCAGTGTGTTTCATCTCTCAGTGTTTCGTGTTTCATCTCTCAGTGTTTCGTGTTTCATCTCTCAGTGTGTTTCATCTCTCAGTGTGTCTAATCTCAGTGTGTTTCATCTCTCAGTGCGTTTCATCTCAGTGTGTTTCATCTCTCAGTGTGTTTCATCTCTCAGTGTGTTTCATCTCTCAGTGTGTTTCATCTCGCAGTGTGTTTCATCTCGCAGTGTGTTTCATCTCTCAGTGTGTTTAATCTCTCAGTGTTTCATCTCTGTGTGTTTCATCTCTGTGTGTTTCATCTCTCAGTGTGTTTCATCTCTCAGTGTGTTTCATCTCTCAGTGTGCTTCATCTCTCAGTGTGCTTCATCTCTCAGTGTGTTTCATCTCTCAGTGTGTTTCATCTCTCAGTGTGTTTCATCTCTCAGTGTTTCATCTCTGTGTTTCATCTCTCAGTGTTTCATGTTTCATCCCTCGGTGTGTTTCATCTCTCAGTGTTTCATGTTTCATCCCTCGGTGTGTTTCATCTCTCAGTGTGTTTCATCTCTCAGTGTTTCATGTTTCATCTCTCGGTGTGTTTCATATCTCAGTATGTTTCATCTCTCAGTGTGTTTCATCTCTTAGTGTGTTTCATCTCTCAGTGTGTTTCATCTCTCAGTGTGTTTCATCTCTCAGTGTGTTTCATCTCTCAGTGTGTTTAATCTCTGTGTGTTTCATCTCTCAGTGTGTATCATCTCTCAGTTTGTTTAATCTCTCAGTGTGTCCCAGTGGAGTGTTCCCAGCTCCTCTTGTCCTGCTCTCAGCTCAATGAGTTCCAGCTTAAGAGGAGAGCTGAAGGTTAGGAGAAGGACTTCAAACAGACCTAAGCCCAGCCTTGAGCACCCTTGATGGGCTAATCAGATGTTTGTAGAGGGCCCTAGGAGTGGTCCTAGTCGTGAAATAATCTGCCACAGCCCCTTACATTGTAGTGTAGTGACCATAGACCTGTTCAAATACTTAAAAAATGTATCCTTCCCTCTTTCCTTCCTCCCTTACTTCATGTTGAGTGTTATCGTGACTGTTGTATACATTCTATCCCAGGATAAGAAAAATAACAAGCTTACTAAGGTAAGTTTGGCGGCTTGAGTGAAGGAGGCTTTGTTGCGAAATAGAAAGACGATTCTAGATTTGATTTTGGATTGGAGATGTTTAATATGAGTCTGGAAGGAGAGTTTACAGTCTAGCCACATATTCTAGGTCGGAACCGTCCAGGGTGGTGATACTAGTCAGACGGGCTGCGAACGGTTGAAAAGCATGCATTTGGTTTTACTAGCGTTTAAGAGCAGTTGGAGGCCACGGAAGCAGTGTTGTATGGCATTGAAGCTCGTTTGAAGGTAAGTTAGCACAGTGTCCAAGGAAGGGCCAGAAGTATACAGAATGGTGTCGTCTGTGTAGAGGTGGATCAGGGAATCGCACGCAGCAAGAGCGACATCATTGATATGTACAGAGAAAAAGAGTCGGCACGAGAATTGAACCCTGTGGTAGAGTCTGCCAGAGGTCCGGACAACATGCCCTCCGATTTGACACACTGTGGTTGGTGAACCAGGTGAGGCAGTCATTAGAAAAACCAAAGCAATTGAATCTGCCAATAAGAATAGAGTGATTGACAGAGTCGAAAGCCTTGGCCAGGTCGATGAAGACGGCTGCACAGTACTGTCTTTTATCGATGGCAGTTATGATATCGTTTAGTACCTTGAGCATGGCTGAGGTGCACCTGTAACCGGCTCAAAAACCGGATTGCACAGCGGAGAAGGTATGGTGGGATTCGAAATGGTCAGCTATCTGTTTATTAACTTGGCTTTCGAAGACTTTAGATAGGCAGGGCAGGATGGATATACAGTGCCTTGCGAAAGTATTCGGCCCCCTTGAACTTTGCGACCTTTTGCCACATTTCAGGCTTCAAACATAAAGATATACAACTGTATTTTTTTGTGAAGAATCAACAACAAGTGGGACACAATCATGAAATCGAACGACACTTATTGGATATTTCAAACTTTTTTAACAAATCAAAAACTGAAAAATTGGGCGTGCAAAATTATTCAGCCCCTTTACTTTCAGTGCAGCAAACTCTCTCCAGAAGTTCAGTGAGGATCTCTGAATGATCCAATGTTGACCTAAATGACTAATGATGATAAATACAATCCACCTGTGTGTAATCAAGTCTCTGTATAAATGCACCTGCACTGTGATAGTCTCAGAGGTCCGTTAAAAGTGCAGAGAGCATCATGAAGAACAAGGAACACACCAGGCAGGTCCGAGATACTGTTGTGAAGAAGTTTAAAGCCGGATTTGGATACAAAAAGATTTCTCAAGCTTTAAACATCCCAAGGAGCACTGTGCAACGATAATATTGAAATGGAAGGAGTATCAGACCACTGCAAATCTACCAAGACCTGGCCGTCCCTCTAAACTTTCAGCTCATACAAGGAGAAGACTGATCAGAGATGCAGCCAAGAGGCCCATGATCACTCTGGATGAACTGCAGAGATCTACAGCTGAGGTGGGAGACTCTGTCCATAGGACAACAATCAGTCGTATATTGCACAAATCTGGCCTTTATGGAAGAGTGGCAAGAAGAAAGCCATTTCTTAAAGATATCCATAAAAAGTGTCGTTTAAAGTTTGCCACAAGCCACCTGGGAGACACACCAAACATGTGGAAGAAGGTGTTCTGGTCAGATGAAACCAAAATTGAACTTTTTGGCAACAATGCAAAACGTTATGTTTGGCGTAAAAGCAACACAGCTGAACACACCATCCCCACTGTCAAACATGGTGGTGGCAGCATCATGGTTTGGGCCTGCTTTTCTTCAGCAGGGACAGGGAAGATGGTTAAAATTGATGGGAAGATGGATGGAGCCAAATACAGGACCATTCTGGAAGAAAACCTGATGGAGTCTGCAAAAGACCTGAGACTGGGACGGAGATTTGTCTTCCAACAAGACAATGATCCAAAACATAAAGCAAAATCTACAGTGGAATGGTTCAAAAATAAACATATCCAGGTGTTAGAATGGCCAAGTCAAAGTCCAGACTTGAATCCAATCGAGAATCTGTGGAAAGAACTGAAAACTGCTGTTCACAAATGCTCTCCATCCAACCTCACTGAGCTCGAGCTGTTTTGCAAGGAGGAATGGGAAAAAATTTCAGTCTCTCGATGTGCAAAACTGATAGAGACATACCCCAAGCGACTTACAGCTGTAATCGCAGCAAAAGGTGGCGCTACAAAGTATTAACTTAAGGGGGCTGAATAATTTTGCACGCCCAATTTTTCAGTTTTTGATTTGTTAAAAAAGTTTGAAATATCCAATAAATGTCGTTCCACTTCATGATTGTGTCCCACTTGTTGTTGATTCTTCACAAAAAAATACAGTTTTATATCTTTAGTTTGAAGCCTGAAATGTGGCAAAGGGTCGCAAAGTTCAAGGGGGCCGAATACTTTCGCAAGGCACTGTAGGTCTGTAACAGGTTGGGTTTAGGGTTTGAAGAGGGGGATGACCGCGGCAGCTTTCCAATCTTTAGGGATCTCGGACGATACGAAAAAGATGTTGAACAGTCTGGTAATAGGGATTAAAACACTGGCGGCGGATAGTTTTAGAAAGAGAGGGTCCAGATTGTCTAGCCCAGCTGATTTGTACTGGTCCAGGTTTTCCAGCTCTTTCAGAACATCTGTGATTTAGGGAGCGTTTGAAAGTGATGAGGGGTGGTATTTGGAGGGCGAGTTGGTCAGGATAATGTCTATGAGTGTGCCCATGTTTACGGATTTAGGGTTGTACCTGGTGGGTTCCTTGATGATTTGTGTGAGATTGAGGGCATCTAGCTGAGATTGTAGGACTGCCGGGGTGTTCAGCATATCCCAGTTTAGGTCACCTAAGAGAATGAACTCTGAAGCTAGATGGGTGGCGATCAATTCACAAATGGTGTCCAGGGCACAGCTGGGAGTGGAGGGGGGTCGATACCAGGCGGTAACAGTGACAGACCTATTTCTGGAGAGATACATTTTTTAAATTAGAATTTCGAACTGTTTGGGTATAGACCTGGAAAGTATGACAGAACTTTGCAGGCTATCTCTGCAGTAGATTACAACTCCTCCCCCTTTGGCAGTTCTATCTTGACGGAAAATGTTGTAGTTGGGTATGGAAATCTCAGAATTTTTGGTGGCCTTCCTATGCCAGGATTCAGACTCGGCAAGGACATCAGGGTTGGCGGAGTGTGCTAAAGCAGTGAGTAAAACAAACTTAGGAATGAGGCTTCTGATGTTGATATGCATGAAGGCAGGCTTTTTCGATCACAGAAGTCAACAAATGAGGGTGCCTGGGGACACGCAGGGCCTGGGTTTACCTCCACATCACCCGAGGAACAGAGGAGTAGTAGGATGAGGGTACGGCTAAAGGCTATCAAAACTGGTCGCCTAGAGCGTTGGGGACAAAGAATTAAAGGAGCAGATTTATTGGCGTGGTAGAATAGATTCCGGACATAATGTGCAGACAGGGGTATGGTGGGGTGCAGGTACAGCAGAGATAAGCCCAGGCACTGAGTGATGATAAGAGAGGTTGCATCTCTGGATTTTTTTATTTTTTTATTTCACCTTTATTTAACCAGGTAGGCTAGTTGAGAACAAGTTCTCATTTGCAACTGCGACCTGGCCAAGATAAGGCATAGCAGTGTGAACAGACAACACAGAGTTACACATGGAGTAAACAATTAACAAGTCAATAACACAGTAGAAAAAAGGGGAGTCTATATACATTGTGTGCAAAAGGCATGAGAAGGTAGGCGAATAATTACAATTATGCAGATTAACACTGGAGTGATAAATTATCAGATGGTTATGTACAGGTAGAGATATTGGTGTGCAAAAGAGCAGAAAAATAAATAAATAAAAACAGTATGTGGATGAGGTAGGTGAAAATGGGTGGGCTATTTACCAATAGACTATGTACAGCTGCAGCGATCGGTTAGCTGCTCAGATAGCAGATGTTTGAAGTTGGTGAGGGAGATAAAAGTCTCCAACTTCAGCGATTTTTGCAATTCGTTCCAGTCACAGGCAGCAGAGAACTGGAACGAAAGGCGGCCAAATGAGGTGTTGGCTTTAGGGATGATCAGTGAGATACACCTGCTGGAGCGCGTGCTACGGATGGGTGTTGCCATCGTAACCAGTGAACTGAGATAAGGCGGAGCTGGTTTCCGAGCCGGTCACGGGTGTACCTCAGCCACGCTCAAGGTACTAAACGATATCATAACCGCCATCGATAAAAGACAGTACTGTGCAGCCGTCTTCATAGACCTTGCCAAGGCTTTCGACTCTGTCAATCATCGTATTCTTATCGGCAGACTCAGTAGCCTCGGTTTTTCGGATGACTGCCTTGCCTGGTTCACCAATTACTTTGCAGACAGAGTTCAGAGTGTCAAATCGGAGGGCATGCTGTCCGGTCCTCTGGCAGTCTCTATGGGGGTGCCACAGGGTTCAATTCTCGGGCCGACTCTTTTCTCTGTATATATCAATGATGTTTCTCATGCTGCGGGCGATTCCCTGATCCACCTCTACGCAGACGACACCATTCTATATACTTCCGGCCCGTCCTTGGACACTGTGCTATCTAACCTCCAAACGAGCTTCAATGCCATACAGCACTCCTTCCGTGGCCTCCAACTGCTCTTAAACGCTAGTAAAACCAAATGCATGCTTTTCAACCGTTCGCTGCCTGCACCCGCACGCCTGACCAGCATCACCACCCTGGATGGTTCCGACCTTGAATATGTGGACATCTATAAGTACCTAGGTGTCTGGCTAGACTCTAAACTCTCCTTCCAGACCCATATCAAACATCTCCAATCGAAAATCAAATCAAGAGTCGGCTTTCTATTCCGCAACAAAGCCTCCTTCACTCACGCCGCCAAACTTACCCTAGTAAAACTGACTATCCTACCGATCCTCGACTTCGGCGATGTCATCTACAAAATGGCTTCCAACATTCTACTCAGCAAACTGGATGCAGTTTATCACAGTGCCATCCGTTTTGTCACTAAAGCACCTTATACCACCCACCACTGCGACTTGTATGCTCTAGTCGGCTGGCCCTCGCTACATATTCGTCGCCAGACCCACTGGCTCCAGGTCATCTACAAGTCCATGCTAGGTAAAGCTCCGCCTTATCTCAGTTCACTGGTTACGATGGCAACACCCATCCGTAGTAGTAGTATGGTGCTGAACTGACCCTGTATATAGTATGGTATTGGAACTGACCCTGTATATGGTATGGTATTAACTGACCCTGTATCTAGTATGGTGCTGAACTGACCCTGTATATAGTATGGGGCTGAACTCACCCTGTATATAGTATGCTTACTTACTTATTGTGTTCTTCATATTTCTTCTTATTTCTCATGCTTTTTGTCTAGTGTTACGTTGTCCCACTTCCGGCGCCGACAGAGATGGCCGCCTCGCTTAGCGTTCCTAGGAAACTATGCAGTTTTTTGTTTTTTTTACGTGTTATTTCTTACATTGGTACCCCAGGTAATCTTAGGTTTCATTACATACAGTCGAGAAGAACTACTGAACATAAGAGCAGCGTCAACTCACCATCAGTACGACCAAGAATATGACTTTCGCGAAGCGGATCCTGTGTTCTGCCTTTCACCCAGGACAACGGAATGGATCCCAGTCTGCGACCCAAAAACAAAGACGGCGTAAAAGAGGGAAACGAAGCGGTCTTCTGGTCAGACTCCGGAGACGGGCACATCGCGCACCACTCCCTAGCATTCTTCTCGCCAATGTCCAGTCTCTTGACAACAAGGTTGGTGAAATCCGAGCAAGGGTAGCATTCCAGAGGGACATCAGAGACTGTAACGTTCTTTGCTTCACGCAAACATGGCTCACTGGAGAGACGCTATCAGAGTCGGTGCAGCCAACTGGTTTCTCCACGCATCGCGCAGACAGAAACAAACATCTTTCTGGTAAGAAGAGGGGCAGGGGCGTATGCTTCATGGTTAACGTGACGTGGTGTGATCATAATATAACATTCTGTTCACCTGATTTAGAATTCCTCACAATCAAATGTCGACCGCATTATCTACCAAGGGAATTCTCTTCGATTATAATCACAGCCGTATATATTCCCACCCAAGCAGACCCTGATGGCTCTGAACAAACTTTATTTGACTCTTTGCAAACTGGAATCCATTTATCCGGAGGCTGCATTCATTGTAGCTGGGGATTTTAACAAGGCTAATCTGAAAACCAGACTCCCTAAATTTTATCAGCACATCGATTGCGCAACCAGGGCTGGAAAAACCTTGGATCACTGCTATTCTAACTTCCGCGACACATATAAGGCCCTGCCCCGCCCTCCTTTCGGAAAAGCTGACCACGACTCCATTTTGTTGATCCCTGCCTACAGACAGAAACTAAAACAAGAAGCTCCCGCGCTAAGGTCTGTTCAACGCTGGTCCGACCAATCTGATTCCACACTTCAAGACTGCTTCCATCATGTGGACTGGGATATGTTTCGTATTGCGTCAGACAACAACGTTGACGAATATGCTGATTCGGTGAGCGAGTTCATTAGAACGTGCGTTGAAGATGTCGTTCCCATAGCAACGAATATAACATTCCCAAACCAGAAACCGTGGATTGATGGCAGCATTCGCGTGAAACTGAGGTGACCGGAAACATGACCGAATACAAACAGTGTAACTATTCCCTCCGCAAGGCAATCAAACAAGCTAAGCGTCAGTATAGAGACAAAGTAGAATCTCAATTCAACGGCTCAGACACAAGAGGTATGTGGCAGGGTCTACAGTCAATCTCGGATTACAAAAAGAAAACCAGCCCCGTCACGGACCAGGATGTCTTGCTCCCAGGCAGACTAAATAACTTTTTTGCCCGCTTTGAGGACAATAAAGTGCTACTGATTCGGCCCGCAACTAAAACATGCGGACTCTCCTTCACTGCAGCCGACGTGAGGAAAACATTTAAACGTGTCAACCCTCGCAAGGCTGCAGGCCCAGACGGCATCCCCAGCTGCACCCTCAGAGCATGCGCAGACCAGCTGGCTGGTGTGTTTACGGACATATACAATCAATCCCTATCCCAGTCTGTTATTCCCACATGCTTCAAGAGGGCCACCATTGTTCCTGTTCCCAAGAAAGCTAAGGTAACTGAGCTAAACGACTACCGCCCCGTAGCACTCACTTCCATCATCATGAAGTGCTTTGAGAGACTAGTCAAGGACCATATCACCTCCACCCTACCTGACACCCTAGACCCACTCCAATTTGCTTACCGCCCAAATAGGTCCACAGACGATGCAATCTCAACCACACTGCACACTGCCCTAACCCATCTGGACAAGAGGAATACCTATGTGAGAATGCTGTTCATCGACTACAGCTCGGCATTTAACACCATAGTGCCCACCAAGCTCGTCATCAAGCTCGAGACCCTGGGTCTCGACCCCGCCCTGTGCAACTGGGTACTGGACTTCCTGACGGGCCGCCCCCAGGTGTTGAGGGTAGGCAACAACATTTCCACCCCGCTGATCCTCAACACTGGGGCCCCACAAGGGTGCGTTCTGAGCCCTCTCCTTTACTCCCTGTTCACCCACGACTGCGTGGCCACGCACGCCTCCAACTCAATCATCAAGTTTGCGGACGACACAACAGTGGTAGGCTTGATTACCAACAACGACGAGACGGCCTACAGGGAGGAGGTGAGGGCCCTCGGAGTGTGGTGTCAGGAAAATAACCTCACACTTAACGTCAACAAAACTAAGGAGATGATTGTGGACTTTAGGAAACAGCAGAGGGAACACCCCCCTATCCACATCGATGGAACAGTAGTGGAGAGGGTAGTAAGTTTTAAGTTCCTCGGCGTACACATCACAGACAAACTGAATTGGTCCACCCACACAGACAGCTTAGTGAAGAAGGCGCAGCAGCTCCTCTTCAACCTCAGGAGGCTGAAGAAATCCGGCTTGTTACCAAAAGCACTCACAAACTTCTACAGATGCACAATTGAGAGCATCCTGTCGGGCTGTATCACCGCCTGGTACGGCAACTGCTCCGCCCACAACCGTAAAGCTCTCCAGAGGGTAGTGAGGTCTGCACAACGCATCACCGGGGGCAAACTACCTGCCCTCCAGGACACCTACACCACCCGATGTCACAGGAAGGCCCTAAAGATCATCAAGGACAACAACCACCCGAGCCACTGCCTGTTCACCCCGCTATCATCCAGAAGGCGAGGTCAGTACAGGTGCATCAAAGCTGGGACCGAGAGACTGAAAAACAGCTTCTATCAAGGCCATCAGACTGTTAAACAGCCACCACTAACATTGAGTGGCTGCTGCCAACACACTGACTCAACTCCAGCCACTTTAATAATGGGAATTGATGGGAAATTATGTAAAATATATCACTAGCCACTTTAAACAATGCTACCTAATATAATGTTTACATACCCTACATTATTCATCTCATATGTATATGTATATACTGTACTCTATCATCTACTGCATCTTTATGTAATACATGTATCACTAGCCACTTTAACTATGCCACTTTGTTTACGTACTCATCTCATATGTATATACTGCACTCAATACCATCTACTGTATCTTGCCTATGCCTCTCTGTACCATCACTCATTCATATATCTTTATGTACATATTCTTTATCCCCTTACACTTGTGTCTATAAGGTAGTAGTTTTGGAATTGTTAGCTAGATTACTTGTTGGTTATTACTGCATTGTCGGAACTAGAAGCACAAGCATTTCGCTACACTCGCATTAACATCTGCTAACCATGTGTATGTGACAGATAAAATTTGATTTTATTTGATTTCCATTGTTGGGTTTTGAGTTTGCAAGAAAGATATTTCACTGTACTTGTGCATGTGACATTAAAATAATGACTTCTTCAAGTAAAATAGAAAGAAAGGCTACATTTCTGAACTATTAAAATACATTTTGATCTGAAGGAGGCCTGGTTCTGACTACTTTGTCATTGGAGGCTTAGAGTAGACTGAATCCTTGTTACTTGGTCTCTTTCAGAGTGCTGTATCATTGACGGCTGTACTTCACGGTAGCTGAGTGGCTATTGTACATTCTGCCTTTCTTTCTTCCTGTCCTATAATGATGATTATACTGTTCACATTATCTGAGGGAGTCTGGAGAGACTGAGATGATGGGCGGAAGGGACTGAAGAGGATCTAGAGTGGCGATTAAGCTTCCTTGTCAATTCTCTCTACAACAGGGGGCTCCAACCCTGGTTCCTGGAGAGCTACAGGGTGTGAAGGCCAGGTGTTTTAGTGTTGGGTTGGAGTAAAAGCCTGCACAACCAGTAGTTCATTGGAGAGCCCTGCTCTATATTGAGGCCATATACATATACAGTGGGGAGAACAAGTATTTTGCAGGTTTTCCTACTTACAAAGCATGTAGAGGTCTGTAATTTTTTTCATAGGTACACTTCAACTGTGAGAGACGGAAAATCACATTGTATGATTTTTAAGTAATTAATTAGCCTTGTATTGCATGACATAAGTATTGGGCAATACAAGGATATAGGTTAGAGGATGAAAGTTAAACATGTACAGTAGGCTAATGTTAACTTGCTGGGTCACCATTAAAGTGGAAATTGTGCTGGAATAGAGGAGGCAGCTTTGGTTTATCTTTTTCTTAATGAATAACGTTAGTTGTTTAGTTGTCCGAAAATGTCGGAAAGATAAACCTGCTTGACCATGTACAGCATGTACTGTTACTGTTTGTTACATGCACTATACTTCGTGGACTTCACTGGACAGATGTTGCTCTCCGGTTTGGTTGAATTTATATCAATAAATAATTGACAAATTACAATTTTTCCACCTAAGTTATTTATTTTGACCTACTAATGCAGTTAGTCACACACATATGCTACTGAACTAACAAGAGGTAACACTTTTAGGGGTTTAGTGTACTTGTAACAGCTGAACTAGTTTGTAATTCGACTCCACATACTCTCATTATTTTTCTTCTGCCCACCCTGCTCTAATCTCTTTGAGCTAGATGACAGCAAATTAACATTACAGACTGCTTCAGACCACATTACCTGAGAAAATCTTGTTGATACCATTTCTCATTTTTTAAACCATAGCAATATCTATCAGCTCTCACAGTCTCACGTCAGAATTTAACGTCAGATTTCGAAGTAGTTTCAAACGTCAAATTAGTGTTAGGGTTAGGGTTATACACCTCACGCACATGGTTGTAGGCTTCAAAAAAGAGCAATATATTCAATTGTGAGTTTGCATCCCAATATTACACTTTATATACATAGTAGTCACAAACCACAGTTGGGTCATCTGCTGCTGTCTTCTCTTCCACTGGCCTACTGTTACAGTGGGGAGAACAAGTATTTGATACACTGCCGATTTTGCAGGGTTTCCTACTTACCATGCATGTAGAGGTCTGTAATTTTTATTATAGGTACAGTTCAACTGTGAGAGACGGAATCTAAAACAAAAATCCAGAAAATCACATTGTAAAAAAAGGGATAAAATTGTAGACCTGCACAAGGCTGGGATGGGCTTTAGGACAATAGGCAAGCAGCTTGGTGAGAAGGCAACAACTGTTGGCGCAATTATTAGAAAATGGAAGAAGTTCAAGATGACGGTCAATCACCCTCGGTCTGGGGCTCCATGCAAGATCTCACCTCGTGGGGCATCAATGATCATGAGGAAGGTGAGGGATCAGCCCAGAACTACACGGCAGGACCTGGTCAATGACCCGAAGAGAGCTGGGACCACAGTCTCAAAGAAAACCATTAGTAACACACTACGCCTTCATGGATTCAAATCCTGCAGCGCACGCAAGGTCCCCCTGCTCAAGCCAGCGCATGTCCAGGCCCATCTGAAGTTTGCCAATGACCATCTGCATGATCCAGAGGAGGAATGTGAGAAGGTCATGTGGTCTGATGAGACAAAAATAGAGCTTTTTGGTCTGAACTCCACTCGCCGTGTTTGGAGGAAGAAGAAGGATGAGTAGAACCCCAAGAATACCATCCCAACCGTGAAGCATGGAGGTGGAAACATTATTCCTTGGAGATCTCTTTGTCAAAAACGTCAAGATTAATGACACGTTTCTTGAGTTATCTCAGATTAATTCTGACTATTTTAAAGAAATAGTTATGGCGTCTCAAAATGACTATGGCGTCTCAAAATGGCCAAACAGTACTATTGCCTCTTTCTTCTAGTTTTTTAAAGCCAAGGTCTTTTAAGGGAGTATGTGAGCACACTCCGAACTCAGCTAGGCGCCAGCTGACGCCTTTGCAGCCGCAATTCTAATTGCAGTCTCAATTGTTGCATATCACATTATTCCTAAAAACCTGAGGCTTAAATGTATTAAAGTTTATTTTAGTTTCACGAAACTGAGAGAGCAAGACAGAGAGCGCAGTGAGAGAGAGAGAAAATCTCTACTGTAGCCATAATGTCCTACTCTCCCCCTCAGTTAGCTAAACAGCTCGCTGTTAATCTACGATCACTTCAACAATTCAGAATGAAATCTTGATAGCAGCATAGAAACATTTTCCCAAGAATGATCTGTGTAGTGTGTTTTATATGATAAAACAATGTAAATGCTTACCTTCTCACTCAGGCGATTTTTGAGCTTTCTCCACTAAACTCCTTCCAGACGTCAGTCAACTTGAATACTTCAAAGTTGGTGCTCAAATCGTTTATGATTGGACAAGATAACACCTCCCGAAATTGGTGAATGTGAAAGCGGTATTTTCAGGAGATCGAGAAGAGTGGTTGTCAGAAGTGCCATACCACTCTACCCCCACTGATTGGAGGGAGCTCCCTGATATCAGAGAGACAAAGAGACAACATTGACATTTATACACGTACTGCAGAATTCAAACAGTAGAATTCTCCCTCAGCGTGCAGATTTTGTCAACTACCTATAGCATTAAGTTGGCAATGCAGGGTTAGAGAATATCCTTTGTATTAGTGGACTGATATAAGGTTAGGGGTTCTCTCTCTCTATCTCTCTCTCTCTCTCTACACCCCTGTCTCTCCCTCTATGCCTCTCCTCTGTCTCTCTTTCTCTCCCTCTATGCCTCTCCTCTCTCTCTCTTTCTCTCCCACTATGCCTCTCCTCTCTCTCTCTCTCTCTTTCTCTCCCTCTATGCCTCTCCTCTCTATCTTTCTCTTTCTCTGCTAATATGCCTCTCCTCTCTCTCTCTCTCTCTCTCGTTCTCTCCCTCAATGCCTCTAATCTATCTCCCTCTCTTTCTCTTTCTCGCCCTCTATGCCTCTCGTCTCTCTCTCTCTCTCTCTCTCTCTTTCTCTCCCACTATGCCTCTCCACTCTCTCTCTCTCTCTTTCGCTTTCTCTCCCACTATGCCTCTCCTCTGTCTCTCTCTCTCTTTCTCTCCCTCTATGCCTTTCGTCTCTCTCTTTCTTTCCCTCCCTCTGTCTCTCCTCTCTATCTTTCTATTTCTCTGCCAATATGCCTCTCCTCTCTCTCTTTCACTTTCTCTCCCTCCATGCCTCTCCTCTCTCACTCTCTCTCTTTCTCTCCCTCTATGCCTCTCCTCTCTATCTTTCTCTTTCTCTGCCAATATGCCTCTCCTCTCTCTTTCTCTCCCTCTATGCCTCTCTCTATCCCGCTCTCTTTCCCTCCCTCTGTCTCTCCTCTCTATTTCTCTGCCAATATGCCTCTCCTCTCTCTCTCTCTTTCACTTTCTCTCCCTCCATGCCTCTCCTCTCTCTCTCTTTCTCTTTCGCTCCCTTTACGCCTCTCTTCTCCTCTCTCTCTTTCTCATTCTCTCCCTCTATGCCTCTCCTCTGTCTCTCATTCTCTTTCTCTCCCACTATGCCTCTCCTCTCTCTTTCTCTTTCTCTACCTCTGCCTCTCCTCTCTCTTTCTCTCTCTCCCTCTATGCCTCTCCCCCCTCTCTCTCTCTCTTTCTAACCCACTATGCCTCTCCTCTCTCTCTCTGTCTCCCTCTCTCTCTCTCCCTCTATGCCTTTTCTCTCCCCCTCTATGCCTCTTCCTCTCTCTTTCTACCTCTCTCTCTCTGGCTCTCCTCTCCATCTCTGGACCTGTATAGTTCACATTTCCTTAGCACCAACTGGGCAAGGCTAGGCTGTCCTATAGATATCTAGCATGCTGACTGAGGCTAATGTGATTTGAGATGTAATCATGTTTGCAAGGGACCTGATTAGTGACTGGGTGTTTTTGCAGGCTAATGGAGACTCACACTGTGTCTGTCATTGTCTGACATAGATACTTTGTCATCTGACAAGATTAACCACTGATGGGCGCTCTGTGATTTACGGTTGTTGTAACTGGCTGCAGAGAGACAAAGAGAGAGAGAGAGAGAGAGAGAAGGAGAGAGAGAGAGAGAGACAAAGAGAGAGAGAGGGAGACAAAGAGAGAGGGAGAGAGAGAGAGAGAGAGAGAGAGAGAGAGAGAGAGACAAGGAGAGAGGGAGAGAGACAAAGAGAGAGAGAGGGAGAGAGGGAGAGAGACAAAGAGAGAGAGAGGGAGAGAGAGAGAGAGAGGGAGAGAGGGAGAGAAAGACAAAGAGAGAGGGAGAGAGAGACAAAGAGAGAGAGAGAGGGAGAGAGAGACAAAGAGAGAGAGAGAGAGGGAGAGAAAGACAAAGAGAGAGGGAGAGAGAGAGAGAGAGGGAGAGAAAGACAAAGACAAAGAGAGAGAGAGAGAGAGAGAGAGAGGGAGAGAGGGAGAGAGAGAGAGAGACAAAGAGAGAGGGAGAGAGAGACAGAGAGGGAGAGAGAGACAAAGAGAGAGGGAGAGAGAGACAAAGAGAGAGGGAGAGAGAGAGAGAGAGAGAGAGAGAGAGAGAGCTGCTAATCTCATACAGGTGTATCATCTTTGTCACTCATAAGGAAGAAAGGAAGTTGTCCTCCAGAATTGTTTGTAATACGCATTATTCCAGATAAGAATACCTTTCCAACATTGCTGCCGTGCAGTGTATGGTTTCTATTGTGATGAGTGAAAAGGCTCTGTTTAGTATCTCTGTGTGTGGTGGGAAGTCTGTAATGAGTGGTATCAGATCACCAGGCCATCGTTACAGCTGGGGGGTAATCAGGCACGTGCACACAAAGGGCTGTAGGGCTGTCTGAGCATAAGCCCTTTTGTCCTCCTATTAAAATACCCTTTCAGATTGTCACGCACTTTTTTGCATTGCTACATTTCTATTGTAGTTTAAGTCTGTTGTCTCTTCTGTTCTGTAAAGAGTAATTGCTCGTCAAAACTAGCACATTTTCTCATTTTTTGAACCTCGGAAAAAAATTTCTCCTCGTTACGTAAGTGAGCGCTGCACCTGGCCTCCGTCTGCTGAACACGCAGACAGAAGCTACCAACCAGGAGCCTGCGACATGCACAGACCTTTCAGGGAGCAGGTGCTCCAAACTAATCACACACTTCTTGAAATTCATAACGTACTGCCTCTGTAGGGAACATTGTTAAAAAAGTTTTTACCATGGGCCTATTTATTTCTGCAACACACTCACTCATCACATAAAGCTAGTTACAGTGCCTCATCAAGACATGATTGACATTGACTCTGTACTGGTACCCTCTATATATAGCCTCCACATTGACTCTGTACCGGTACCCCCTGTATATAGCCTCCACATTGACTCTGTACCGGTACACCTGTATATAGCCTACACATTGACTCTGTCCCGGTACCCCCTGTATATAGCCTCCACATTGACTCTGTACCGGTACCCTCTATATATAGCCTCCACATTGACTCTGTACCAGTACCACCTGTATATAGCCTCCACATTGACTCTGTACCGGTACCTCCTGTATATAGCCTCCACATTGACTCTGTACCGGTACCCCCTGTATATAGCCTCCACATTGACTCTGTACCAGTACCACCTGTATATAGCCTCCACATTGACTCTGTACCGGTACCTCCTGTATATAGCCTCCACATTGACTCTGTACCGGTACCTCCTGTATATAGCCTCCACATAGACTATGTACTGGTACCCCCTGTATATAGCCTCCACATTGACTCTGTACCGGTACCTCCTGTATATAGCCTCCACATTGACTCTGTACCGGTACCCCCTGTATATAGCCTCCACATTGACTCTGTACTGGTACTCCCTGTATATAGCCTCCACATAGACTCTGTACTGGTACCCCCTGTATATAGCCTCCACATAGACTATGTACTGGTACCCCCTGTATATAGCCTCCACATAGACTATGTACTGGTACCCCCTGTATATAGCCTCCACATAGACTATGTACTGGTACCCCCTGTATATAGCCTCCACATAGACTATGTACTGGTACCCCCTGTATATAGCCTCCACATAGACTATGTACTGGTACCTCCTGTATATAGCCTCCACATAGACTCTGTACTGGTACCCCCTGTATATAGCCTCCACATAGACTATGTACTGGTACCCCCTGTATATAGCCTCCACATAGACTATGTACTGGTACCCCCTGTATATAGCCTCCACATAGACTATGTACTGGTACCCCCTGTATATAGCCTCCACATAGACTATGTACTGGTACCCCCTGTATATAGCCTCCACATAGACTATGTACTGGTACCTCCTGTATATAGCCTCCACATAGACTATGTACTGGTACCCCCTGTATATAGCCTCCACATTGACTCTGTACTGGTACCCCCTGTATATAGCATCCACATAGACTATGTACTGGTACCTCCTGTATATAGCCCTGCTGTTGTTATTTACTGCTGCTCTTCAATTATTGGTTATTCTTATCTTACTTTTTACATTTTCTCTATTGTATTTTTTAGGTATTTTCTGAAAACTGCATTGTTGGTTAAGGGCTTGTAAGTAAGCATTTCACTGTAAAGGTCTATACCTGTTTTATTCGTTGCGTGTGAAAAATAAAATTTGATTTGATTTTGATTGACATCGTGAAAAAGAGGGGAGGCTATCAGGTGATTATTGACGTTTGGGATTTATGTAAATCTACCTAGTTAGCTACCTCAATAATGTTTTTATTTATTGTGATTCATGTTCAATGCTCTACGATAATAACTTAATAACAGTCTAATATGCCTCATCTTCTAACTGATGAAATATGGCTGGCTGGCTAGTGGCTTGTGTGGATATTTTTGATATTTGTATATGGTGATTGGCTAGAGTATAGACTACCGGTGTTCAGGGATTCATTTTGAAGGGGCTGGAACAAAAATGGAGTGCGAGAGAGGGGGGTGACCCGGGGAGTTTTGAGGTACTGGAATGCCTGAGGAACAAAACTTCAGCCTTTATAATAAAGCACTGCATGAATGTCATTGCATTTGTGAAGTGTCAAAGACCAGTAGAGTTGAGGTGCTTACAGAAGTTGCACACGTGTTCATTTTTTTTGAAGCCCTAGGGACTAGGAAAACAATCTACATCATTTACATGACTGGAGACTTTGGCAGAATCTTTTTTAATACCGCAAGAATTATTGAAATGACAGACTACTTTGACACTGACAAACTGTAAATCTGAGATCAATAAAACCAACCTCTTCTTGAATCGATCAGTCGCCCAGACCTAAGGTTGAGTTTATTTATTCTTGCTCACCGATATAACTGAAGAAATGCAGAATTGACATTACTAAGAATTGCAAAACACTCCCTTAAAATCCAGAACTGTCACGACTCCTACCGAAGGTGGCTCCCCTTCCTGTTCGGGTGGCGTCACCGGCGGTCGTCGTCACCGGCCTACTAGCTGCCACTGATCCTTTTTCCCCCTCCGTTTATTGGTTTCACCTGTTTGTGTTTTAGGCTGATTAGTCAGGCTTTATTTACCAGTAGGCCCGCCTGCTCTCTGTGTGGGATTGTTTTCTTTTTTGTGTATTGCACCTTGCAGAACTGTTCGTTAGTTGTTTTTGTTCAAGTGTTCGTATTTATTAAACACATTATGAGTACTTACCACGCTGCACCTTGGTCCTCACCTTGGTCCTCACCTTCTTCAACCCACGACAGCCGTTACAAGAACACATAATACGTGACATGAATAGAATCAAATGAATAGAATACAGAACACTTAGAATAAAATGAATAGAATACAGAACACTTGGAATATAATAAAATGAATAGAATACAGAACACTTGGAATATAATAAAATGAATAGAATACAGAACACTTGGAATATAATAAAATGAATAGAATACAGAACACTTGGAATATAATAAAATGAATAGAATACAGAACACTTGGAATATAATAAAATGAATAGAATACAGAACACTTGGAATATAATAAAATGAATAGAATACAGAACACTTAGAATATAATAAAATGAATAGAATACAGAACACTTAGAATATAATAAAATGAATAGAATACAGAACACTTAGAATATAATAAAATGAATAGAATACAGAACACTTGGAATATAATAAAATGAATAGAATACAGAACACTTAGAATATAATAAAATGAATAGAATACAGAACACTTAGAATATAATAAAATTAATAGAATACAGAACACTTGGAATATAATAAAATGAATAGAATACAGAACACTTAGAATATAATAAAATGAATAGAATACAGAACACTTAGAATAGAATAAAATTAATAGAATACAGAACACTTAGAATAGAATAAAATGAATAGAATACAGAACACTTAGAATATAATAAAATGAATAGAATACAGAACACTTAGAATAAAATAGAATGAATAGAATACAGAACACTTGGAATATAATAAAATGAATAGAATACAGAACACTTAGAATATAATAAAATGAATAGAATACAGAACACTTAGAATAAAATAGAATGAATAGAATACAGAACACTTAGAATAGAATAAAATGATTACATAACACTGAGAAGAGAATGAATATAATATATAACACTTAGAATATAATACAGAACACTAGAAATATAACAGAACATTTTTCATGATGGAAATTGAAATGCTAAAATGTGATCAATCAATCATTCAAATGTATTTATAAAGCCCTTCTTACATCAGCTGATGTCACAAAGTGCTGTACAGAATTTAAGAGATGGAGGTACTATACAATCTGATAGCAGTGGGTAAAGTGGCGCTTCACAGGCGGCTCGTACAGACTGTTATACAGGACAGTTATACAGGACAGTTGGTGGCTGTTTCTCAGGAGCCTGGTGGTGCAGTTACCTCTTTTTTTTGAGGGAGCAGGTCATTCAGTGGATGGTCAAGAGTGTGCATGTCCTTCACCAGGTGCACTGCAGAATGCCTTTGCCTGCTATTCAGTGACTAGAGCTGTGGTTGGACTGCTCCACCTCTGGAGAGGATCCTCAAGGTCCTCCTCTGCACCCTGTCTAATTGGGACTCCTGCTTTTTACTGCCTCCAAGCCCATGGAAGTGTCCTCTTGGATGCTGGTTAATGGTATGGCTCCGGACAGCCCTACATCGTCTGCATTCCCAGGGTCCAGACTGTCACTGAAGACAACTTTTCGGGTGGATATTTGAAGGAGAAACAGGTGAACAGGTGGAACTACGCCCCCTTGTGGCACACCAGAGGTGTGACCAATGGCTAAATGTGACTCACCACTCGGTCACAATTCAGTCTTATGTAGCAACATTTTAGGGGGGGGGGGTGTATCTGTTCATGTATCCACCTAGCGGTAGTATTAGTAGTGGTACAGGTATCTGATCATGTACCCTCCTAGCGGTAGTATTAGTAGTGGTACAGGTATCTGTTCATGTATCCACCTAGCGGTAGTATTAGCAGTGGTACAGGTATCTGATCATGTACCCACCTAGCGGTAGTACACTGGCTACTCTCTGAGTTGTATGCTTTGGTGCTTAGATTAGTTCAATTGTTTCAACAACATAGCTAACAGTGTGCTAGCTATGATTATCATCCGCTATGACCAGCTGATAGCCTTCCTCTATATGTCCCCCTTTCTAAGAGCACTATGAGTACTGTAGTGTTTCTGCAGAAATAAAAGTCTTCATGAGCAGTAGAGAATTATGAACGTAAGCAATTTGGGTTCAATTGTGAGCACCTGCCTCTTCAAATGTGCACAACCCTGCAGTAATGTCTCACACACACACACACACACACACACACACACACACACACACACACACACACACACACACACACACACACTAACGGGATTCTGATGTTTTTCAGAGTGTGTGTGTTATTAACCTCTGTGGTGATTGGCTGAGGGAGAGAGGGAAAGAGAGAGGGAGAGGGAAAGAGAGGGAGAGGGAGAGAGAGTGCTTTGATAACTAAATTTTGCTCCCATGCTGAAATTCTCTCGCCTGCTGACTCAAGCAAACCTCTCCTTTCTCCCCAGCCTCCCTACCTCTCCTCACGCTGCCCCTACCTCCCTGGACACTGATACAGAAATACAAACAAGATGCCTGTTCTTGCAAGTTTATTTTGTCCACTCTGAATAATTGTTAATGTTGCTGCTGAGTAATTTCAAGAGAGCGCTGTTCCAGAGGCCTGTGCTATTAGATTAGATTAGGAATGTTCTTTCCAGTTGTCTACACGGGTTGGATTATGAGGTGAAATGTGTGTGTGTGTGTATGGATACTGGAATTACAGGTAGTTAGAAATTTGAGACAGTCAACAGCTGTCTGTCCTCAACAGTAAGCCGAGCAGAGCTGGAGCGGATATTCTCAAAGGCTGGAGCTCATTTCACTTCAGTACCGAGCTCAGGTCATGACAGGCCCAGCATGCATTTGTAGTCTACTTGTGTGCTGCTAATAGCCCCTTTATTTAGCTACTGTCATGGAGTTCACTACATATTTTCATAAAGAAACTGATAAAAAAAACACACAGGTGTTGAATCAAGGTGATTTATAAAGATGAGGACCAAAAGCAAGAGTGGGAGTGTGGTGATGTAGTGTCCACAACTAAAGAAGAGAGGGAGTGTGGTGATGTAGTGTCCACAACTAAAGAAGAGAGGGAGTGTGGTGATGTAGTGTCCACAACTAAAGAAGAGAGGGAGTGTGGTGATGTAGTGTCCACAACTAAAGAAGAGTGGGAGTGTGGTGATGTAGTGTCCACAACTAAAGAAGAGAGGGAGTGTGGTGATGTAGTGTCCACAACTAAGGAAGAGAGGGAGTGTGGTGATGTAGTGTCCACAACTAAAGAAGAGAGGGAGTGTGGTGATGTAGTGTCCACAACTAAAGAAGAGAGGGAGTGTGGTGATGTAGTGTCCACAACTAAAGAAGAGAGGGAGTGTCGTGATGTAGTGTCCACTACTAAAGAAGAGAGGGAGTGTGGTGATGTAGTGTCCACAACTAAAGAAGAGAGGGAGTGTGGTGATGTAGTGTCCACAACTAAAGAAGAGTGGGAGTGTGGTGATGTAGTGCCCACAACTAAAGAAGAGAGGGAGTGTGGTGATGTAGTGTCCACAACTAAAGAAGAGAGGGAGTGTGGTGATGTAGTGTCCACAACTAAAGAAGAGAGGGAGTGTGGTGATGTAGTGTGGTGATGTAGTGTGGTGATGTAGTGTCCACAACTAAAGAAGAGAGGGAGTGTGGTGATGTAGTGTCCACAACTAAAGAAGACAGGGAGTGTGGTGATGTAGTGTCCACAACTAAAGAAGAGAGGGAGTGTGGTGATGTAGTGTGGTGATGTAGTGTGGTGATGTAGTGTCCACAACTAAAGAAGAGAGGGAGTGTGGTGATGTAGTGTCCACAACTAAAGAAGACAGGGAGTGTGGTGATGTAGTGTCCACTACTAAAGAAGAGTGGGAGTGTGGTGATGTAGTGTCCACAACTAAAGAAGAGAGGGAGTGTGGTGATGTAGTGTCCACAACTAAAGAAGAGTAGGAGTGTGGTGATGTAGTGTCTACAACTAAAGAAGAGAGGAGTGTGGTGATGTAGTGTCCACAACTAAAGAAGAGAGGGAGTGTGGTGATGTAGTGTCCACTACTAAAGAAGAGAGGGAGTGTGGTGATGTAGTGTCCACTACTAAAGAAGAGAGGGAGTGTGGGATGTAGTGTCCACTACTAAAGAGAGGGAGTGTGGTGATGTAGTGTCCACAACTAAAGAAGAGAGGGACTGTGGTGATGTAGTGTCCACAACTAAAGAAGAGAGGGAGTGTGGTGATGTAGTGTCCACTACTAAAGAAGAGAGGGACTGTGGTGATGTAGTGTCCACAACTAAAGAAGAGTGGGAGTGTGGTGATGTAGTGTCCACAACTAAAGAAGAGAGGGACTGTGGTGATGTAGTGTCCACTACTAAAGAAGAGAGGGACTGTGGTGATGTAGTGTCCACAACTAAAGAAGAGAGGGAGTGTGGTGATGTAGTGTCCACAACTAAATAATCATTGTGCAATCTGAAAAGACATTCTGAAAGCATGATTGTGTACTACGTGCACATGCTAACAGAGAGGAACGAGGTGGGTTTCAGAACTAAGTGTGTCATTTTTAGCAAAGTGTTTATAAACAAAAAATCAGATCTCTTAAAGATCTCTTAGTGTCCACAACTAAAGAAGAATGGGAGTGTGGTGATGTAGTGTCCACAACTAAAGAAGAGAGGGAGTGTGGTGATGTAGTGTCCACAACTAAAGAAGAGAGGGAGTGTGGTGATGTAGTGTCCACAACTAAAGAAGAGAGGGAGTGTGGTGATGTAGTGTGGTGATGTAGTGTGGTGATGTAGTGTCCACTACTAAAGAAGAGTGGGAGTGTGGTGATGTAGTGTCCACAACTAAAGAAGAGAGGGAGTGTGGTGATGTAGTGTCCACAACTAAAGAAGAGTGGGAGTGTGGTGATGTAGTGTCCACAACTAAAGAAGAGAGGGAGTGTGGTGATGTAGTGTCCACAACTAAAGAAGAGAGGGAGTGTGGTGATGTAGTGTCCACAATTAAAGAAGAGAGGGAGTGTGGTGATGTAGTGTCCACTACTAAAGAAGATAGGGAGTGTGGTGATGTAGTGTCCACTACTAAAGAGAGGGAGTGTGGTGATGTAGTGTCCACTACTAAAGAAGAGAGGGACTGTGGTGATGTAGTGTCCACAACTAAAGAAGAGAGGGACTGTGGTGATGTAGTGTCCACAACTAAAGAAGAGAGGGACTGTGGTGATGTAGTGTCCACAACTAAAGAAGAGAGGGACTGTGGTGATGTAGTGTCCACAACTAAAGAAGAGAGGGACTGTGGTGATGTAGTGTCCACAACTAAAGAAGAGAGGGAGTGTGGTGATGTAGTGTCCACAACTAAAGAAGAGAGGGAGTGTGGTGATGTAGTGTCCACAACTAAAGAAGAGAGGGACTGTGGTGATGTAGTGTCCACAACTAAAGAAGAGAGGGAGTGTGGTGATGTAGTGTCCACAACTAAATAATCATTGTGCAATCTGAAAATACATTCTGAAAGCATGATGGTGTACTATGTGCACATGCTAACAGAGAGGAACGAGGTGGGTTTCAGAACTAAGTGTGTCATTTTTAGCAAAGTGTTTATAAACAAAAAATCAGATCTCTTAAAAGTTATCTATACAATATTCTATCATTGATTTTGGCACAAAAGGCCTTCCATATTACACTTTTCAAGGAGCTTTCCTTTAGGCCTACCTGTAATAACAAAAAATCGGTCACAGCGTATACAGTATATGCGCAATTTAACAACAAAATGTTGTTTAAAAGGCTGAGCGCTTAAAGTTCCTGCCAGCGTAGTGTGTCACAGTTACAATGACTATATATGCTGTTTAATTGGATAAGTCGGCAACTCTAATGATGAGTGCTTCTTACAGTCCCCTTTTCAAGTTGCTTATTTAAATAGTTTTCATTCAAATCATAGGGTGTGGGTTCAATGCTTCAAAACCAAATGTTAGGTCTTGGTAGTCACACAAATAAATGGGTGTTGGTTAATTAAATGGTGATTTTAATAAATGGAGCAAATTCGGAGCATTTATTTCAGCAGAGCGGTTGGAAACGACTGCTCAACTCTGCTCACATACTCCGGTCCTCACACCTCTTCCTGTCTCGTCTCCACTCCTTGTTTATCTGGACAGCAGATGTGATGTGTTTGTTGCGTGTGTGTGTGAGTTTGTGTATATCTGGGCAGAGGCGTCTGAGTAAAGTACACACACCTGTCGTCTTCACCTCTCGTCCCTTCTTTCCTTAACCTCCTCATCTCCTCTCCTTCCCCAATCTGAGCAGATAATACACTGTAATTAAAGCCACAATGTCTAATTAACGCTGGGCTAACTCCTGAGCGCTCGCATCATTACACCATACGCATCATCACCCCGTGCCCTCCTCACAATCAGCATCATCAACATGCGCCTCTGCCAACCCTTACACTAATCCCTATACAGATATTGTCCCCTTGTCCTCAAGTGCACAGTGGGTGGTGAGAGCTGTGTGTATGTGTGTTTTACTGCATTGAAAGATGGTATATATTATAGGAAACACAGACACATTCTCTCTCTCTCTCTTTACTGTGGGTGGTAGGAGCTGTGTGTATATTCTCTCTCTCTCTACAGTGGGTGGTGAGAGCTGTGTGTATATTCTCTCTCTCTCTACAGTGGGTGGTGAGAGCTGTGTGTATATTCTCTCTCTCTCTACAGTGGGTGGTGAGAGCTGTATGTATATTCTCTCTCTCTCTCTACAGTGGGTGGTGAGAGCTGTATGTATATTCTCTCTCTCTCTACAGTGGGTGGTGAGAGCTGTGTGTATATTCTCTCTCTCTCTACAGTGGGTGGTGAGAGCTGTATGTATATTCTCTCTCTCTCTACAGTGGGTGGTGAGAGCTGTATGTATATTCTCTCTCTACAGTGGGTTCCAGTGGACCCTTCACTTCAAACACACCAAAGACAAAACAGCAGCTCACTCAGTATCTCATTCAGGCTGTGCTCAAATGAAAGATGCAGCCGTGAAGGAAGTGAAGGATCTCTCTCATCCACACCTAGTCTAGGACTGTGCTCTCTCTCTCTGTTTGGTACTAAAGTATTTTGCTGTAACTTGTGTCGTGAGGTTATGAATGGACTGTATCAGTGTCTTGCAGGTTGACTGTCATGTAATATGTCCTGTTATGAATTATTTTTGTACGCAGTGTCTTAGAGTTACAGGTAATGCCTTGAGGTTATACATTGACTGAGCACTCTTAGAAGTAAAGGTGCCTGGAAGAACCTTTTCGGGTTCTAAAAATGTCCATACCAGTGGAACCTTTACAGTTCTAAAAGGTTCCTCGAGGATCCCCTGTGTAAAGGGTCTTCGAGGAACCCCTGTGTAAAGGTTCCTCGAGGAACCCCTGTGTAAAGGTTCCTCGAGGAACCCCTGTGTAAAGGTTCCTCGAGGAACCCCTGTGTAAAAGGGTCTTCGAGGAACCCCTTCGAGGATCGCCTTTGTAAAGGTTCAAACCTGAACCTTTTTGTGATGGAAGGGGGTTACATTTTCTTTTAACCTTTTTTAATCATATATTGTAGAGTTGGCAACCTATCAGAAGATTGGAGGCGTGGCTTATTTGAGCCGTGGCTTTTCAGTTATTTTTGGCCACATTAGAGTAAATGTCATTCTTCTCCATCATGTTGCAAATTGTAATTGTTCTTGAATACTTATGCATAAAATATATTCTAATATAATATTGATAATATTAACGATGCTGATTACATATAGTGATAAAGTGGTAACTATCCCAACTTGGGGATTTGCATGGGCTCTTGAGGAACTCATTCTCCTCTGTTAGCCTCATTGAAGATACAAAACTGTCATTAACATGTGATGAACATAATACAGGGCAGATTAACAGGAATTAAATTCACTCTGAGGGTCAAACATGATCTATCTTTTTAGGCCTCTGCTAAGCCTCCAGTCCAGGCTCCTCCAGGAACCCTTTGCTACATTAAAACAGTTGACGCGACCGTGTGCCAATCTAATTAACATAATAATAAAATCCCCAGCAAAATCTGTCTGTTTAAGCTAGAGAGATCTGTTTTTCTGAATGGGCTGTCTAAATCCTTCGGATCTGTCGGCCTTCTGCATCTGCGGTGGTTAAATATGTGTAAATATTCATTGAACAAAAATATAAACGCAACATGTTTCATGGGCTGAAATAAAACAAATCCCAGAACTGTTCCACACAAAAAGCCTATTTCTCTCAAATGTTGTTGCACAAATTTGTTTACCTCCCTGTTAGTGAGCATTTCTCCTTTGTCAAGATAATCCATCCACCTGACAGATGTGGCATGTCAAGAAACATGATTAAATAAAAGGCCACTCTAAAATGTGCAGTTCAGTCACACAACACAATGCCAGGGTTGTCTCACGTTTTGAGGGAGTGTGCAATTGGCATGCTGACTGCAGGAATGTCAACGAGAGCTGTTGCCAGAGAATTTAATGTAATTTCTCTATCATAAGCCAACGTCATTTTAAAGAATTTGACAGTATGTCCAACCGACCTCACAACCGCGCTCACACACGCACAAAAAATAAAATAAAAACATTTGCAAGGCTCTGGGCAGTTTTGTGATGCTCGGAGCCAGAGACGTGCTGCTTAGACCACTGTCTCACCTCACTTCACAATGCTCATGTAAGCCGTGAGAATACGTGAGAATACTTGATGGTAATAGTGCATTGTTTTTAATTAATTTGTTTCAACCATAGCCCTAACCTTAACCATAGCCCTAACCTTAACCCCTATATATACAGTATATATATACAGTATATATATATATATATATATATATATATATATATATATATATATATATATATATATATATATATATATATATATATATATATATATATATATATATATATATATGTGTGTGTGTGTGTGTGTGTGTGTGTGTGTGTGTGTTTGTGAAAGTGGGCACGTGCTTTCTCTCCTAACACCCCCACTATCACCCTCGCTCTCCCTCTCTCACTCCCCCTCCCATCCCTCACTCCCCCTCCTCCCCTCACTCACTCCCCCTCCCCTCTCTCCTTCCATCCCTCACTCCCCCTCCTCCCCTCTCTCACTCCCCCTCCCCTTCCATCCCTCACTCCCCCTCCTCCCCTCTCTCACTCCCCCTCCTCTCTCTCCTTCCATCCCTCACTCCCCCTCCTCCCCTCTCTCTCTCCTTCCATCCCTCACTCCCCCTCCTCTCTCTCCTTCCATCCCTCACTCCCCGTCCTCCCCTCTCCCTCCTTCCATCCCTCACTCCCCCTCCTCTCTCTCCTTCCATCCCTCACTCCCCCTCCTCTCTCTCCTTCCATCCCTCACTCCCCCTCCTCCCCTCTCCCCCTCCTCTCTCTCCTTCCATCCCTCACTCCCCCTCCTCTCTCTCCTTCCATCCCTCACTCCCCCTCCTCCCCTCTCCCCCTCCTCCCCTCTCCTTCCATCCCTCACTCCCCCTCCTCTCTCTCCTTCCATCCCTCACTCCCTGTCTTTGTGGAAGATTAGCACAGTTACAGTTTTTGGTTGTTGTTCAGTCAAAGACACAGTGCCTTCAGAAAGTATTCACACCCCCAGTAACTTTTTCCACATGTTGTTGTGTTACAGCCTACATTTAAAATTAAAAACAGGATGATCGAGCAGCAGTGAGGGCTCTTCGATACTGCACGGTACTGTCTTTCCAAGCTCGTCGGAAGACTTCAAGTTTGGTGTGGCGCCATTTCCGTTCCAATTTTCTGGAAGCTTGCTTCAGAGCTCGGGTATTTTCTGTATACCAGGGAGCTAGTTTGTTATGACAAATGTTTTTAGTTTTTGGGGGTGCAACTGCATATAGGGTACTGCGCAAGGTTAAATTGAGTTCCTCAGTTAGGTGGTTAACTGATTTTTGTCCTCTGACGTCCTGGGTAGGCAGAGGGAGTCTGGAAGGGCATCAAGGAATCTTTGTGTTGTCTGAGAATTTATAGCACGACTTTTGATGCTCCTTGGTTGGGGTCTGAGCAGATTATTTGTTGCAATTGCAAACATAATAAAATGGTGATCCGATAGTCCAGGATTATGAGGTAAAACATTAAGATCCACAACATTTATTCCATGGGAAAAAACTAGGTCCAGAGTATGACTGTGACAGTGAGTAGGTCCGGAAACATGTTGGACAAAACCCACTGAGTCGATGATGGCTCCGAAAGCCTTTTGGAGTGGGTCTGTGGACTTTTCCATGTGAATATTAAAGTCACCAAAAATTAGAATATTATCTGCTATGACTACAAGGTCCGATAGGAATTCAGGGAACTCAGTGAGGAACGCTGTATATGGCCCAGGAGGCCCGTAAACAGTAGCTATAACAAGTGATTGAGTAGGCTGCATTGATTTCATGACTAGAAGCTCAAAAGACGAAAACGTCATTTATTTTTTGTGTAAATTGAAATTTGCTATCGTAAATGCTAGCAACACCTTTGCGGGATGCACGGGGGATATGGTCACTAGTGTAACCAGGAGGTGAGGCCTCATTTAACACAGTAAATTCATCAGGCTTAAGCCATGTTTCAGTCAGGCCAATCACATCAAGATTATGATCAGTGATTTGTTCATTGACTATAACTGCCTTTGAAGTAAGGGATCTAACATTAAGTAGCCCTATTTTGAGATGTGCGGTATCACGTGAATCTATGGCAAGACCTGAAAATGGTTGTCTAGCAATGATCGACAACCAATGTGACAGAGCTTTTTGAAAATAATAATGGGCAAATGTTGCACAATCCAGGTGTGGAAAGCTGTTAGAGACTCACCCAGAAAAACATCTTCCTTCTGTTTGTTTTTCACAGCTTAGCATGTGACATCATCACAGGGTGTTTTTACGGATAGTTTCTGTGGTGTTTGAGTGTCAGGCCGCCATGCACCAATCAAATGAGGCGACAGTCAGACATGTGACACCTTTTTAAAGAACAGTTATTGTAACGCGTACACACATACAGTGCCTTGCGAAAGTATTCGGCCCCCTTGAACTTTGCGACCTTTTGCCACATTTCAGGCTTCAAACATAAAGATATAAAACTGTATTTTTTTTGTGAAGAATCAACAACAAGTGGGACACAATCATGAAGTGGAACGACATTTATTGGATATTTCAAACTTTTTTAACAAATCAAAAACTGAAAAATTGGGCGTGCAAAATTATTCAGCCCCCTTAAGTTAATACTTTGTAGCGCCACCTTTTGCTGCGATTACAGCTGTAAGTCGCTTGGGGTATGTCTCTATCAGTTTTGCACATCGAGAGACTGAATTTTTTTCCCATTCCTCCTTGCAAAACAGCTCGAGCTCAGTGAGGTTGGATGGAGAGCATTTGTGAACAGCAGTTTTCAGTTCTTTCCACAGATTCTCGATTGGATTCAGGTCTGGACTTTGACTTGGCCATTCTAACACCTGGATATGTTTATTTTTGAACCATTCCATTGTAGATTTTGCTTTATGTTTTGGATCATTGTCTTGTTGGAAGACAAATCTCCGTCCCAGTCTCAGGTCTTTTGCAGACTCCATCAGGTTTTCTTCCAGAATGGTCCTGTATTTGGCTCATCCATCCAAAAACATCATGTACATTTGCAATTAACAAAAATTACAAAGAAGGGAATCATATTGATCGTGTTACTTTTCTGAAAAAGTCATCTTTTTTTTGGCTCATCCATCTTCCCATCAATCTTAACCATCTTCCCTGTCCCTGCTGAAGAAAAGCAGGCCCAAACCATGATGCTGCCACCACCATTTTTGACAGTGGGGATGGTGTGTTCAGCTGTGTTGCTTTTACGCCAAACATAACGTTTTGCATTGTTGCCAAAAAGTTCAATTTTGGTTTCATCTGACCAGAGCACCTTCTTCCACATGTTTGGTGTGTCTCCCAGGTGTCTTGTGGCAAACTTTAAACAACACTTTTTATGGATATCTTTAAGAAATGGCTTTCTTCTTGCCACTCTTCCATAAAGGCCAGATTTGTGCAATATACAACTGATTGTTGTCCTATGGACAGAGTCTCCCACCTCAGCTGTAGATCTCTGCAGTTCATCCAGAGTGATCATGGGCCTCTTGGCTGCATCTCTGATCAGTCTTCTCCTTGTATTAGCTGAAAGTTTAGAGGGACGGCCAGGTCTTGGTAGATTTGCAGTGGTCTGATACTCCTTCCATTTCAATATTATCGCTTCCTTGGGATGTTTAAAGCTTGGGAAATCTTTTTGTATCCAAATCCGGCTTTAAACTTCTTCACAAAAGTATCTCGGACCTGCCTGGTGTGTTCCTTGTTCTTCATGATGCTCTCTGCGCTTTTAACGGACCTCTGAGACTATCACAGTGCAGGTGCATTTATACGGAGACTTGATTACACACAGGTGGATTGTATTTATCATCATTAGTCATTTAGGTCAACATTGGATCATTCAGAGATCCTCACTGAACTTCTGGAGAGAGTTTGCTGCACTGAAAGTAAAGGGGCTGAATAATTTTGCACGCCCAATTTTTCAGTTTTTGATTTGTTAAAAAAGTTTTAAATATCCAATAAATGTCGTTCCACTTCATGATTGTGTCCCACTTGTTGTTGATTCTTCACAAAAAAATACAGTTTTATATCTTTATGTTTGAAGCCTGAAATGTGGCAAAAGGTCGCAAAGTTCAAGGGGGCCGAATACTTTCGCAAGGCACTGTACACACGTACCGGGTTCTGCTTTAAAAGAGAGTCATGTGGAGCGTACACACATACACACGTACCGGGTTCTGCTTCAAGAGAGAGTCGTGTGGAGCATGTGAACAAGCCTTGTCACAATATAAAAACTAATTTAAACAGTCTTTGTAGGCTAATAATATAACTTTTCACAAAACACGAGTTCAACGTTTAGGGCCAGTGGCGGTCGGTGCCCTTTAAAATGAGGGAGGATGATTTATTTGTTCTTATGAGCATGGCCTTTACTTCTATTACAGTATATTGGATGACTGGCATTCATACTCCATTCACCCAGCTCAGTGTAACATCGATAGGTTTAGGCTACTACACGATACTCTGTTGCTTATACCCATCATGAGGTTGATAAAATCTAGCCTACAATTTAAAGTTTACAACGTAGGTGTTACGGTTTTCTTCGGGTGAAGTAGAGTCGGACCAAAATTGTAATTTAGATTAATCTTTAATAATGATGGAAAAAAACGGACAATACAAAAACAAGAACCGTAACACGAAAACCTAACAGCCTATATTGGTGCAAAACAAAAAGACAGAGACAGGAACAATCACCCACGAGAAACACCCAAAGAATATGGCTGCCTAAATATGGTTCCCAATAAGAGACAACGATAAACACCTGCCTCTGATTGAGAACCACTCTAGACAGCCATAGACTATGCTAGATAACCCTACTAAGCCACAAACCCAATACCTAACAAAACCCCAGGACAAAACACACCACATACAAAAACCCATGTCACACCCTGGCCTGACCAAAATAATAAAGAAAACACAAAATACTAAGACCAGGGCGTAGGTCAAGAGACACATTTGAGTAATCAAGGTGACAGACAGTGACACATTCAATATTTCCCTTGCACACTCTTGCCTGCATCTAGCGGATCTAGGGTGCGATCATTAGTCCAAACAGTTGCAAAACATAAAGTAAAAAAGAAAACTGAAACAAGGTAGGTCCATCCCTGTTTTGTTTAGTTTAAGAAAATGTTTTGCAACAACACTGGCATAATAAATACACCGCTGATCACCTCTGCACAAACAGTTCACTTTCATAGCAGCCATATAAACAGCATCATCACATCTACCCACTTTCCTCCTCTCACTTGTGGACTTCAGTGCACAAAACAACTGCTGTCTGTGACCAGGCAATAAAAACAAACTCTCCAAACGAAACCTTCCCACCATAACCACTACACACAGCATAAATTTTTTTCACCATATTAGCTAACATCATAGTCAACATAGCTACTGTAACTAACACCAATCCATGTGTACCATCACTCAGTAGTTTGCAGCAAGCTGTTTAGGAGTTACACCAGCTGGCCCCGGTGGCAATAAATTAATGAAAGCAAATGCTTACCGTGAATTGGAAGAGTTGGAGTGTTGGCTAGCCTTAGCTAGCTAGCTAACATAAATATAATTTCTCGCTGTTTGAGTCAGATTGTCGAGTAGGCTCAATTAGCTGCATTAGCTAGAGTCAGTGAAACTGGGGATTTGTTTTATTTATTTTAAATATTTTTTATCTCTAAATGTCGCTTCTCCTTTGTTCAAAACTGTTCAACTATTGCCTTTCTATCTCTTTGAGTCACCATGTTATACACTGCAGTGCTAGCTATCTCTAGCTTATGCTTTCAGTACTACATCCATTTGCTGATCCTTTGATTGGGTGGACAACATGTCAGTTCATGCTGCAAGAGCTCTGATAGGCTGGAGGATGTCCTCCAGAAGTTATCATAATTACCGTGTAAGTCGATGGAAGGGGGTGAGAACCATGAGCCTCCTAGGTTTTGTATTGAAGTTATTGTACCCAGAGGATGATGGAAACTAGCTGTAGTCCTCAGTGTGTGCATGTATGTGAATGTGTGTGTGTGTGTGTGTGTGTGTACAGTGCATTCAGACCCCTTCCCCTTTTCCACATTTTGTTATGTTATAGCCTTGTTTTAAAATTGATTAAATTAAGCATTTTCCTGTTCAATCTACACACAATACCACATAATGACAAAGCAAAAACAGGTTTTTAGATTTTTTTGCAAATATATTAAAAATGTTGTATTCAGACCCATTGAGACTCGAAATTTAACTTGGGTTTTTATTTTATTTTAACAGGGCAAGTCAATTAAGAACAAATTCTTATTTACAATGACTGTCTACCCCGGCCAAACCCTCCCCTAACCTGGACAACGCCGGTGCCAATTGTGCACCGCCCTATGAAACTTCTGATCACGGCCGGTTGTGATACAGCCCGGGATCAAACCAGGGTCTGTTGTTGTAGACCGCTGCATAACTTCGGAACTCAGGTGCATCCTGTTTCCATTGATCATCCATGAAATGTTCTACAACTTGATCAATCTACACACAATAACCCATAATGGCAAAGCAGAAACAGGTTTTTAGAAATGTTTGTAGAAATGACAGAAAAAAAATATTTAGATATGTTTTCAGACCCTTTTCAACGAGACTCAGGATTGAGCTCAGGTGCATCCTGTTTCCATTGATCATCCTTGAGATGTTTCTACAACTTGGAGTCCCCCTGTGGTAAATTCAATTGATTGGACATGATTTGGAAAGGCACACACCGGTCTATATAAGGTCCCACAGTTGACAGTGCATCTCAAAGCAAAAACCAAGCCATGGGGTCGAAGAAAATGTCCGTAGAGCTCTGAGACAGGATTGTGTCAAGGCACAGATCTGAGGAAGGGTAGCAAAACATGTCTGCAGCATTGAAGGTCCCCAAGAACACAGTGGCCTCCATCATTCTTAAGTTGATGAAGTTTGGAACCACCAAGACTCTTCCCATAGCTGACTACCCGGCCAAACTGAGCAATCGGGGGAGAAGGGCCTTAGGGAGGTGACCAAGAACCCAATGGTCACTCTGACTGAGCTCCAGAGTTCCTCTGTGGAGATGGGAGAACCCTCCAGAAGGCCAACCAACTCTGCAGCACTCCACCAATCAGGTCTTTATGGTAGAATGACCAGACGGAAGCCACTCATCAGTAAAAGGCATATGACAGCCTGCTTGTAGTTTGCCAAAAGGCAACTAAAGGACTCTCAGACAATGAGAAACAAGATTCTCTGGTCTAATGAATCCAAGATTGAACTCTTTGGCCTGAATGCCAAGCGTCACGTCTGGAGGAAACCTGGCACCATTCCTAAGGTGAAGCATGGTGGTGGCAGCATCATACTGTGGGAATGTTTTTCAGCGGCAGGGACAGGGAGACCTGGGAAATATGCTTGATGAAAACCTTCTCCAGAACACTCAGGACCTCAGCCTGGGGCGGAGGTTCAGCTTCCAACAGGACAACAACCCTAAGCACACATCCAAGACAATGTATGAGTGGCTTCGGGACAAGTCTCCTAATGCCCTTGAGTGGCCCAGCCTGAGCCTGGACTTGAACATCTCTGGAGAAACCTGAAAATAGCTGTGCAGTGACATTCCCCCTTACAATCTGACAGAGCTTGAGAGGATCTGCAGATAAGAATGGGATAAACTCCTCAAATACAGGTGTGCCACGTTTGTAGCGTCATACCCAAGGAGACTTGAGGCTGTAATCGCTGCCAAAGGTGCTTCAAAAAAGTACTGAGTAAGGGGTCTGAAAACTTATGTAAATGTTATATTTCAATTATTTATTTTTAATACATTTGCAACCATTTCAAAAAAACTGTTTTGATTTGTTATTATGGGATTTTGTGTGTAGATTGATGAGGGGAAAGATAACAAAATATTTTATTTCCGAACGCACCGTATGTGTGTGTGTGTTACAAATAAAAGTGTCTGTGTAGTTCTGAAGTCCTATCAGTAGCCGAGTTGAGCATTTACTTACTACTGGTCTGTGTAGTTCTGAAGTCCTATCAGTAGCCGAGTTGAGCATTTACTTACTACTGGTCTGTGTAGTTATGAAGTCCTATCAGTAGCCGAGTTGAGCATTTACTTACTACTGGTCTGTGTAGTTCTGAAGTCCTATCAGTAGCCGAGTTAAGCATTTACTTACTACTGGTCTGTGTAGTTCTGAAGTCCTATCAGTAGCCGAGTTGAGCATTTACTTACTACTGGTCTGTGTAGTTCTGAAGTCCTATCAGTAGCCGAGTTGAGCATTTACTTACTACTGGTCCGTGTAGTTCTGAAGTCCTATCCGTAGCCGAGTTGAGCATTTACTTACTACTGGTCCGTGTAGTTCTGAAGTCCTATCAGTAGCCGAGTTGAGCATTTACTTACTACTGGTCCATGTAGTTCTGAAGTCCTATCAGTAGCCGAGTTGAGCATTTACTTACTACTGGTCCGTGTAGTTCTGAAGTCCTATAAGTAGCCGAGTTGAGCATTTACTTACTACTGGTCCGTGTAGTTCTGAAGTCCTATCAGTTGCCGAGTTGAGCATTTACTTACTACTGGTCCGTGTAGTTCTGAAGTCCTATCAGTAGCCGAGTTGAGCATTTACTTACTACTGGTCCGTGTAGTTCTGAAGTCCTATCAGTAGCCGAGTTGAGCATTTACTTACTACTGGTCCGTGTAGTTCTGAAGTCCTATCAGTAGCCGAGTTGAGCATTTACTTACTACTGGTCCGTGTAGTTCTGAAGTCCTATCAGTAGCCGAGTTGAGCATTTACTTACTACTGGTCCGTGTAGTTCTGAAGTCCTATCAGTAGCCGAGTTGAGCATTTACTTACTACTGGTCTGTGTAGTTCTGAAGTCCTATCAGTAGCCGAGTTGAGCATTTACTTACTACTGGTCTGTGTAGTTCTGAAGTCCTATCAGTAGCCGAGTTGAGCATTTACTTACTACTGGTCTGTGTAGTTCTGAAGTCCTATCAGTAGCCGGGTTGAGCATTTATTTGCTACTGGCATGAATAGCCCCCCCTTGTCACACTTTTTATGAGTCATGTGGTCGGTGGACTGTGTGTGTGTCGAGGCGACATTTTGGCAGGGGGGCTAAGCTTTGTCTATTCAGAGGGGATTGGTCCTTTGTATTTCCTAGGGGCCCAAGCCTGCTAGAGAGAGATCCGCCATATTCAGAAAGACACAATATTTTATTTCACCTTTATTCAACCAGGTAGGCAGGTTGAGAACAAGTTCTCATTTACAATTGCGACCTGGCCAAGATAAAGCAAAGCAGTTCGACACATACAACAACACAGAGTTACACATGGAGTAAAACAAACATACAGTCAATAATACCATAGAAAAATAAGTCTATATACAATGTCAGCAAATGAGGTGAGATACGGGAGGTAAAGGCAAAAAAAGGCCATGGTGGTGAAGTAAATACAACATAGCAAGTAAAACACTGGAATGGTTGATTTGCAGTGGAATGTGCAGAGTAGACATAGAAATAATCGGGTACAAAGGAGCAAAACAAATAAATCAATAAATACAGTAGGGAAAGAGGTAGTTGTTTGGGCTAAATTATAGATGGGCTATGTACAGGTGCAGTAATCGGTAAGCTGCTCTAACAGCTGGTGCTTAAAGCTAGTGAGGGAGATAAGTGTTTCCAGTTTCAGAGATTTTTGTAGTTCATTCCAGTCATTGGCAGCAGAGAACTGGAAGGAGAGGAGGCCAAAGGAAGAATTGGTTTTGGGTGTGACCAGAGAGATATACCTGCTGGAGCGCGTGCTACAGGTGGGTGCTGCTATGGTGACCAGCGAGCTGAGATAAGGGGGGACTTTACCTAGCAGGGTCTTGTAGATTACCCGGAGCCAGTGGGTTTGGCGACGAGTATGGAGCGAGGGCCAGCTAACGAGAGCATACAGGTCACAGTGGTGGGTAGTATATGGGGCTTTGGTGACAAAACGGATGGCACTGTGATAGACTGCATCCAATTTATTGAGTAGGGTATTGGAGGCTATTTTGTAAATGCCATCGCCGAAGTCGAGGATTGGTAGGATGGTCAGTTTTACAAGGGTATGTTTGGCAGCATGAGTGAGGGATGCTTTGTTGCGAAATAGGAAGCCAATTATATAAACTTTCTGTAACTTTGGATTGGAGATGTTTGATGTGAGTCTGGAAGGAGAGTTTACAGTCTAACCAGACACCTAGGTATTTGTAGTTGTCCACATATTCAAAGCCAGAGCCGTCCAGGGTAGTGATGTTGGACAGGCGGGCAGGTGCGGGCAGCGATCGGTTGAAGAGCATGCATTTAGTTTTACTTGTATTTAAGAGCAATTGGAGGCCACGGAAGGAGAGTTGTATGGCATTAAAGCTCACCTGGAGGGTTGTTAACACGGTGTCCAAAGAAGGGCCAGAAGTTTATAGGATGGTGTGGTCTGCGTAGAGGTGGATCAGAGACTCATCGTCAGCAAGAGAGACATCATTGATGTATACAGAGAAGAGAGTCGGTCCAAGAATTGAACCCTGTGGCACCCCCATAGAGACTGCCAGAGGCCCGGACCACAGACCCTCCGATTTGACACAGTGAACTCTATCAGAGAAGTAGTTGGTGAACCAGGCGAGGCAATCATTTGAGAAACCAAGGCTGTCGAGTCTGCCGATGAGGGTGTGGTGATTGACAGAGTCGGAAGCCTTGGCCAGGTCAATGAATACGGCTGCACAGTATTGTTTATTATCAATGGCGGTTAGGATATAGTTTAGGACCTTGAGCGTGGCTGAGGTGCACCCATGACCAGCTCTGAAACCAGATTGCATAGCGGAGAAGGTATGGTGGGATTCGAAAAGGTCGGTAATCTATTTGTTGACTTGGCTTTCGAAGACCTTAGAAAGGCAGGGGAGGATAGATATAGGTCTGTAGCAGTTTGGGTCAAGAGTGTCCCTCCCTTTGAAGAGGGGGATGACTGCAGCTGCTTTCCAATCTTTGGGAATCTCAGACGACATGAAAGAGAGGTTGAACAGGCTAGTAATAGGGGTGGCAACAATTTCGCCAGATAATTTTAGTAAGAAAGGGTCCAGATTGTCTAGCCCGGCTGATTTGTAGGGGTCCAGATTTTGCAGAACATCAGCTGACTGGATTTGGGAGAAGGAGAAATGGGGAAGGCTTGGGCGAGTTGCTGTGGGGGGAGCAGTGCTGTTAACCGGGGCAGGGGTAGCCAGGTGGAAAGCATGGCAATCCGTAGAAAAATGCTTATTGAAATTCTCAATTATAGTGGATTTATCGGTGGTGACAGTGTTTACTAACCTCAGTGCAGTGGGCAGCTGGGAGGAGGTGTTCTATCAAGTTCTATCTTGTCTGAAAAGGTTGTAGTTTGGGATTAAAATTTCAGAATTTTTGGTGGTCTTCCTAAACCAGGATTCAGACACAGCTAGAACATCCGGGTTGGCAGAGTGTGCTAAAGCAGTGAATAGAACAAACTTAGGGAGGAGGCTTCTAATGTTAACATGCATGAAACCAAGGCTATTACGGTTACTGAAGTCGTCAAAATGGGGAATAGGAGTGGAGCTAGGCACTGCAGGGCCTGGATTCACCTCTACATCACCAGAGGAGGAGTAGGATAAGGGTACGGCTAAAAGCTATGAGAATTGGTCATCCAGAACGTCTGGAACAGAGAGTAAAAGGAGATTTCTGGGGGCGATAAAATAGCTTCAAGGTATAATGTGCAGACAAAGGTATGGTAGGATGTGAATACAGTGGAGGTAAACCTAGGTATTGAGTGATGATGAGAGAAATATTGTCTCTAGAAACATCATTGAAACCAGGTGATGTCATCGCATGTGTGGGTGGTGGAACTGAAAGGTTGGATAAGGTATAGTGAGCAGGGCTAGAGACTCTACAGTGAAATAAGCCAATAAACACTAACCAGAACAGCAATGGACAAGGCATGTTGACATTAACTTGTTATGGCTGCAATCCCGATATCGGGGTAAGTGTCATCAACAACCGCTGAATAGCATAGCGCTACATTGAATAATTATTACTACAAATATTTATATTCATGAAATCACAAGTGCAATATAGGACAACACAGTTTATCCCTTTGTTAATCCACCTGTTGTGTCAGATTTTGAAATTATGCTTTTCGGCGAAAGCAATCGAAGCGTTTGTGTAAGTTTATCGATCTCACTACAAAACATTACGTACATTTAGCATCAGGAAGCTTGGTCACGAAAATCAGAAAAGCAATCAAATTAATCGTTTACCTTTGATGATCTTCGGATGTTTTCACTCACGAGACTCCCAGTTACACAACAAATGTTCTGTTTGTTCCATAAAGATTATTTTTATATCCAAAATACCTCCGTTTGTTTGTCGCGTTATGTACAAAAATCCACCGGAAAGAGTGCTCACGACAACGCAGACGAAAATTCCAAATAGTTTCCATAATGTCCACAGAAACATGTCAAACTTTTTTTAGAATCAATCCTCAGGTTGTTTTTAAAATATATAATCGATAATATATGAACCACAAATGTCTTTCACAGTAGGAGAGGGAAAAGCAATACCTATCCAAATTCTGTTGCGCGAGCAAAACTCATGTGACCACTTGACGCAATGTTATCGTTCTGGCTAATTTTTCTAAATAAAAACCTAAAACTATGTCTGAAGACTGTTGACACCTTGAGGAAGCGATAGGAAAAGGAATCTGGTTCATATCCCTTTAAATCCAGCAAAGGGAGGCTATGGAACATGGGGTTTTCAAAATAGAAGCCACTTCCTGTTTCGCATGCAATATCAGTTCTGTTATACTCACAGACAATATTTTGACAGTTTTGGAAACTTTAGAGTGTTTTCTATCCAATACTACTAATAATATGCATATATTAGCAACTGAGACTGAGGAGGGGGATGTTTACAATGGGCACCTTTTCATCCAAGCTACTCAATACTGCCCCTGCAGCCATAAAAAGTTAAGCAGAGGCATGCTTAGCCGAGTGATCATAAGGGTCCAGTGAGTAGTGAGGTTGGTTGGGGTCACGGCGATTCAGACAGCTAGCCGGGTCATCGGTAGCAAGCTGGCAGAGGATGGAGGTCTGTTTTTAGCCACCTCGTGCGTTTCCGTCGGTAGATTAGTGGGGTTCCGTGTTGTGGGGTTCCGTGTTGTAGATCAATCCAATTGGCAAAATAGATATAGTTATAGTGACCCAAGAAAAATTGTCCGATAGACCTATTCAGATAGCAGCCGATAAGACAGCCAAACGATTAGCGGGCCGCAGATGGGCGTTCAGATAACGTTGCGACGGATGGGCCAGTTGGATAACTCCCTCGGGCAGATAACATCAGTAGTCCAGTCGTGAAGACCCGGTGGGGCTCCGCATTGGCAGTAAAACGGGTACGGATAGGTGATTGTAGCCCAGGAGTGGCTGATGGAACTCTTCAGCTGGCTAGCTCCAGAATAATTAATGTTCGTATTCCAATAGTCACACGAATAGCACATTGTACAAAACTGCCGATCGATTTTGAGCTAAAGGATAGCTGATGACCACAAACCGTGGTTAGCTGAATACTAACGTTAGCCAGTAAACTGAATAGCTTCTGGCTAGCTTCTGGTTAGCTTCTGGTTAGCTTCTGGCTAGCTTCTGGTTAGCTTCTGGCTAGCTTCTGGTTAGCTTCTGGCTAGCTTCTGGTTAGCTTCTATTGTGGATTTCAGATTTGAGGTAAATAATACTTTTTTAAAATTGGTGAGGCAGGTTGCAGGAGAGTGTTTTGAAGTTGAGTTTTTGGAAAAGAAAATATATAAAAGATTTGCGAAGAAAGGTGTAAAAATATATATATATATATATATATATATATTTATATATATACGGGACACGACAAGACGAGGACAAAGGACGTCTGACTGCTATGACATCTTGGGATATAATGGGATATAAATAATATACAGTGCCTTTGGAAAGTATTCAGACCCCTTGACTTTTTCAACATTTTGTTACGTTACAGCCTTAGTCTAAAATTGATTAAATAAAGAAAATGTCCTCAGCAATCTACACACCATAGCCCATAGTGACAAAGTGAAAACAGGTTTTTAGAAATTGTTACTATTTTATTAAAAATAAAAAACATATACCTTATTTACATAAGTATTCAGACCCGTTGCTATGAGCCTTGAAATCAAGCTCAGGTGCATCCTGTCTCCATTGATCATCCTTGAGATGTTTGTAGAACTTCATTGGAGTTCCCCTGTGGTAAATTCAGTTGATTGGACATGAACTGGAAAGGCACATACCTGTCTATATAAGGTCCCACTGTTGACCGAGCAAGTCATAGCAAAAACAAAGCCATGAGGTCGAAGGAATTGTCCGAGCTCCGAGACAGGATTGTGTCGATGCACAGATCTGCAGCTTTGAAGGTCCCCAAGAACATAGTGGCTTCCATCATTATTAAATGGAAGAAGTTTGGAACCAGTTTGGAACCTCTTTTCCTAGAGCTAGCCGCCCAGCCAAACTGAGCAATTTGGGGAGAAGAACCTTGCTCAGGGAGGTGAACAATAACCAAATGGTCACTCTGACAGAGCTCCAGATTTCCTCTGTTGAGATGGGACAACCTTCCATAATGATCTCTGCAGCACTCCACCAATCAGACCTTTATGGTAGAGTGGCTAGACGGAAGAACTCCTCGGTAAAAGGTACATGACAGCCCGCTTGGCGTTTGCCAAAAGGCACCCTCAGACCATGAGAAACAAGATTCTCTGGTCTGATGAAACCAAGATTGAACAATTTGGCCCGAACGCCAAGCATCACGTCTGGAGGAAACCTGGCACTATCCTTATGTTGAAGCATGGTGGTGGCAGCATCATGCTGTGGGGATGTTTGTCAGCGGCAGGGACTGGGAGACTAGTCATGATCGAGGCAAAGATGAACAGAGCAAAGTACAGAGAGATCCTTGATGAAAACCTGCTCCAGACCACTCAGGACCGCAGACTGGGGCGATTCACCTTCCAACAGAACAACGACCCTAAACACACAGCCAAGACAATAAAGGAGTGGCTTCAGGACAAGTCTCTGAATGTCCTTGAGTGGCTCAGCCAGAGACCGGGCTTGAACCCGATCTAACATCTCTGGAGAGACCAAAAATTGCTGTGCAGTGACGCTCCACATCCACACCTGACAGATCATGAGAGGATCTGCAGAGAAGAATGGGAGAAACTCCCCAAATACAGGTGTGCCAAGCTTATAGAGTAATACCCAAGGAGGCTGTAATCGCTGCCGAAGGTGTTCAACAACGTACTGAGTAAAAGAGAGAGAGAGAGAGAGAGAGAGAGAGAGAGAGAGAGAGAGAGAGAGAGAGAGAGAGAGAGAGAGAGAGAGAGAGAGAGAGAGAGAGAGAGAGAGAGAGAGAGAGAGAGAGAGAGAGAGAGAGAGAGAGAGAGAGAGAGAGAGAGAGAGAGAGAGAGAGAATGTATTATAGTCTGCTCTCCTTTTAATGCTCTTTTTTTATGAGCTGAAGATTAGTGACATTTATAATTGTACTGTTGGAGGTGTGTTTGTGTTTGACTGAATACAATGAGTTGATGAGGAATGTTCTAATGACGTCCTGCCTTGTTTATTTTTTATTTGTATTTAACCTTTATTTAACTAGGAAAGTCAGTTAAGAACAAAGTCTTATTTACAATGACGGTCTACCAAAAGGCAAAAGACCTCCTGCGGGGATGGGGGCTGGGAATAATTAATGAAAATATAGGACAAAACACACATGACAAGAGAGACACCACAACAATACATAAAGAGAGACCTAAGACAACATAGCGAGGCAGCAACACACGACAACACAACATGGTAGCAGAACAACATGACAGTAACGTGGTAGCAACACCACATGACAACCTTCAGTTCAGGAGGTTAAAAGCCAAATTGACCTTAAATCAGTTGGGCCTGAGCTGAACAGAAACAGTAAACCTATATAAGTGCATGGTGGGATGAATGGGGGAAATGTCAGTATTTATTTGCCTACTGTTACAAACTCTGCCTTAATTTAAGTCCGTTTTAGACTGATTGAAAGTGCTAACTATAATGACAGATGTATAGTTAGTTACATGAGGTGTTTTCTGTGGCAAAAAAAAAATAAATACTGAAAGGTTCAATCTCCATTTGCAAAAAAATAGTTAATTAAAATGATCCATGGCTTGACAGCGATATACTAACTCCAGTTACACGGTCTCCGCATCCACTTCTCTACAAAACAAATCTTGATGTCTTTGGACAGCTGCTATTTGGGCCCTGAAACACACCCTCGTTTATTATGTTTAACTCTTTACTTTTGGGCTCAACACCACCACCACGCTCTGTGTGTGTGTGTGTGTGTGTGTGTGTGTCAGCCGCCAGCTTTGGGCCGAGGTCATGTGCACTTCTCATTTGCTGACGAGAGAGTCCGTTTTACCCTCCTCTCTCACATTCGCTCTCACACACATTCTGCATCAGGGACGAGGAAGAGCTCAAATAACCGGAGTCCTGGAAATGCGCCGATGAGGACTATGATTTATGACCGCACTTGGTTCGCTTTCCCCGGGCTATCTCTCTATAAACCTCGGTGTTTAATTAGGGTTGAGGAATACAATGGAATATTTTAAAGGAATTAACGCAGGAGTGGTTGTTCCAAATACGTCTTCTATTTGTACCTCCTGATTCAAAGGCTAGATCGTCAGGTAAGGAGAGAAAACAGAGTTCGGAATCCTCGTCGGGAATATCTGACAATCGAGTAGATGAGTTAATCTTTAACTGATCAATAGGCTATAACATTATATCCATATCGCTTTACTTGTGATGGAAGCCTTGACATGTGACATACCAATCACAGTCGTAGGCTACATTTGACAAAATACCAAAAATCGAATATACTTTTATTTAAAAACGAATATGATTTTAGATGTACTATTTACAGTCTATTAATATATGGTAGGCTATGCTGTAAAGTGGTAATATGTATAGGTTAGGTTGCAGACATTAGCCTAGGCTAAAGCGTCGGCTACATAGTTTATCGTTTTCCCAAAGTTTTTATTCATCTTCTGTTATTTTGTAACGTTCCCATTCCTTTTCGGAACGGTGCTTTGAGCATCTGTTATTCATGCACGGGTGCGCAGTAGGCGATAGGCTCGGCTACCACGGTTGGCATTTTACTTTTAACTTAGGATTTCTGGAGTCAAAGTTTACATTCATAGTTGAATGCATGCAGTAGCATAGTCCTGGTAATATAGCCTTGCTTACACGAGATATGAATTGAATGGACTGGCAAAATATTTTATTCTGTAAGCTTGTCATGTTTGGCTACCGGTTGTGTTTTCCACAGTTTCCTACATACTGTATCTACAACCAGCAGCCTATTATACTCAAATACTGAACTAGCACGACGGAACGATGAAGCAGAGTCCTGTATTTAGATGGATAAAATACATACCTGTAATTGTTGTGAACTAAGCTATTACATCAATGATCAGGGGCCCTCCGAGTGGCGCGGCGGTGTAAGGCTAGAGCTGTCACTTCTTTTAATTTAACTGGGCAAGTCAGTTAATAAGGACAAATTGTTATTTACAGCCTAACCCGGGCCAATTGTGCGCTGCTTTATGGGACTCCGTCCGAATCACGGCCGGATGTGACGCGGCCTGGATTCAAACCAGACACTGCAGTGACACCTCTTGCTCCGAGATGCAGTGTCTTAGACCACTGCGCGACTCAGGAGCTCACTACAATCCCTGGTTTGATTCCAGGCTGTATCACAACAAGCCGAGTCTCATAGGGTGGTGCACAATTGGCCCAGTGTCATCCAGGTTAGGGTTTGGCTGGGGTAGACTGTCATTGTACATAACAATTTGTTCTTAACTGACTTGCCAGGTTAAATAAAGGTTCATGCTCATGGTCCTATTGGCAGTTTAGTAGAAAGGTGTTGTATAATTCCATTTTTATTGGAGAGTCTTTGGGAAAGGGTTCCCGCAGGTATGTGATGGACTGACAGGTAGCCCCTTTCTGCAGTCAAATGACCTAGGGGCCTCATGGGTTGAATGTTATTCATATTTTCATAATGAATCAACTGTTTTTTTTAGACTGAAAATCCAGTGTTTCAATGCAAAATGGTTTGGTTATATTTCAGTCTTCGTTGATGTAGATAACGTGTAATATTGGGATGCAAACTCAAAATGGCAAATATATTTCAACTCTATATCTGACATGATACAGGGGCCTTCTTTTTTTTTAAAAGCCCATAACCATGTGTGTGAGGCTTATACTTTTGTTTCAAAGTACATTTGTTTAAGACTACCATGACACATTCTGTGTCTGTGATTTAGCCCACTACAGTAAAAGGGCAGGCGACAACACAAAGCTCTAGCTGCCCAAAGGTCTTGAGTTCAAATCTCATCATGGACAATTTTAGCTAATTAGTCACTTTTCAACTGCTTACTACTTTTGCTACTTCTGCAATTACTTAGCATGTTAGCTAACCCTAACCCTTTTTGCTAATCTTTCCCCTAACCCTTTAACCTAACTTTTAAACTTAACCCTAACCCCTAGCCTCACTCACAATAGTTCGCTAGCTAACATTAGCCACCTAGCTCGAATTCGTTACATATCATATGTTTAGCAAAATCGTACCATATTGTACGTTTTGCAAATTCATAACATTGTGTACTTTTTGCAAATTCATAACATATAATTATATTTATTGAGCTATTTTGGGAATGTTCCACTCCACTTGCAATAGGCTACAGCTCCAATCTGTGAGAATGCCACTTGAAGAAGCCCATTGAAATTGTAGTGTATGCCTAGCTTATCTGTTTATCACATTCTCCTCCAGAAAAGAGTCAACATTTCCTCTTAAACTAATAACTAGTTCAACACAGCAAGTGCATGTTGTGGTGGTGTTCAACATTCTTTAAGAAAATGTACAGTGATGTCCTCCTGAGTGGCGCTGCGGTCTAAGGCGCTTGGGGCGTCACTACAGCCTCGGGTTTCGATCCCAGGCTGTGTTACAGCCGGCTGTGACCGGGAGACCCATGAGGGTGTGCGCAGTTGTCCGTGTTATAGGGGAGGGTTTGGCCGGCCAGGAATTCCTCGTCCCATCACACTCTAGTGACCCCTTGTGGCAGGCCAGGCACCTGCGAGCTGATCTCATTGCCAGCTGGATGGTGTTTCCTCCGACACATTGGTGTGGCAGGCTTCTGAGTTAAGCAAACAGTGTGTCAAGAAGCAGTGCAACTTGACAGGGTCATGTTTCGGGGGATGCCTCTCAACCTTCGTCGAGTCCATACAGGAGTTGCAGCTATGGGACAAGACTGTTACTACCAATTGGGGTGAAAAAAGTGTCAACGTAAACGAAATGTCAAGGGGAAGCGGTATGGGTTTCAACCATAGCCCAGCCGGAACACCCTTGAGTACTTCTCTCATATACTTTTGGGAAGAAACCTGCTTGCGCCCATTTTTAATTAAAGGGAGCACAGGGTCCAATCTGGATGTTGCGTGTTTACCATGGCGTGTTTACCATGGCGTGTTTACCATGTGACGTGTTTACCATGGCGTGTTTACCATGTGACGTGTTAACAATGGCGTGTTTACCATGGCGTGTTTACCATGGCGTGTTTACCATGTGACGTGTTTACCATGTGACGTGTTTACCATGGCGTGTTTACCATGGCGTGTTTGCCATGGCGTGTTTACCATGTGACGTGTTTACCATGTGACGTGTTTACCATGGCGTGTTTACCATGGCGTGTTTACCATGTGACGTGTTTACGATGGCGTGTTTACGATGGCGTGTTTACCATGGCGTGTTTACCATGTGACGTGTTTACCATGTGACGTGTTTACCATGGCGTGTTTACCATGTCGTGTTTACCATGGCGTGTTTACCATGGCGTGTAAAACTGTAAAACCGGTTGCATCCACCTCCACTGGAGCATCGGTAGTCTGATAACGGGGGAGTGAGGAGTTTTTCAGAGACTGCTTTGGTAAAACAAATCCCTGATAATGGTGGATTAAACCATATAAACATGATTGTTACCTCAATTAGATACGCAGGGGTGAGAAAGAGACTGAGAGAGAGAGAGAGAGAGAGAGACAGGGAGAGAGAGAGAGAGAGAGAGAGACAGGGAGAGAGAGAGAGAGTGAGCGAGACAGAGACAGGGAGAAACAGAGAGATTGAGGAAGGTAGAGAAGGAGTGAAAGAGAGAGATTGAGGGAGGGAGAGAGAGAGAGAGAGAGAGGAGAGGGATAGATAAGAAATAAGTAGACAACAGCCTGGTTATCTGATGGTTATAGGGCTTCAATGAACTGGTTATTTGAAGGTTATGGCTACAACGACCTGGTTATATGAAGGTTAGGGCTACAACGGCCTGGTTATCTGAAGGTTAGGGCTACAACGGCCTGGTTATATGAAGGTTATGGCTACAACGACCTGGTTATATGAAGGTTAGGGCTACAACGGCCTGGTTATCTGAAGGTTAGGGCTACAACGACCTGGTTATCTGATGGTTAGGGCTACAACGACCTGGTTATCTGATGGTTAGGGCTACAACGGCCTGGTTATCTGATGGTTAGGGCTACAACGACCTGGTTATTTGAAGGTTAGGGCTACAACGGCCTGGTTATCTGATGGTTAGGGCTACAACGACCTGGTTATATGAAGGTTAGGGCTACAACGGCCTGGTTATCTGATGGTTAGGGCTACAACGGCCTGGTTATCTGATGGTTAGGGCTACAACGGCCTGGTTATTTGAAGGTTAGGGCTACAACGGCCTGGTTATCTGATGGTTAGGGCTACAACGGCCTGGTTATATGAAGGTTAGGGCTACAACGGCCTGGTTATCTGATGGTTAGGGCTACAACGGCCTGGTTATCTGATGGTTAGGGCTACAACGGCCTGGTTATTTGAAGGTTAGGGCTACAACGGCCTGGTTATCTGATGGTTAGGGCTACAACGGCCTGGTTATATGAAGGTTAGGGCTACAACGGCCTGGTTATCTGATGGTTAGGGCTACAACGGCCTGGTTATCTGATGGTTAGGGCTACAACGACTTGGTTATATCATCAAGTCAGATGGCTTATTCATCACAAAACCATTTGATATTGCCAATTATTTTAATGATTATTTCATTGGTAAAGTGGGCAAACTTAGGCAGGGAATGTCAACAACAAACAGTAAGCCATCATATTCATGCATTAAAAAACAAATATCAAAAGAAAAGTATTGTAAGTTAGAAGTTAGTGTGGGAGAGGTGGAAAAGTTATTGTTATCGATCAATAATGACAAACCTCCTGGCATTGACAACTTAGATGGAAAGCTACTGAGGATGGTAGCTGACTCTATAGCCACTCATATCTATCATATATTTAATCTGAGTTTAGAGTAAAGGGTTTTTCCTCAGCCTGGAGGGAATCCAAAGTCTTTCCGCTACCCAAGAATGGTAAAGCGGCCCTTACTGGTTCTAACAACCGACCTATCAGCTTGCTGCCAGCGCTTAGCACTGTTGTAAAAAAAAGTGTTTGACTAAATACAATGCTACTGTATTTCTCTGTAAACAAATAAATAACGTACTTTATTTATTTAGTATTGTAGGGTTAGGGTTAGGGTTAGGGTTACTCTTCCTAGGCTCCCAACAGAAAACAAAACACAACAAATGAAATACATAACACTACATAAAACAATACATAATACAATGCCAAATACAATACAGAATATATTAAAACGTCTGTGTCTCTTCACAGTCCCCGTCATACCATAAGGTGGTCTTTTACCATTTAACAAAAATGAATCAGATTATGTTGCTAGTTTGAGTTACCTGGGGTGGCAGAGAGTTCCATTTAGTCATGGCTCTATTTCATTCTTTAGAGTGTAAGATGTTGGAGGGCGTGTTAAGCTGACACACATAAGTGTTTTAAGATGCTCATACTATGGATCATTTAGCTATTTTATTTAGAATGTATTTTTGCCTTTACTACAAAAGCCCATAGAAATGCATTGAATAACATATACACAATGGCAAAAACAGACATTCAAAAAATATAAGAAACATGGTTTTGAAGTGTCTGTCCTAAATCTAGGAGATATACTATATATATCCCGAGGTTTTTTTTTTACATCTTATTTTCTTTACAAATATTTAACCCCTTTTTTGGGGTAGGCACAAAACTAACTTCATTCTTCCATTCATTTTTTAAAACCTGTACGTACCACTTACCTTCAGGCAAGTCCCGTGAAACTAGTTGGGGTCATAGAGTAAAATGGAACAACATCGTATTCGTGGGAATCTCCCCTTTTCACAGTGGTGTCCCATTAGTTTTGTAGGTCAAACCGACGTTTACGTGAGAAGACTGACTTTAAGGATTTCTCAGGGTCTAGCTCTGCCATCTTTCAATGCAGATGTGAAAATGCAACACTGGTGAATGGATCCAATGCAAACAAAATTATCTCTAGTTTAGACTGATTGATTTGGATGGGGATGGTTTTGTTATGTAACTTAGATTGACGCACCGATGCATCAGGGTGTTAATACTGTGCATTTGAAAAAATAAAGGAGAGCCGCACACTGTAGGAGCTCAGATGCAATAATTGAATAACCATCGTTTGAACAGAAAATCTGTCTTTATTTTTCTGGGCAAGTCAGTTAAGATCAAACTCCTATTTTCAATGACAGCCTAGGAACAGTGCCTGTGCAGGGGCAGAATGACAGATTTGTACCTTGTCAGCTCAGGGATTTGAACTTGCAACTTTCCGGTTACTAGTCCAACGCTCTAACCACTAGGCTACCCGGCCGCCCTTTTATCATGGTGACAAACAGTGCAGGTCACTAGTTTATATCGTGTCAAAGGACACAGCGGTCTGTAATCATGGCCCGGGTGTGGCCTGATATCATTGGTTAATTCTCAGATATAAGAAGAACTTACAAAAACATGAATGGATAGCATACGATACTAGATACAATTTGGCTACATAAGCCTACAAACATTTATAATGAAAGGCAAAATCACAATAATCACAAGAATGGCTTCAGATCAAAGTCTACGTTGAGACCGAAGGGAGCAAGGGTTTTTAAATTAAAGATCCAGACAGCCTCTCATTTTAACAATAAATTGTCAATAAATTGTCCCACTCCTAGGCAGGGTGACTTGTTCGTTGCCGATATAACGTAGGGACGAAATCGAGTGGTTTGCTTCCAAAAAGTGGGCTGTAACTTGGTCAGTCGAGTTTTTGCACCTAACGGTGCCACGATGCGATACGTACTTTTCATTTCCGTTTTGTTTTACCCACATCATTTTTACCACAAGGACAAGTTATAAGATAAATAACTGCCTTAGTGGATCACATGATAACACCTTTGATTGGGATCTGTTTCCCTGTTTGAGGGTGTTTGAAGGATCTACATTTATAAGTGCCATTGCATTGAGCACAGCCGTTACACTTGTAGTTTCCATCCAGTAGGGGCGCAAATAGACGTTGTGCAGGGATATCTTGGGGTGGCAAATCAGAGTTATTAAATTACTGCATCTGAGCTCCAAGAGTGTGTGGCTCTCCTTAGCCAGCACCTCGCCTAAATAGGTGTGCGCTTGTTTCACCTCTAGATTAATACTGAGTGTTCGAACTGTGTTCCAACTGCTTGAACAGACAGTTCAGTACCTTTAAACAATCATTACCTCAATCATTACCTCTCACAAAGACCAATAGTGATGCAGTAAATTGACATGCACCCTCTGTGTACATCTAACTGCAATATGGCCCCTCTGTTCTGTGTACATCTAACTGCAATATGGCTCCTCTGTTCTGTGTACATCTAACTGCAATATGGCCCCTCTGTTCTGTGTACATCTAACTGCAATATGGCTCCTCTGTTCTGTGTACATCTAACTGCAATATGGCCCCTCTGTTCTGTGTACATCTAACTGCAATATGGCTCCTCTGTTCTGTGTACATCTAACTGCAGTACAGCTCCTCTAGTCTGTGTACATCTAACTACAATATGGCTCCTCTGTTCTGTGTACATCTAACTGCAGTACAGCTCCTCTAGTCTGTGTACATCTAACTACAATATGGCTCCTCTGTTCTGTGTACATCTAACTGCAATATGGCTCCTCTGTTCTGTGTACATCTAACTGCAATATGGCTCCTCTGTTCTGTGTACATCTAACTACAATATGGCTCCTCTGTTCTGTGTACATCTAACTGCAATATGGCTCCTCTGTTCTGTGTACATCTAACTGCAGTACAGCTCCTCTAGTCTGTGTACATCTAACTACAATATGGCTCCTCTGTTCTGTGTACATCTAACTACAATACGGCTCCTCTGTTCTGTGTACATCTAACTACAATATGGCTCCTCTGTTCTGTGTACATCTAACTACAATATGGCTCCTCTGTTCTGTGTACATCTAACTACAATATGGCTCCTCTAGTCTGTGTACATCTAACTACAATATGGCTCCTCTGTTCTGTGTACATCTAACTGCAGTACAGCTCCTCTAGTCTGTGTACATCTAACTACAATATGGCTCCTCTGTTCTGTGTACATCTAACTGCAGTACAGCTCCTCTAGTCTGTGTACATCTAACTACAATATGGCTCCTCTGTTCTGTGTACATCTAACTGCAGTACAGCTCCTCTAGTCTGTGTACATCTAACTACAATATGGCTCCTCTGTTCTGTGTACATCTAACTGCAGTACAGCACCTCTAGTCTGTGTACATCTAACTACAATATGGCTCCTCTGTTCTGTGTACATCTAACTGCAGTACAGCTCCTCTAGTCTGTGTACATCTAACTACAATATGGCTCCTCTGTTCTGTGTACATCTAACTGCAATACGGCTCCTCTAGTCTGTGTACATCTAACTACAATATGGCTCCTCTGTTCTGTGTACATCTAACTACAATATGGCTCCTCTGTTCTGTGTACATCTAACTACAATATGGCTCCTCTGTTCTGTGTACATCTAACTACAATATGGCTCCTCTGTTCTGTGTACATCTAACTACAATATGGCTCCTCTAGTCTGTGTACATCTAACTACAATATGGCTCCTCTGTTCTGTGTACATCTAACTACAATACGGCTCCTCTGTTCTGTGTACATCTAACTACAATATGGCTCCTCTGTTCTGTGTACATCTAACTACAATATGGCTCCTCTGTTCTGTGTACATCTAACTACAATATGGCTCCTCTGTTCTGTGTACATCTAACTGCAATACGGCTCCTCTGTTCTGTGTACATCTAACTACAATATGGCTCCTCTAGTCTGTGTACATCTAACTGCAATACGGCTCCTCTGTTCTGTGTACATCTAACTGCAGTACAGCTCCTCTAGTCTGTGTACATCTAACTACAATATGGCTCCTCTGTTCTGTGTACATCTAACTACAATACGGCTCCTCTGTTCTAGACCGACTACAATTTTCCTTTGTCCTTCTTTGCCTCACATGACCACACAACTGGGCAGGAGTCCAGGTGTGACAAAACTAGGGCCTGTAGGACCTGCCTGGTTGATTTAGATGTCAAGAAAGCAGAGCAACACCTAATCATGGGAGAGACCTCTTCCCATTTTAGAAACCATTGAGTCAATACAGTATGTTTTGACCATGACAGCTTGCTATCTAGGGTTACACCCAGCAATTTAGTCTCCTCATCTTGCTCAGTCGCCACATTATTCAGTAATAGATCTAGATGAGGTTTAGGGTTGAGTGAGTGATTTGTCCCAAAAACAATGCTTTTATCTTTTGAGTGGGAGTGTGTGTGTGTGTGTGTGTGTGTGTGTGTGTGTGTGTGTGTGTGTGTGTGTGTGTGTGTGTGTGTGTGTGTGTGTGTGTGTGTGTGTGTGTGTGTGTGTGTGTGTGTGTGTGTGTAATTTGGAGTATTCAGAATAGTCCGTTTGCATGAGGTGTGTGTGTGTGTAACGTTATGTCCTCCAGTTGTCATGATGGAATCGCAAGGACAATGTTTATAACAATAGTAACACAATGTATTATAATAACATATTATAATACATTTCAAGGCCCACCCGCTCTCTCTCCCTCCCTCCCACCCTCTTTCTCCTGACTGTCCAACACTAACATCTTAATCTCTATCTTTATCTCTCTATCTGTCTCCATTGACTAACTGTCTAACACTAATCCCCCTCTCTATCTGACTTCCAGGAGTCTAGGTGGTGGTGGTGGTGTCCATGGGACCCGTCATGCCTCCCAGTAAGAAGCCTGAGGCGTCTGGCATCAGCGTGGCCAGCGCCAGCCTCTCCCACCTCTACCAGGCCAGCTCGCTGCAGGAGGCAGAGGAACTCGACCTGGCCTTCCCCGCCCCCTTGGCCCTCCCCTTGGCACCCCTCACCGACGGAGCCGCCAAGCCTGAGAAAGGCACCTCCACCCCAGGTATGGAGGACGAGGAGTTGACCAACCTCAACTGGCTCCATGAGAGCAAGAACCTGCTCAACAGCTTTGGAGACCCTGTCCTGCGCAGCGTCAGCCCCGTGGGTGGCGAAGGGGGTGTGGTTGGTAACCGCGGCGACAGGGACCACGACAACATGCCGCCATCGCCGATAGCGGGCGGGGACCTGCCGTACGACGCCGATCGGAACCCAAACTGTAAGCCTCCCTATTCCTTCAGCTGCCTGATCTTCATGGCCATTGAGGACGCTCCGTCAAAGAGGCTGCCGGTGAAGGAGATATACACCTGGATCCTAGAACACTTCTCCTACTTTGCCAATGCTCCCACAGGCTGGAAGAACTCTGTCAGGCACAACCTGTCCCTCAATAAGTGCTTCAAGAAGGTTGACAAGGACAGGAGCCAGGTAAGAAGGAGGAGGAGAAGTAGGAGGAACACATTCTCATGATTTACACACAGACAAACACTTGCCACAGTAAAGTACAGAAAGGGCTCTATTTTCAGATGGTGTTAAGGCAACGCTAGTGTCAAACGCCCTAATGCCAGGTTCAGCAATTTACCCGTCTTATATCAGCTCGCTTGCGCGCAGATGGGAAGGGTGGAAATGTTTGAGATGTGTCCTTAAAAACATGGTTCCAAAGTGCTAATTTCAGGCAACGCTCATAAGGATATTTAAGACCAACCAAAAGCTGGTTTTAGCAGTAATGCAGTAGGTTATGTCATGGAATTTGACAGCAGAAACACAGCCTAACCAGCTGTGACACACACTGCCCAAATGCGCATGAAACAAGAATAGCATAGTGTGCTTTTGGTGCATGTATACTTCGTATTTAGAAACATTAAAAACTGGCACCTTCAGGGTGATTATCAACTGGGCATGGCACCTTCAGGGTGATTATCAACTGGGCACGGCACCTTCAGGGTGATTATCATCTGGGCATGGCACCTTCAGGGTGATTATCATCTGGGCATGGCACCTTCAGGGTGATTATCAACTGGGCATGGCACCTTCAGGGTGATTATCAACTGGGCACGGCACCTTCAGGGTGATTATCATCTGGGCATGGCACCTTCAGGGTGATTATCATCTGGGCATGGCACCTTCAGGGTGATTATCATCTGGGCATGGCACCTTCAGGGTGATTATCAACTGGGCATGGCACCTTCAGGGCGATTATCAACTGGGCATGGCACCTTCAGGGCGATTATCAACTGGGCATGGCACCTTCAGGGCGATTATCAACTGGGCACGGCACCTTCAGGGTGATTATCATCTGGGCATGGCACCTTCAGGGTGATTATCAACTGGGCATGGCACCTTCAGGGTGATTATCAACTGGGCATGGCACCTTCAGGGTGATTATCAACTGGGCATGGCACCTTCAGGGCGATTATCAACTGGGCACGGCACCTTCAGGGTGATTATCAACTGGGCATGGCACCTTCAGGGTGATTATCAACTGGGCACGGCACCTTCAGGGTGATTATCATCTGGGCATGGCACCTTCAGGGTGATTATCAACTGGGCATGGCACCTTCAGGGTGATTATCAACTGGGCATGGCACCTTCAGGGTGATTATCAACTGGGCATGGCACCTTCAGGGTGATTATCAACTGGGCATGGCACCTTCAGGGCGATTATCAACTGGGCACAGCACCTTCAGGGTGATTATCATCTGGGCATGGCACCTTCAGGGTGATTATCAACTGGGCACGGCACCTTCAGGGTGATTATCAACTGGGCATGTCACCTTCAGGGTGATTATCAACTGGGCATGGCACCTTCAGGGTGATTATCAACTGGGCACGGCACCTTCAGGGTGATTATCATCTGGGCATGGCACCTTCAGGGTGATTATCAACTGGGCGTGGCACCTTCAGGGTGATTATCAACTGGGCGTGGCACCTTCAGGGTGATTATCAACTGGGCACGGCACCTTCAGGGTGATTATCATCTGGGCATGGCACCTTCGGGGTGATTATCATCTGGGCATGGCACCTTCAGGGTGATTATCATCTGGGCATGTCACCTTCAGGGTGATTATCATCTGGGCATGGCACCTTCAGGGTGATTATCATCTGGGCATGGCACCTTCAGGGTGATTATCAACTGGGCGTGGCACCTTCAGTGTGATTATCAACTGGGCATGGCACCTTCAGGGTGATTATCATCTGGGCATGGCACCTTCGGGGTGATTATCATCTGGGCATGGCACCTTCAGGGTGATTATCATCTGGGCATGGCACCTTCAGGGTGATTATCATCTGGGCATGGCACCTTCAGGGTGATTATCATCTGGGCATGGCACCTTCAGGGTGATTATCATCTGGGCATGGCACCTTCAGGGTGATTATCAACTGGGCACGGCACCTTCAGGTTGATTATCAACTGGGCACGGCACCTTCAGGGTGATTATCATCTGGGCGTGGCACCAGGAGAAGGAGAGCAGGCCCTACTGTCGGAAAGAGGGGCAACAGTGGAATAAACATTTTAAAAATGACACGCCTCTTAAAATGGGTTATAACTCCAGTTCTGTTTGTGATATTAAGATTCTAACAACAACAGTGTGTTGTATATACTTATTTAGGAAACATCAAGGACGGAGGGGGGCGTGACTTTAAAACATCAAGGACAGAGGGGGGCATGACTTTAAACAGAGTATTACAAAAACTACATTCATTAGCAAATTGTTTTAGTGGTTCTGGTGTTAACCTTTTACAATACCTTAACCCTTAACTTTTACATTTCGTAATCCCATGACTCCAGATCCAAAGGTTGTGTGTTTAATCCCAGTTGTGGAACCTTGTTTTTTTTACCTATCAAAAACCTTAAGCCTTAACTTAACCATTTGGAATGAATGCCTAAATGTAACCCTACCCCAAACCTTAAACCTTAACTTCGAAATGTAATGTTTGGAGACACAGAACGATGCTGAGTAGGAGTAAACCCAGAATGTCAAAAACACTTCGAAATGTGACGTTTGGAGACACAGAACGATGCTGAGTAGGAGTAAACCCAGGATGTCAAAAACACTTTGAAATGTGACGTTTGGAGCAACTTCGAAATGTGACGTTTGGAGAAAGATCTTGTTGGTGATATGCCTAGTTTTAATTGTCTTTGATGTTTTGTTTGAATTGTAAATTCCTGCACTGCTGCCTATCCATTAATGAATAATTGGGCAGGTGTGGTTTTCAGATAACTGTTTGATAAATGAATTGCTTATCACTTGTAGAAAGTAAAGTCCCATCTGTTTGTGTGTATGATTGACTGTAAGCAGCAAACTGCTCTGTAGCAGATCAGACCGGAGATGCGCGTCACACAGCCATGGCGAGCCAGACTCCAGATAGTGGGCTTGGGGATTCCCTGGGTTCCCTTCTTTTTAAAAACCAACGTGACTGAGTTATCACCAAGCATGTTTCAAATGATAATCTACAGTTTTAAGATTAACAGTCTGTGGTGTTTTAAAACGGATAATTACGATTTCCCTCATTTTGTAAAACCCCAATTAATGGCAGATGATAGACAGTCATCGTTTGGCAGCTGGCATTATGTGTGTTTATGAAGACAGACCACATTGAGTACCAAAGTCATCGTTTGGCAGCTGGCATTATCTGTGTTTATGAAGACAGACCTCTGACAGACCACATTGAGTACCAAAGTCATCGTTTGGCAGCTGGCATTATCTGTGTTTATGAAGACAGACCACATTGAGTACCACAGTATGAGTTTGGCAGCTGGCATTATCTGTGTTTATGAAGTCAGATCTCTGACAGACCACATTGAGTACCAAAGTCATCGTTTGACAGCTGGCATTATCTGTGTTTATGAAGACAGACCTCTGACAGACCACATTGAGTACCACAGTCATCGTTTGGCAGCTGGCATTATCTGTGTTTATGAAGACAGACCACATTGAGTACCACAGTATGAGTTTGGCAGCTGGCATTATCTGTGTTTATGAAGACAGACCTCTGACAGACCACATTGAGTACCACAGTATGAGTTTTACAGCTGGCATTATCTGTGTTTATGAAGACAGACCTCTGACAGACCACATTGAGTACCACAGTATGAGTTTGGCAGCTGGCATTATATGTTTATGAAGACAGACCTCTGACAGACCACATTGAGTACCACAGTCATCGTTTGGCAGCTGGCATTATCTGTGTTTATGAAGACAGACCTCTGACAGACCACATTGAGTACCACAGTCATCGTTTGGCAGCTGGCATTGTCTGTGTTTATGAAGACAGACCTCTGACAGACCACATTGAGTACCACAGTCATCGTTTGGCAGCTGGCATTATGTGTGTTTATGAAGACAGACCTCTGACAGACCACATTGAGTACCACAGTATGAGTTTGGCAGCTGGCATTATCTGTGTTTATGAAAACAGACCTCTGACAGACCACATTGAGGACCACAGTAGGAGTTTGAAATGGTTCCAAAGAAGAATCTGGCGCATTGAAAACAAAGAAAACATTCTGTATGATGCAATCCTGCTCCGTGTGTGTGTGTATGTGTGTGTGTGTGTGTGCGTGTGTGTGTGTGCGTTCATGTGTGTGTGTGTGTGTGTGTGTGTGTGTGCGTTCATGTGTGTGTGTGAACAATCGCTGACAAATTAGATTAATATGCCTTAGGGAAGTCTCTGATTTGCTTATGCTAATACAGATATTTACTGTGAGGCCATAATCACCAGTCACTGGTTTAATAGATTTACTTTAGTACATTACCAGGGTGTGTGTGTAGTGTCGCTCGGGAGAGTGTGAGAGTTAGAAAGAGTTAGCATTGAGGTTGAATAGAGTTTCATACAGGTCGATGTCTATGTGTGTTTGCACTGTTTCACGTTTTTATTCACCACGTGTACAAGATACAACAGATGTAAAACAGTACAGTGACATTGTTACCTTGAGAGCTCTTTCCAACAATACAATGAGAATAATACGTTTTCAATTAGAATAAAAGTACGAATAGAATACACACAAGAACTATGATAAGAGTTAAAGAAACACAAGAATGCACGTATATACAGGTCAGTGTCAGTACCTTAATCAGTACCTGGAGTGATTGAGGTGGGTTTATACATAAGTGAGTGGTAGTCGGGAGAAGGATATGCGTTTTCTTGGGACCATTTGAAAGGAAACACTTTGACGTTTGTGGACATGTGAAATTAATGTAGGAGAATATAACACTTTAGATCTGGTAAAAGATAATACAAAGAAAAAAACATGCGTTTTCTTTTTTTTTCCCCCATTATCTTTGAAACGCAATAGAAAGGCCATAATATATTATTGCAGTTTAGGCACAATTTCGATTTTTGGCCACTAGATAACATGAGTGTGTGCAAAGTTTCAGATTGAGCCAGTGAAGCATTGTCACGTCCTGACCTTAGTTCCTTTTTGATGTCTCTATTTTAGTTTGGTCAGGGCGTGAGTTGGGTTGGGCATTCTGTGTGTTGTTTTATGTTTTTGTATTTCTGTGTTTGGCCTGGTATGGTTCCCAGCTGTTTACCGTTGTCTCTGATTGAGAACCATACTTAGGCAGCCTGTTTTCCCACTATGATTGGTGGGTAGTTGTTTTCTGTCTTTGTATTAGTTACCAGACGGAACTGTTTCGGTCGTTCTTTTTGTTTGCTTTGTATTGTAGTGTTCAGTTCAGTTTAATAAAATGACGAACACGTACCATGCTGCGCATTGGTCCGATCCTTCCCGAACACTTACCACGCTGCGCATTGCTCCGATCCTTCCCGAACACTTACCACGCTGCATATTGGTCCGATCCTTCCCGAACACTTACCACGCTGCACATTGCTCCGATCCTTCCCGAACACGTACCACGCTGCGCATTGCTCCGATCCTTCCCGAACACGTACCACGCTGCGCATTGCTCCGATCCTTCCCGAACACGTACCACGCTGCGCATTGCTCCGATCCTTCCCGAACACTTACCACGCTGCACATTGCTCCGATCCTTCCCGAACACGTACCACGCTGCACATTGCTCCGATCCTTCCTACTTCTCCACAGAAGAGGAGGAAAACCATTACAAGCATTGCAATCCTGGATCAATATTTTGTATCAAGTCTGCCCAAATGTGCCAAATTTGACAATTTAGATACATTTTCAAGTACATAACTATAGAGATCATACAAAAATGATATGGTAATACAAAATGTCAGTTTACACACTCCCAGGAAGATCATACATGATGGATCATTAGCTTATACACTAACTTTCGCACATCTAGATGGCCAGGTGGGTGTGGAGCCAGAGACAGCAGTTCCTACATTTGAATATAAAAATGGATTTTATTAAACAAAACTATGCTACATTTTTATCTCTGGGACCCTCAGGATGACAAATCAGAGCCAGAATACTGAATGTAAGTACATTATTTACCTTCAGAGGGTGAATGTAACAAACCAGTTGCCGTGATACGTGTTTTGTTGTTGGTCACTCTCCTCAAACAATGGCATGGTATTTCTTCACTGTAATAGCTACTGTACATTGGACAGTGCAGTTAGATTAACAATAATTTAAGCGTCCTGCCCATATAAGACATTTCTATGTCCTGGAAAGTTTGCTGTTACTTACAACTGTCATGCTAATCACATTAGCGAATGTTAGCTCAACCGTCCCGGGATAGGGACATCGATCCCGTAGCTCTGTAATTGTTTTGAAGTCTCCATTGGTCTCATGGTGAAATCTGTAAGTGGTTTCCTTCCTCTCATGCGGTTTCCTTCCTCTGGGTGTATTAGTATTAATACACCATCCAAAGTGTAATTAATAACTTCACCATGCTCAAAGGGATACTCAACATTTGATTTTTGTTTTTACCCATCTACCAACAGGTGGCCTTCTTCGCAAAGGCATTGGAAAACCTCCCTGGTCTTTGTGGTTGAATCCGTGTTTGAAATTCACTGCTCGACTGAGGGACCCTACAGATAATTGTATGTGTGGGGTACGGAGATGAGGTAGTCATTCAAAAATCATGTTAAACACTATTAGTGCACTATTATTGAGTCCATGCAACTTATTATGTGACTTGTTAAGCAAATCTTTACTCCTGAGCTGTGTTTGAATACCCATACAACATACAGTTTACTACATACTATATACTAGTAGTTCATTTTAGTATACTGTAAACAAACGGTACCTTTCAATTGAGTGTACTAGCGCTTTACCTGTCTACCGGAAGTTGATGCTGTTGCTATGCAACCTCTTGCTAGAATTGTTAGCATAACAAATTACTAGCTAGACATTTTATGACTTTGTGTGTGGTCTTAAATTTAATCTGGAGTGCACTCTGGGCATTCCTAAATTCAGAGCATTGTCAGATTGTCAATTTGTAAATTCGCAGCGTTTCGCTCTGGGAGCGTTCACACTGGACACTCTGGCCGAGGAGTAGGGTTGATTCGAGCGTTCTGACCTTACAACTGCAGTAAAGCACCCAAGCTAACTGGCTAACTTGCTAGCTACTTCCAGACACAAATGAGAGAACACCTCACTCTGACCATTTGACTCGCCCTAGCAGAGCTTGTTAGGCAATTTTCATGTTATCCAGACAGAGTGTTGGTGACTCTGGCTGGCAACTATTGAATTATGATTTTTTGCCAACGTTTACTGACACCGGCCATAGTCAACGGGTGTTGAGCGTTCGTAAATTCATCAGTTATTCTGCGCTCTGGTAGACTCAAGACGATAGTGCTCTGAAATCAGAGTAAATGGCCAGAGCGAATTTACCGGAAGCACCATTGAGAACGTACAAAGATTATACCACTTTGCTAAGATTGACGGCAATAATCATTGGGTAGTTAGTTAGATAGCATATAGTTAATATGCTGGCAAGTTTGATGTATTAGTAGCTAACTAACGTTAGGTAGCTAGCCGACGTACTGGTACATACTGCTGTAATGATATGCTATGTGGTTCGTAAGAACAGCGTAGCTAACAAATTGTCAGCCGACATAACGTGTAAGGTAACTTGTTTGAAAAGTCATTACATTATTACATTGCTCAACATTTTCTTAACATTTGTCATAATAAGTTAATTAAAGCAATGAATTTGTATCTGCTCTCATCTGACTTTTTACTGACATTTTCTTCAAATCTGAAAACAATGTAAAGCCACGGCCATTTTCCGAAGAATTACATTATGGGCCCTAAAAACACGGAAATAGTGTCACTGTATACTTCGTATTTTGGCCAATGTAGTACGACATCCGGGAACTTTTGGCATACTAACTAAATCCATAGAATGACCAATAAGTATACTATATTCTCAATTTACGTCACAAATAGTATGGTTAGTGCAGTTAGGTTGAGTATTCGAACACAGCTCTGAAATTATTTAGGCTTTCCATACTACAGGGGTTGAATACTTATCGTCTCATGACATTTCAACTTTTCATTTTTAATTAATTTGTAAACATTTCTAAAACTTAATTCCGCTTTGATATTATGGGGTATTGTGTATAGTTTAGTAACATACAAGCTAAATTTAATCCATTTTAAATTCAGGCTGTAACACAACAAAATGTGGAAAAAGTCAAGTGGTCTGAATACTTTTTGAAGGCAAGTATGTGTGCAAAGCATGTTCTTTTGTTTATAATGTCCACATGATATGACTAAAACGCATGGATGTGTGTTTTGAGTTGTTTGTGTGTCTATGTGTTTTTGTATATACTATGTTACACATACTGGGTTAGATTACACATACTGTTACACATACTGGGTTAGATTACACATACTGGGTTACACATACTGGGTTAGATTACACATACTGTTACACATACTGGTTTACACATACTATGTTACACATACTGGGTTACACATACTGGGTTAGGATACACATACTGTTACACATACTGGGTTAGATTACACATACTGTTACACATACTGGGTTAGATTACACATACTGTTACACATACTGGGTTAGATTACACATACTGTTACACATACTGGTTTACACATACTATGTTACACATACTGGGTTACACATACTGGGTTAGGTTACACATACTAGGTTACACATACTGGGTTAGATTACACATACTGTTACACATACTGGGTTAGATTACACATACTGGGTTAGATTACACATACTGTTACACATACTGGGTTACACATACTGGGTTAGATTACACATACTGTTACACATACTGGGTTAGATTACACATACTGTTACACATACTGGGTTACACATACTGGGTTAGATTACACATACTGTTACACATACTGGTTTACACATACTATGTTACACATACTGGGTTACACATACTGGGTTAGGATACACATACTGTTACACATACTGGGTTAGTTCACACATACTGTTACACATACTAGGTTACACATACTGGGTTAGGTTACACATACTGGGTTAGGTTACACATACTGGGTTAGGTTACACATACTGGGTTACACATATTGGGTTAGGTTACAAATACTAGGTTACACATACTGGGTTAGATTACACATACTGGGTTAGATTACACATACTGTTACACATACTGGTTTACACATACTGGGTTACACATACTAGGTTACACATACTGGGTTAGGTTACACATACTAGGTTACACATACTAGGTTACACATACTGGTTTACACATACTGGGTTAGGTTACACATACTAGGTTACACATACTGGGTTAGGTTACACATACTGTTACACATACTGGGTTAGATTACACATACTGGGTTAGATTACACATACTGTTACACATACTGGGTTAGATTACACATACTGGGTTAGATTACACATACTGGGTTAGATTACACATACTGGGTTACACATACTGGGTTACACATACTGGGTTACACATACTAGGTTACACATACTGGGTTAGGTTACACATACTGGGTTAGGTTACACATACTGGGTTACACATACTGGGTTACACATACTGGGTTAGGTTACAAATACTAGGTTACACATACTGGGTTAGATTACACATACTGTTACACATACTGGGTTACACATACTAGGTTACACATACTAGGTTACACATACTGGGTTAGGTTACACATACTGTTACACATACTGGGTTAGATTACACATACTGTTACACATACTGGGTTACACATACTATGTTACACATACTGGGTTACACATACTGGGTTAGGTTACACATACTGGTTTACACATACTGGGTTAGGTTACACATACTGTTACACATACTGGGTTAGATTACACATACTGGTTTACACATACTGGGTTAGGTTACACATACTGTTACACATACTGGGTTAGGTTACACATACTGTTACACATACTGGGTTAGGTTACAAATACTAGGTTACACATACTGGGTTAGGTTACACATACTGTTACACATACTGGGTTAGGTTACACATACTGTTACACATACTGGTTTACACATACTGGGTTACACATACTAGGTTACACATACTGGGTTAGGTTACACATACTAGGTTACACATACTGGGTTAGATTACACATACTGTTACACATACTGGTTTACACATACTGGGTTACACATACTAGGTTACACATACTGGGTTAGGTTACACATACTAGGTTACACATACTGGGTTAGGTTACACATACTAGGTTACACATACTGGTTTACACATACTGGGTTAGGTTACACATACTAGGTTACACATACTGGGTTAGGTTACACATACTGTTACACATACTGGGTTAGGTTACACATACTGGGTTAGATTACACATACTGTTACACATACTGGGTTAGATTACACATGCTGTTACACATACTGGGTTAGATTACACATACTGGGTTAGGTTACACATACTGGGTTACACATACTGGGTTACACATACTGGGTAACACATACTGGGTTACACATACTAGGTTACACATACTGGGTTAGGTTACACATACTGGGTTAGGTTACACATACTGGGTTACACATACTGGGTTACACATACTGGGTTTGGTTACAAATACTAGGTTACACATACTGGGTTAGATTACACATACTGTTACACATACTGGGTTACACATACTGGGTTAGGTTACACATACTGGGTTAGGTTATACATACTAGGTTACACATACTGGGTTAGGTTACACATACTGGGTTAGGTTATACATACTAGGTTACACATACTGGGTTAGGTTACACATACTGGGTTAGGTTACACATACTGGGTTACACATACTGGGTTACACATACTGGGTTAGGTTACACATACTGGGTTAGGTTATACATACTAGGTTACACATACTGGGTTAGGTTACACATACTGGGTTAGGTTATACATACTAGGTTACACATACTGTGTTAGGTTACACATACTAGGTTACACATACTGGGTTAGGTTACACATACTAGGTTACACATACTAGCTTACACATACTAGGTTACACATACTGGGTTACACATACTAGGTCACACATACTAGGTTACACATACTGGGTTACACATACTAGCTTACACATACTAGGTCACACATACTAGCTTACACATACTAGGTTACACATACTGGGTTAGGTTACACATACTAGATTACACATACTGGGTTACACATACTGAGTTACACATACTAGATTACACATACTGGGTTACACATACTGGGTTACACATACTGGGTTAGGTTACAAATACTAGGTTACACATAATAGCTTACACATACCAGGTTACACATACTGGGTTACACATACTGGGTTAGGGTACACATACTAGATTACACATACTAGGTTACACATACTGGGTTAGGTTACACATACTAGGTTACACATACTGGGTTAGGTTACACATACTGGGTTAGGTTACACATACTGGGTTACACAAACTGGGTTAGGTTACAAATACTAGGTTACACATACTGGGTTAGATTACACATACTGTTACACATACTGGTTTACACATACTGGGTTACACATACTGGGTTAGGTTACACATACTGTTACACATACTGGTTTACACATACTGGTTTACACATACTGGTTTACACATACTGGGTTACACATACTAGGTTACACATACTGGGTTAGGTTACACATACTGTTACACATACTGGGTTAGATTACACATACTGGGTTAGATTACACATACTGGCTTAGGTTACACATACTGTTACACATACTGGGTTACACATACTAGGTTACACATACTGGGTTAGGTTACACATACTGTTACACATACTGGTTTACACATACTGGTTTACACATACTGGTTTACACATACTGGGTTACACATACTAGGTTACACATACTGGGTTAGATTACACATACTGTTACACATACTGGGTTAGATTACACATACTGGGTTAGATTACACATACTGTTACACATACTGGGTTACACATACTGGGTTAGATTACACATACTGTTACACATACTGGGTTAGATTACACATACTGTTACACATACTGGGTTAGATCACACATACTGTTACACATACTAGGTTACACATACTGGGTTAGGTTACACATACTGGGTTAGGTTACACATACTGGGTTAGGTTACACATACTGGGTTACACATATTGGGTTAGGTTACAAATACTAGGTTACACATACTGGGTTAGATTACACATACTGGGTTAGATTACACATACTGTTACACATACTGGTTTACACATACTGGGTTACACATACTAGGTTACACATACTGGGTTAGGTTACACATACTAGGTTACACATACTAGGTTACACATACTGGTTTACACATACTGGGTTAGGTTACACATACTAGGTTACACATACTGGGTTAGGTTACACATACTGTTACACATACTGGGTTAGATTACACATACTGGGTTAGATTACACATACTGTTACACATACTGGGTTAGATTACACATACTGGGTTAGATTACACATACTGGGTTAGATTACACATACTGGGTTACACATACTGGGTTACACATACTGGGTTACACATACTAGGTTACACATACTGGGTTAGCTTACACATACTGGGTTAGGTTACACATACTGGGTTACACATACTGGGTTACACATACTGGGTTAGGTTACACATACTGGGTTAGATTACACATACTGTTACACATACTGGGTTACACATACTAGGTTACACATACTAGGTTACACATACTGGGTTAGGTTACACATACTGTTACACATACTGGGTTAGATTACACATACTGTTACACATACTGGGTTACACATACTATGTTACACATACTGGGTTACACATACTGGGTTAGGTTACACATACTGGTTTACACATACTGGGTTAGGTTACACATACTGTTACACATACTGGGTTAGATTACACATACTGGTTTACACATACTGGGTTAGGTTACACATACTGTTACACATACTGGGTTAGGTTACACATGCTGTTACACATACTGGGTTAGGTTACAAATACTAGGTTACACATACTGGGTTAGGTTACACATACTGTTACACATACTGGGTTAGGTTACACATACTGTTACACATACTGGTTTACACATACTGGGTTACACATACTAGGTTACACATACTGGGTTAGGTTACACATACTAGGTTACACATACTGGGTTAGATTACACATACTGTTACACATACTGGTTTACACATACTGGGTTACACATACTAGGTTACACATACTGGGTTAGGTTACACATACTAGGTTACACATACTGGGTTAGGTTACACATACTAGGTTACACATACTGGTTTACACATACTGGGTTAGGTTACACATACTAGGTTACACATACTGGGTTAGGTTACACATACTGTTACACATACTGGGTTAGGTTACACATACTGGGTTAGATTACACATACTGTTACACATACTGGGTTAGATTACACATGCTGTTACACATACTGGGTTAGATTACACATACTGGGTTAGGTTACACATACTGGGTTACACATACTGGGTTACACATACTGGGTTACACATACTGGGTTACACATACTGGGTTACACATACTAGGTTACACATACTGGGTTAGGTTACACATACTGGGTTAGGTTACACATACTGGGTTACACATACTGGGTTACACATACTGGGTTAGGTTACAAATACTAGGTTACACATACTGGGTTAGATTACACATACTGTTACACATACTGGGTTACACATACTGGGTTAGGTTACACATACTGGGTTAGGTTATACATACTAGGTTACACATACTGGGTTAGGTTACACATACTGGGTTAGGTTATACATACTAGGTTACACATACTGGGTTAGGTTACACATACTGGGTTAGGTTACACATACTGGGTTACACATACTGGGTTACACATACTGGGTTAGGTTACACATACTGGGTTAGGTTATACATACTAGGTTACACATACTGGGTTAGGTTACACATACTGGGTTAGGTTATACATACTAGGTTACACATACTGTGTTAGGTTACACATACTAGGTTACACATACTGGGTTAGGTTACACATACTAGGTTACACATACTAGCTTACACATACTAGGTTACACATACTGGGTTACACATACTAGGTCACACATACTAGGTTACACATACTGGGTTACACATACTAGCTTACACATACTAGGTCACACATACTAGCTTACACATACTAGGTTACACATACTGGGTTAGGTTACACATACTAGATTACACATACTGGGTTACACATACTGAGTTACACATACTGGGTTACACATACTGGGTTACACATACTGGGTTAGGTTACAAATACTAGGTTACACATAATAGCTTACACATACCAGGTTACACATACTGGGTTACACATACTGGGTTAGGGTACACATACTAGATTACACATACTAGGTTACACATACTGGGTTAGGTTACACATACTAGGTTACACATACTGGGTTAGGTTACACATACTGGGTTAGGTTACACATACTGGGTTACACAAACTGGGTTAGGTTACAAATACTAGGTTACACATACTGGGTTAGATTACACATACTGTTACACATACTGGTTTACACATACTGGGTTACACATACTGGGTTAGGTTACACATACTGTTACACATACTGGTTTACACATAGTGGTTTACACATACTGGTTTACACATACTGGGTTACACATACTAGGTTACACATACTGGGTTAGGTTACACATACTGTTACACATACTGGGTTAGATTACACATACTGGGTTAGATTACACATACTGGCTTAGGTTACACATACTGTTACACATACTGGGTTACCCATACTAGGTTACACATACTGGGTTAGATTACACATACTGTTACACATACTGGTTTACACATACTGGGTTACACATACTGGGTTACACATACTGGTTTACACATACTGGGTTAGGTTACACATACTAGGTTACACATACTGGGTTAGGTTACACATACTGTTACACATACTGGGTTACACATACTAGGTTACACATACTAGGTTACACATACTGGTTTAGATTACACATACTGTTTTACACATACTAGGTTACACATACTAGGTTACACATACTGGGTTAGGTTACGCATACTAGGTTACACGTACTAGGTTACACATACTAGGTTACACATACTGGGTTAGGTTACGCATACTAGGTTACACATACTGGGTTAGGTTACGCATACTAGGTTACACATACTGGGTTAGGTTACACATACTAGGTTACACATACTGGGTTAGGTTACACATACTAGGTTACACATACTGGGTTAGGTTACACATACTAGGTTACACATACTGAGTTACATATACTATGTTACACATACTGGGTTAGACATAATATGTTACACATACTGGGATACACATACTATGTTACACATACTGGGTTAGGTTACACATACTAGGTTACACATACTGGGTTAGGTTACACATACTAGGTTACACATACTGGGTTAAGTTACACATACTAGGTTACACATACTGGGTTAGACATAATATGTTACACATACTGGGATACACATAATATGTTACACATACTGGGATACACATACTATGTTACACATACTGGGTTAGGTTACACATACTAGGTTACACATACTAGACATGCACAGCTGTAATCATGCAGTATACATTAATTTAGCATGATAGAGTGGTAAAATGCATTTAGGCTTGTAGTCCTGTAGATTATACTACTAGGCTTGTAGTCCTGTAGATTATACTACTAGGCTTGTAGTCCTGTAGATTATACTACTGGGTTAGTAGTCTTGTAGATTATACTACTAGGCTTGTAGTCCTGTAGATTATACTACTAGGCTTGTAGTCCTGTAGATTATACTACTAGGCTTGTAGACCTGTAGATTATAATACTGGGCTCGTAGTCCTGTAGATTATAATACTGGGTTAGTAGTCTTGTAGATTATACTACTGGGTTAGTAGTCTTGTAGATTATACTACTAGGCTTGTAGTCCTGTAGATTATACTACTGGGCTCGTAGTCCTGTAGATTATAATACTGGGTTAGTAGTCTTGTAGATTATACTACTAGGCTTGTAGTCCTGTAGATTATACTACTAGGCTCGTAGTCCTGTAGATTATAATACTGGGTTTGTAGTCCTGTAGATTATACTACTAGGCTCGTAGTCCTGTAGATTATAATACTGGGTTTGTAGTCCTGTAGATTATACTACTAGGCTTGTAGTCCTGTAGATTATACTACTAGGCTTGTAATCCTGTAGATTATACTACTAGGCTTGTAGACCTGTAGATTATAATACTGGGTTAGTAGTCTTGTAGATTATACTACTAGGGTTGTAGTCCTGTAGATTATAATACTGGGTTAGTAGTCTTGTAGATTATACTACTAGGGTTGTAGACCTGTAGATTATACTACTAGGGTTGTTGTCCTGTAGATTATACTACTAGGCTTGTAGTCCTGTAGATTATACTACTAGGCTTGTAGACCTGTAGATTATAATACTGGGTTAGTAGTCTTGTAGATTATACTACTAGGGTTGTAGTCCTGTAGATTATAATACTGGGTTAGTAGTCTTGTAGATTATACTACTAGGGTTGTAGTCCTGTAGATTATAATACTGGGTTAGTAGTCTTGTAGATTATACTACTAAACTTGTATACCTGTAGATTATAATACTAAACTTGTAGTCCTGTAGATTATACTACTAGGGTTGTAGTCCTGTAGATTATAATACTGGGTTTGTAGTCCTGTAGATTATACTACTAGGGTTGTTGTCCTGTAGATTATACTACTAAACTTGTAGTCCTGTAGATTATACTACTAGGGTTGTTGTCCTGTAGATTATACTACTAAACTTGTAGTCCTGTAGATTATACTACTAGGGTTGTTGTCCTGTAGATTATACTACTAGGCTTGTAGTCCTGTAGATTATACTACTAGGGTTGTAGACCTGTAGATTATAATACTGGGCTTGTAGTCCTGTAGATTATACTACTGTGTTTGTAGTCCTGTAGATTATACTACTAGGGTTGTAGTCCTGTAGATTATAATACTGGGTTTGTAGTCCTGTAGATTATACTACTAGGGTTGTTGTCCTGTAGATTATACTACTAAACTTGTAGTCCTGTAGATTATACTACTAGGCTTGTAGTCCTGTAGATTATACTACTAGGGTTGTTGTCCTGTAGATTATACTACTGGGTTAGTAGTCTTTTAGATTATACTACTAGGGTTGTAGACCTGTAGATTATACTACTAGGGTTGTAGACCTGTAGATTATACTACTAGGGTTGTAGACCTGTAGATTATACTACTAGGGTTGTAGACCTGTAGATTATACTACTAGGGTTGTAGACCTGTAGATTATACTACTAGGGTTGTTGTCCTGTAGATTATACTACTAAACTTGTAGTCCTGTAGATTATACTACTAGGGTTGTTGTCCTGTAGATTATACTACTAAACTTGTAGTCCTGTAGATTATACTACTAGGGTTGTTGTCCTGTAGATTATACTACTAGGCTTGTAGTCCTGTAGATTATACTACTAGGGTTGTAGACCTGTAGATTATAATACTGGGCTTGTAGTCCTGTAGATTATACTACTGGGTTTGTAGTCCTGTAGATTATACTACTAGGGTTGTAGTCCTGTAGATTATAATACTGGGTTTGTAGTCCTGTAGATTATACTACTAGGGTTGTTGTCCTGTAGATTATACTACTAAACTTGTAGTTCTGTAGATTATACTACTAGGCTTGTAGTCCTGTAGATTATACT
>NC_048589.1:38224239-38274239 GCF_013265735.2 Oncorhynchus mykiss
ACAGAGGAACATGGTCGTCATTGAGAGGAGACACGGGGAAAGAGCATGCCTCTCTCTGCCATCACTTTCCCCCCCCCCCTTCCTCGACTCCTTCCCTGGACAGTTTTATCTCAATCTATTCATTGTATTGCAGTGTCTACCGTCTTGCCCTTTGTGCTGTTGTCTGTGCCCAATCATTTTCATACCATGTTTTGTCCTGCTACCATGTTGTGTTGCTACCATGTTGTTGTCATGTTGTGTTGCTATCATGCTATGTTGTCGTGTGTTGCTGCCTTGCTATGTTGTTGTCTAGGTCTCTCTTTATGTAGTGTCGTGTTGTCTCTCTTGTCCTGATGTGTGCTTTGTTCTATATATATATATATATATATATATATATATATATATATATATATATATATATATATATATTTTTTATTTTTTTTCTAAATCCCCCCTGTCCCCGCAGGAGGCCTTTTGCCTTTAGCTAGGCCGTCATTGTAAATACTAATTTGTTTTTAACTGACTTGCCCCTTCTCTGCCCCCCAGTCCCCACCATGGACCCTCTACCCCCCAGTCCCCACCATGGACCCTCGGCCCCCAGTCCCCACCATGGACCCTCTACCCCCCAGTCCCCACCATGGACCCTCTACCCCCTTGTCCCCACCATGGACCCTCTACCCCTCAGTCCCCACCAAGGACCCTCTACCCCCCAGTCCCCACCATGGACCCTCTGCCCCCCAGTCCCCACCATGGACCCTCTGCCCCCCAGTCCCCACCATGGACCCTCTACCCCCCAGTCCCCACCATGGACCCTCTGCCCCCCAGTCCCACCAAGGACCCTCTACCCCCCCAGTCCCCACCATGCACCCTCTACCCCACAGTCCCCACCATGGACCCTCTACCCCCCAGTCCCCACCAAGGACCCTCTACCCCCCAGTCCCCACCAAGGACCCTCTACCCCCCAGTCCCCACCAAGGACCCTCTACCCCCCAGTCCCCACCATGGACCCTCTAACCCCCAGTCCAAACCCCTAACCCTAATCCCTACCCCTAATCCCTAGTCCCTACCCCTAACCCTAATCCCTACCCCTAATCCCTAGTCCCTACCCCTAACCCTAATCCCTACCCCTAATCCCTAGTTCCTACCCCTAACCCTAATCCCTACCCCTAATCCCTAGTCCCTACCCCTAACCCTAATCCCTACTCCTAATCCCTAGTCCCTACCCCTAACCCTAATCCCTACCCCTAATCCCTAGTCCCTAACCCTATCCCTACCCCTAATCCCTAATCCCCAGTCCCTACCCCTAACCCTAATCCCTAGGCCCTACCCTAAAACTTACCCCTAGACCCTAACCCTAATCCCCACCTCTAACCCCTAGCCCTAATACCTACCCCTAGCCCTAATACCTACCCCTAGTCCCTAGTCCCTACCCCGTGCCCCATACCCCCAGCTCCCTACCCTGAGTCCTCAGTTCATGGTCTCTCTCAGTCCCGCAAAGTGTAAAATGTAATCAACAATGCTACATTTTCTGCATGTCAGACAAAAAGTATGAAGCTAGCTTGAAAACATATATATATATAGACATTGATTTTAGCGTTGGCAAATTGGTTTAGTCTTGTCATGAGGAGCCTATAAAACGTAGGTAGATGAACATATTTTGTGGAAGCTAAGTGCCCAACAGCTAGCTATGTTAGGTTACTAGGTACATTAATAGCTTCAGGTTGGTTGTTTTTAAGGTCATATTCAAAAAGTTGTCTTATTCAGGTTACTACCGATAACTACAACACAACTACTGACAGCTATTTAGGTCACTACCGATAACTACAACACAACTACTGACAGCTATTCAGGTCACTACCGATAACTACAACACAACTACTGACAGCTATTCAGGTCACTACCGATAACTACAACACAACTACTGACAGCTATTCAGGTCACTACCGATAACTACAACACAACTACTGACAGCTATTCAGGTCACTACCGATAACTACAACACAACTACTGACAGCTATTCAGTTCACTACCGATAACTACAACACAACTACTGACAGCTATTCAGGTCACTACCGATAACTACAACACAACTACTGACAGCTATTCAGGTCACTACCGATAACTACAACACAACTACTGACAGCTATTCAGGTCACTACCGATAACTACAACACAACTACTGACAGCTATTCAGGTCACTACCGATAACTACAACACAACTACTGACAGCTATTCAGTTCACTACCGATAACTACAACACAACTACTGACAGCTATTCAGGTCACTACCGATAACTACAACACAACTACTGACAGCTATTCAGGTCACTACCGATAACTACAACACAACTACTGACAGCTATTCAGGTCACTACCGATAACTACAACACAACTACTGACAGCTATTCAGTTCACTACCGATAACTACAACACAACTACTGACAGCTATTCAGGTCACTACCGATAACTACAACACAACTACTGACAGCTATTCAGTTCACTACCGATAACTACAACACAACTACTGACAGCTATTCAGGTCACTACCGATAACTACAACACAACTACTGACAGCTATTCAGGTTACTACCGATAACTACAACACAACTACTGACAGCTATTCAGGTCACTACCGATAACTACAACACAACTACTGACAGCTATTCAGTTCACTACCGATAACTACAACACAACTACTGACAGCTATTCAGGTCACTACCGATAACTACAACACAACTACTGACAGCTATTCAGGTCACTACCGATAACTACAACACAACTACTGACAGCTATTCAGGTCACTACCGATAACTACAACACAACTACTGACAGCTATTCAGTTCACTACCGATAACTACAACACAACTACTGACAGCTATTCAGGTCACTACCGATAACTACAACACAACTACTGACAGCTATTCAGGTCACTACCGATAACTACAACACAACTACTGACAGCTATTCAGGTTACTACCGATAACTACAACACAACTACTGACAGCTATTCAGGTCACTACCGATAACTACAACACAACTACTGACAGCTATTCAGTTCACTACCGATAACTACAACACAACTACTGACAGCTATTCAGGTCACTACCGATAACTACAACACAACTACTGACAGCTATTCAGGTCACTACCGATAACTACAACACAACTACTGACAGCTATTCAGGTCACTACCGATAACTACAACACAACTACTGACAGCTATTCAGTTCACTACCGATAACTACAACACAACTACTGACAGCTATTCAGGTCACTACCGATAACTACAACACAACTACTGACAGCTATTCAGGTCACTACCGATAACTACAACACAACTACTGACAGCTATTCAGGTCACTACCGATAACTACAACACGACTACTGACAGCTATTCAGGTCACTACCGATAACTACAACACAACTACTGACAGCTATTCAGGTCACTACCGATAACTACAACACAACTACTGACAGCTATTCAGGTCACTACCGATAACTACAACACAACTACTGACAGCTATTCAGGTCACTACCGATAACTACAACACAACTACTGACAGCTATTCAGGTTACTACCGATAACTACAACACGACTACTGACAGCTATTCAGGTCACTACCGATAACTACAACACAACTACTGACAGCTATTCAGGTTACTACCGATAACTACAACACAACTACTGACAGCTATTCAGGTTACTACCGATAACTACAACACAACTACTGACAGCTATTCAGGTCACTACCGATAACTACAACACAACTACTGACAGCTATTCAGGTTACTACCGATAACTACAACACAACTACTGACAGCTATTCAGGTCACTACCGATAACTACAACACAACTACTGACAGCTATTCAGGTCACTACCGATAACTACAACACAACTACTGACAGCTATTCAGGTTACTACCGATAACTACAACACAACTCCTGACAGCTATTCAGGTCACTACCGATAACTACAACACAACTACTGACAGCTATTCAGGTCACTACCGATAACTACAACACAACTACTGACAGCTATTTAGGTCACTACCGATAACTACAACACAACTACTGACAGCTATTCAGGTCACTACCGATAACTACAACACAACTACTGACAGCTATTCAGGTTACTACCGATAACTACAACACAAATACTGACAGCTATTCAGGTCACTACCGATAACTACAACACAACTACTCTAAGCTATTCAGGTCACTACCGATAACTACAACACAACTACTCTAAGCTATTCAGGTCACTACCGATAACTACAACACAACTACTCTAAGCTATTAACGTCACTAACATTAACTACAATACGTCATCATCATCACAACAACAATGCCCTGCAATCAGTCATCCTTCTCATTGTGCACAAACACACACACACACACATGTGCACACACACAGTTCAGAGATCCCTGTCTGTTCCCTGTGTGTTGTGACTCAGAGGCCAGTGGAGTTCATGGTACACTAGAAAAGCCCTTCACTCCAGTGGTTTGTAGACCTCGTTTTATATACAAAGAGATCGAGAGAGAGAGGGAGAGAGAGAGGGAGAGAGAGAGGGAGAGAGAGAGAGGGAGAGAGAGAGAGAGTGAGAGAGAGAGAGAGAGGGAGAGAGAGGGGGAGAGAGAGAGGGAAGGAGGGAGGGAGGGAAAGACAGAGAGAGAGGAAGAGAGGGAGAGACAGAGAGAGAGAAAGCGAGAGAGGGAAAGACTGAGACAGAGAGAGGTGGAAGGAGGGAGAGAAAGACAGAGAGGGAGGAAGAGAGGGAGAGACAGAGAGAGAGGGAAAGACAGACGGAGAGAAAGCGAGAGAGGGAAAGACTGAGACAGAGAGAGCTAGGGAGGGAGGGAAAGACAGAGAGAGAGGGAGGGAAGGCAGAGGGAGAGAGAGAGGGAAGGCAGAGGGAGAGAGAGAGAGGCACCATTTTTTGTGTTCTCTTGATCATCGGATGAATGCGCTGTCAGAAAGAGAGAGAGATGGAGGTGGAAGGGAGCCAAGTAGTTGCATTCATCCAACCAGGGAGGGAGGAGAAGAGTGCCATTCTGACAGTTGAATTAGAGATGGGGAGGTGTGTTTACATATTGCTTGTGAGAGGGGAGATCTCAGTGATATTTCCACTGTTGATCCTGGCAGCAGGGGCCCAAAGGGAACACCTCAAAGTGTTGTCTGGGCATGCGGGAGTGAATCTCAATGCTTTACACTGTCTTCATTCTGAGTTGATTTATTTTTCAACTGTAAAGACATTTGAATTGACCCCACAGTAAAGTTTTTCAGTGGCTGCATCTGTGTGACAAATTTTGAATGTTTTCTTTAAGAGAATAACAGATAACAGTGTGTGTGTGTGTGTGTGTGTGTGTGTGTGTGTGTGTGTGTGTGTGTGTGTGTGTGTGTGTGTGTGTGTGCTTAGCGATTACAAGCATACCTATAACATGATGCAGCCACCACTATGCTTGAAAATATGGAGAGTGGTATTCAGTAATGTGTTATATTTGGGGCAAATCCAATACAACACTTTGTATTCAGGACAAAAAAGTTAATTGCTTTGCCACATTTTTTGCATGTTTTGTAATATTTTTATTCTGTACAGGCTTCCTCCTTTTCACTCTGTCATTTAGGTTAGTATTGTGGAGTAACTACTATTTTTTTGATCAGTTTTCAGTGTTCTCCTATCACAGCCATTACACTCTAACTGTTTTAAATTCACCATTGGCCTCATGGTGAAATCCCTAAGCGGTTTCCTTCCTCCCCGGTAACTCAGTTAGGTAGGACGTCTGTATCTTTGTTGTGACTGGGTGTATTGATACACTATCTAATGTGTTATTAATATCTTCACCATGCTCAAAGGGATATTCTATGTCTGCTTTTTTTCTCCCTCCCATCTACCAATAGGCATTTGTGAGGCATTAGAAAATCTTTGAGGATGAATCTGTGTATACAAATCCACTGCTCGACTGAGGGACCTTACAGATAATTGTTTGTGTGAGGAACAGAGATGAGGTAGTCATTCGAATATCACGTTAAACACTATTATTGCACACAGAGTGAGTCCATGCAACTTATTATGAGACTTGTTAAGCAAATCTTTACTCCTGAACTTATTTACGTTTACTCATTTTAGCCTTTTCAGCGTAATTCCACTTAGGCATTATGATGTATTGTGTGCCAGTGACCAAACATCTCAATTTAACAAATTATTTTATTCAGGCAGTTCAAAGGAAAAGTGGAAAAAATCAAGGAGTGTGAATACTTTCTGGAGGCTCTGTGTGTCTGTTTGATGTGTGTGTTTGATGTGTGTCTATGTGTTTGATGTGTGTCTATATGTTTGATATGTGTCTATATGATTGATGTGTGTCTATATGATTGATGTGTGTCTATATGATTGATATGTGTCTATATGTTTGATGTGTGTCTATATGTGTCTATATGTGTCTATATGTGTCTATGTGTTTGATATGTGTCTATATGTGTCTATATGTGTCTATGTGTTTGATATGTGGCTATATGATTGATATGTGTCTATGTGTTTGATATGTGGCTATATGATTGATATGTGTCTATATGTGTCTATGTGTGTCTATATGTTTCTATGTTTGAAATGTGTCTATATGTGTCTATATGTGTCTATGTGTTTGATATGTGGCTATATGATTGATATGTGTCTATATGTGTCTATATGTTTGATGTGTGTCTATGTTTGATATGTGTCTATATGTGTCTATGTTTGATATGTGTCTATGTGTTTGATATGTGTCTATATGATTGATATGTGTCTATATGTGTCTATGTTTGATATGTGTCTATATGTGTCTATGTGTTTGATATGTGTCTATGTGTTTGATGTGTGTCTATGTGTTTGATATGTGTCTATGTGTTTGATATGTGTCTATGTGTTTGATGTGTGTCTATGTGTTTGAAGTGTGTCTATGTGTTTGATATGTGTCTATGTTTGATATGTGTCTATATGTGTCTATGTGTTTGATGTGTGTCTATGTGTTTGATGTGTGTCTATGTGTTTGATGTGTGTCTATGTGTTTGATGTGTGTCTATGTGTTTGATGTGTGTCTATGTGTTTGATGTGTGTCTATGTGTTTGATGTGTGTCTATGTGTTTGAAGTGTGTCTATGTGTTTGATGTGTGTCTATGTGTTTGAAGTGTGTCTATATGTGTCTATGTGTTTGATGTGTGTCTATGTGTTTGAAGTGTGTCTATATGTGTCTATGTGTTTGATATGTGTCTATGTGTTTGATGTGTGTCTATGTGTTTGATATGTGTCTATGTGTTTGATATGTGTCTATGTGTTTGATGTGTGTCTATGTGTTTGAAGTGTGTCTATGTGTTTGATATGTGTCTATGTTTGATATGTGTCTATATGTGTCTATGTGTTTGATGTGTGTCTATGTGTTTGATGTGTGTCTATGTGTTTGATGTGTGTCTATGTGTTTGATGTGTGTCTATGTGTTTGAAGTGTGTCTATGTGTTTGATGTGTGTCTATGTGTTTGAAGTGTGTCTATATGTGTCTATGTGTTTGATGTGTGTCTATGTGTTTGATGTGTGTCTATGTGTTTGAAGTGTGTCTATGTGTTTGAAGTGTGTCTATATAATTGATATGTGTCTATGTGTTTGATGTGTGTCTATATGATTGATATGTGTCTATATGATTGATATGTGCCTATATGTGTCTATATGTGTCTATGTGTTTGATGTGTGTCTATGTGTTTGATATGTGTCTATATGTGTCTATATGATTGATATGTGTCTATGTGTTTGAAGTGTGTCTATGTGTTTGATGTGTGTCTATGTGTTTGATATGTGTCTATATGTGTCTATGTTTGATATGTGTCTATGTGTTTGATATGTGTCTATATGTGTCTATGTGTTTGATGTGTGTCTATGTGTTTGATGTGTGTCTATGTGTTTGAAGTGTGTCTATGTGTTTGAAGTGTGTCTATGTGTTTGAAGTGTGTCTATATGTGTCTATTTTTGATATGTGTCTATATGTGTCTATGTGTTTGATGTGTGTCTATGTGTTTGAAGTGTGTCTATGTGTTTGAAGTGTGTCTATATGTGTCTATTTTTGATATGTGTCTATATGTGTCTATGTGTTTGAAGTGTGTCTATGTGTTTGAAGTGTGTCTATGTGTTTTATGTGTGTCTATGTGTTTGATGTGTGTCTATGTGTTTGATGTGTGTCTATGTGTTTGAAGTGTGTCTATGTGTTTGATGTGTGTCTATGTGTTTGAAGTGTGTCTATATGTGTCTATATGATTGATATGTGTCTATATGATTGATATGTGCCTATATGTGTCTATATGTGTCTATGTGTTTGATATGTGTCTATATGATTGATATGTGTCTATGTGTTTGATGTGTGTCTATGTGTTTGAAGTGTGTCTATGTGTTTGAAGTGTGTCTATGTGTTTGAAGTGTGTCTATATGTGTCTATATGATTGATATGTTTCTATGTGTTTGATGTGTGTCTATGTGTTTGATGTGTGTCTATGTGTTTGATATGTGTCTATGTGTTTGATGTGTGTCTATGTGTTTGAAGTGTGTCTATATGTGTCTATGTGTTTGATATGTGTCTATGTGTTTGAAGTGTGTCTATGTGTTTGATATGTGTCTATGTGTTTGATGTGTGTCTATGTGTTTGAAGTGTGTCTATGTGTTTGATGTGTGTCTATGTGTTTGATATGTGTCTATGTGTTTGACATGTGTCTATATGTTTGATATGTGTCTATATGATTGATGTGTGTCTATGTGTTTGATATGTGTCTATATGTGTCTGTGTTTGATATGTGTCTATATGATTGATGTGTGTCTATGTGTTTGATATGTGTCTATATGATTGATATGTGTCTATATGATTGATATGTGTCTATATGATTGATATGTGTCTATATGTTTGCTTTGGCAATGTATGTTGTAACACTTTCCATGCCAATAAAGCCATTTGAATTTGAGAGAGAGATAGAGAGGAAACTGTTGAGTGTGAAAAACCCAGCAGCGTTGCAGTTCTTGACTCAAACCGGTGCACCTGGCACTTACTACAATTCAAAGGCACTTAAATAGTTTTTGTCTTGCCCATTCACGCTCTGAATGGCACACATATACAATCCATACCTTAATTGTCTCAAGGCATAAAAATAATTATTTAACCTGTCTCCTCCCCTTCATCTACACTGATTGAAGTGAATGTAACAAGTTACAATAAGGGATCATAGCTTTCACCTGGATTCACCTGGTCAGTCTATATGGAAAGAGCAGGTGTTCCTAATGTTTTGTCCACTCAGTGAATCCAGCTGTGGCCAGGGAATTAACATCATTTCAAATACAATTCTAGTGTTTACCTAGCTAGCGGTGGTACAAATCCTTTACCTTTCAAATGGAAGATACACTGGCTAGGAGCAGTGCAATGTCTTATTTTACAGAGTTAGCCAGAGTACGGCACCTCTCTGTAGCCCTGGAGCCTAGAGAGCAGAGGAAATATTAGCAGTTAGCCACCTAGCGCTGCCTGTTAGCCTCTCTAACACTTCAATGGGGTAGATCTCTGTGTTCAGTATCTGATATCACAACAGGTCCTCCGTGCAGACTGGACGCTCCAGTTGACATGGGCGAGGCGCTCTCACTCTCACCTCGGTGCATGCACGCACACACACACACACACACACACACACACACACACACACACACACACACACACACACACACACACACACACACACACACACACACACACACACACACATACACAGACAAACACAGGACTGTGTCACTGTGGTCCCGACGGCCGTCAGATATCACTGGACCTAAGATCATTGAACCAACTAGAACACAGAGCCCTTTCTGACAGGACACCATACCACCACTGTTATAATGAATCTCCCTGTAGCAAACTGCTGACAATATCGTACAGGGACCGTAAAACACATACTTCAGCAACGTCAGCGGGACCAAAGGAGCTGATCGTGGAGTAGAGGAAACAGAGGGCCGAGCACGTCCCAATTCACATCGACAAGGCTGTTGTGGAATAGTGTATCGTGGTCCACATACATCAGCACAGTCGTGAAGAGGGCACGACAACGCCTCTTATCCCTCATGAAGCTAAAAAGATTTGGCATGGGCTCTCAGCTCCTCAAAAGTTTTCCAGCTGCACCATTGAGAGCATCACCGCTTGTTTTAAATCAAACTCTATACAGTTTAGAGCTACAGTTGAAGTCAGAAGTTTACATACACATACACTTGGAGTCATTAAAACTCGTTGTTCAACCACTCCACAAATATCTTGTTAACAAACTATAGTTTTGGCAAGTACCAAATACTAATTGAGTATATGTAAAACTTCTGACCCACTGGGAATGTGATGAAAGAAATAAAAGCTGAAATAAATCATTCTCTCTACTATTATTCTGACATTTCACATTCTTAAAATAAAGTGGTGGTCCTAACTGACCTAAAACAGGGAATTTTTACTAGGATTATATGTCAGGAATTGTGAAAAACTCTATTTGACTAAGGTGTATGTAAACTTCAGACTTCAACTACGCTGCTCAAAAAAATAAAGGGAACACTAAAATAACACATCCTAGGTCTGAATGAATTAAATATTCTTATTAAATACTTTTTTCTTTACATAGATGAATGTGCTGACAACAAAATCACACAAAAATTATCAATGGAAATCAAATTTACCAACCCATGGAGGTCTGGATTTGGAGTCACACTCAAAATTAAAGTGGAAAACCACACTACAGGCTGATCCAACTTTCATGTAATGTCCTTAAAACAAGTCAAAATGAGGCTCAGTAGTGTGTGTGGCCTCCACGTGCCTGTATAACCTCCCTACAACGCCTGGGCATGCTCCTGATGAGGTGGCGGATGGTCTCCTGAGGGATCTCCTCCCAGACCTGGACTAAAGCATCCGCCAACTCCTGGACAGTCTGTGGTGGATGGAGCGAGACATGATGGTCCCAGATGTGCTCAATTGGATTCAGGTCTGGGGAACGGGCGGGCCAGTCCATAGCATCAATGCCTTCCTCTTGCAGGAACTGCTGACACACTCCAGCCACATGAGGTCTAGCATTGTCTTGCATTAGGAGGAACCCAGGGCCAACCGCACCAGCATATGGTCTCACAAGGGGTCTGAGGATGTCATCTCGGTACCTAATGGCAGTCAGGCTACCTCTGGCGAACACATGGAGGACTTTTCGGCCCCCCAAAGAAATGTCACCCCACACCATGACTGACCCACCGCCAAACTGGTCATGCTGGAGGATGTTGCAGGCAGCAGAACGTTCTCCACGGCGTCTCCAGACTCTGTCACGTCTGTCACATGTGCTCAGTGTGAACCTGCTTTCATCTGTGAAGAGCACAGGGTGCCAGTGGCGAATTTGCCAATCTTGGTTATCTCTGGCAAATGCCGAACGTCCTGCACGGTGTTTGGTCTGATTCTGACCGTTTGAGCAGACACATGCACATTTGTGGCCTGCTGGAGGTCATTTTGCAGGGCTCTGGCAGTGCTCCTCCTGCTCCTCCTTGCACAAAAGCGGAGGTAGTGGTCCTGCTGCTGGGTTGTTGCCCTCCTACGGCCTCCTCCACGTCTCCTGATGTACTGGCCTGTCTCCTGGTAGCGCCTCCATGCTCTGGACAGTACGCTGACAGACACAGCAAACCTTCTTGCCACAGCTCACATTGATGTGCCATCCTGGATGAGCTGCACTACCTGAGCCACTTGTGTGGGTTGTAGACTACCACTAGAGTGAAAGCACCGCCAGCATTCAAAAGTGACCAAAACATCAGCCAGGAAGCATAGGAACTGAGAAGTGGTCTGTGGTCACCACCTGCAGAACCACTCCTTTATTGGGGGGGTCTTGCTAATAATGTCCACCTGTTGTCTATTCCATTTGCACTACAGCATGTTGAATGTAAATTGTCAATCAGTGTTGCTTCCTAAGTGGACAGTTTGATTTCACAGAAGTGTGATTGACTTGGAGTTACATTGTGTTGTTTAAGTGTTCCCTTTTTTTATTTTTTTATCAGTGTATATATATTGGAACCTCCCGCAAGGTTTGAACAAGCCCCCCATGAGGCAAAGATATTTTTTCTTTGTATAATCTCATTATCTATTACAAGCTTTGTCTTTAGCGTGAGATAAAATGTTGTTACGTGTTTAAAGGCCTTGATTGTTTAATTCTAACAGTAGATTATTAAAATATGTAATAGAAATCTCCAAACTTCTTTTTGTGCTGTTTTATAGCACTATGTAATGCTCCAGGGCTAATATCGTTAGCATTTTGGCATGTTTTTATAGATTTTGAACATAAAACAACATTTAAGAAAACAAACATCCTTTAGATCTATCACAGTAAATACTTCAGTTGTTTAAGCATATGTTGCAGAACAGTGTTTACAATACATATGTTGCAGAACAGTGTTTACAATACATATGTTGCAGAACAGTGTTTACAATACAAATGTTGCAGAACAGTGTTTACAATACATATGTTGCAGAACAGTGTTTACAATACATATGCTGCAGGACAGTGTTTACAATACATATGCTGCAGAACGGTGTTTACAATACATATGTTGCAGAACAGTGTTTACGATACAAATGTTGCAGAACAGTGTTTACAATACAAATGCTGCAGGACAGTGTTTACAATACATATGTTGCAGAACAGTGTTTACAATACAAATGCTGCAGGACAGTGTTTACAATACATATGCTGCAGAACGGTGTTTACAATACATATGTTGCAGAACAGTGTTTACGATACAAATGTTGCAGAACAGTGTTTACAATACAAATGCTGCAGGACAGTGTTTACAATACATATGTTGCAGAACAGTGTTTACAATACAAATGTTGCAGGACAGTGTTTACAATACAAATGTTGCAGGACAGTGTTTACAATACTGTTTTTCTGAATCAGATTGAACATTCTACATGATTGTCAAACGTCACATCTGGAGGAAACCAGGCACTGCTCATCACCTGGCCAATAACATTCCTATGGTGAAGCATGGTGGTGGCAGCATCATGCTGTGGGCATGTTTTTCAGCGGCAGGGACTGGGAGAGTAGTCAGGATCAAGGGAAAGATGAACAGAGAAAAGTACAGAGGGATCCTTGATGAAAACCTGTTCCAGAGTGCTCAGGACCTCAGACTGGGACGAAGGTTCACTTTGGGTTGCCCAGCCAGAGTCCTGACTTGAACATGATTGAACATCTCTGGAGAGACCTGAAAATAGCTGTCCATCGACGCTCCCCATCCAACCTGACAGCTTGATACGATCTGCAGAGAAGAATGGAAGAAACTCCACAAATACAGATGTGCTAAGCTTGTAGCGTCATACCCAAGAAGACTCAAGGTTGTAATCGCTGCCAAAGGTGCTTCAACAAGTAAAGGGTCTGAATACTTATGTAAATAAGGTATTTCTGTTTTTTATTTGTAATAAATTTGCTAAACATTTCTAAAAACTTGTTTTTACTTTGTCATTATGTGTAGATTGATGAAGATTTTTTTCTCATTTAATCAATTTTAGAATAAGGCTGTAACATAACACAATGTGGAACAAGTCAAGGGGTCAGAATACTTTCTGAATGCACTGTGCATGACATATTAACTCAGAGCTTTAAAATCCAAAGCAATTCTTACCTGGGTCGGTCACATTGCATGTTGCAGTGGCAAGCTAAAGATGCTAGCTAGTTAACTAGCTGTGTGGGTTAGCTCGGTGAAAACACTTTGCTTGCAGGCAGTTGAAGAAAATATCTTCTTCCTCTGTCACCCATCTGATGAAGAACATATTTTATGTCAATGTTTTGATTATATAATTTAGAAACAAATGCCATTATCCATTAGGAAGATGTTTGGCACTGAGAGATGATCTTCTTCATCTGAACCACGTTCAAAATGGTAAGGGCTGCTGCGTCAGTTGGAGGTGGGCTGGGGTGCGAGGCTCGGGAACATTTCAAAATTCTGATTGACAGCTCAGGAAAAATATGCTCTAGGTTCATCAAATCAAATCAAATCAAATCAAATGTATTTATATAGCCCTTCGTACATCAGCTGATATCTCAAAGTGCTGTACAGAAACCCAGCCTAAAACCCCAAACAGCAAGCAATGCAGGTGTAGAAGCACGGTGGCTAGGAAAAACTCCCTAGAAAGGCCAATACCTAGGAAGAAACCTAGAGAGGAACCAGGTTCATATGTCTCTTTTTGAAATAAACATCTAGCTAATCTTATCTGTTTCATAAGTAGCAGGCATCCTTAATAGCAGCCTCATTTTTCATGCAAACCCCACTTTGGCAACCTAATACCAAGAGGTCAATAGACTCAACATTACAATTCAGCATGACACATGCGGTGCAAAAATATATGTAATTGACATATATTTTGAAATATATTTACATACATATTCTATGGTGTGCTCAAGTTACATATTTCATGAATATGTAAATATATTTTGATATATATTTACATATATTATAGTGCATGCGTTTTCTGTATAGGGAGGGAAAGAAAAGGGTGTGTCTCCGTTAAGTGTCTGTGTGACTGTCTCTCTGTGTTCTCTTCTACTGTTCAATAATATACAAGTAACTGACCTCACAATAGCCAATGGCGAGTCTTGTTATTGTGAATCTGTAAAAACAACTGTTGACTCCACTATTGCTCTCTCTCTCTCTACAGAGCATTGGGAAGGGGTCCTTATGGTGTATAGATCCTGAGTACAGGCAGAATTTGATTCAGGCTTTGAAAAAGACACCTTACCACCCTCACGCCCAGGTCTTCTCAACGCCACCCACCTCTCCTCAGGCATATCAGAGGTAAGACACACACACACACGCACGCACACACCAGGGTTTCAGTTAGGAAACTGTGGAAGCTGACATTTGACCAGCAACAAATGAATTTACATTTGAGAAATGTATCGGACCTGTTAGCATGTGGTGTGTTACCTGATCAGGGCGTCTACCCACAATGCTCAGAATGACAGAAACCACATTTCAATCATGGTAATTCATATTAACAGAACATGCAAGTCGAGGATGCAATTTTTTTTATTTTACCTTTATTTAACTAGGCAAGTCAGTTAAGAACAAATTCTTAAATGCCTGTTCAGGGGTAGAACGACAGATTTGTACCTTGTCAGCTCGGGGGTTTGAACTTGCAACCATCCGGTTACTAGTCCAACGCTCTAACCACTAGGCTACCCTGCCGCAATAAGGTGCTGTCCTTTAAAAAACAACAACATCTAATTCTGATGCACACTATGAAGATGTTAGAATGCCTGTCCACATTCATTTTTCCTCAGCCAACAAGACGAGTAACTAACAACAGTATCACTAGCCTGTGTCAATCTACTGTCCCCCGTAGTAGAAAAGTTGACCTATTCTATTGGTCAGCTTGTCGAGAAAGAAATAACCCAAACTGACTCTGGGACAGTTGTGGGACGATAGAGCCCATATTCATACAACCAGTAGACATAACATACAAAAAAACATGTTAAAAAGCTATGAATCTGATGCAACACATCAGAACGTTTAGCGTCTAATGTTGATAAACTATTATTTCTTCACGTTATTAACGCAGCGATGCGAACAAGGCAGGAGCTACGAGTGAATGTTCATTCCACAATGGATTTAGCAGGAAAACACCGATGTCAAAAGCACACAGCACATGTGACAGAGATCTAATATGCAACAACAAGCATGAGTTGTTAATATGACTAGGATGGGGGTTGTTAATATGACTAGGATGGGGGTTGTTAATATGACTAGGATGGGGGTTGTTAATATGACTAGGATGGGGGTTGTTAATATGACTAGGATGGGGTTTGTTAATATGACTAGGGTGAGGGTTGTTAATATGACTAGGATGGGGGTTGTTAATATGACTAGGGTGGGGGTTGTTAATATGACTAGGATGGGGGTTGTTAATATGACTAGGATGGGGGTTGTTAATATGACTAGGGTGGGGGTTGTTAATATGACTAGGATGGGGGTTGTTAATATGACTAGGATGGGGATTCTTAATATGACTAGGATGGGGGTTGTTAATATGACTAGGATGGGGGTTGTTAATATGACTAGGATGGGGGTTGTTAATATGACTAGGATGGGGGTTGTTAATATGACTAGGATGGGGGTTGTTAATATGACTAGGATGGGGGTTGTTAATATGACTAGGATGGGGGTTGTTAATATGACTAGGATGGGGGTTGTTAATATGACTAGGATGGGTTGTTAATATGACTAGGATGGGTTGTTAATATGACTAGGATGGGTTGTTAATATGACTAGGATGGGTTGTTAATATGACTAGGATGGGGGTTGTTAATATGACTAGGATGGGTTGTTATGACTAGGGTGGGGGTTGTTAATATGACTAGGATAGGGGTTGTTAATATGACTAGGATGGGGGTTGTTAATATGACTAGGATGGGGGTTGTTAATATGACTAGGATGGGGGTTGTTAATATGACTAGGATGGGGGTTGTTAATATGACTAGGATGGGGGTTGTTAATATGACTAGGATGGGGGTTGTTAATATGACTAGGATGGGGGTTGTTAATATGACTAGGATGGGGGTTGTTAATATGACTAGGATGGGGGTTGTTAATATGACTAGGATGGGGGTTGTTAATATGACTAGGATGGGGGTTGTTAATATGACTAGGATGGGCGTTGTTAATATGACTAGGATGGGGGTTGTTAATATGACTAGGATGAGTTGTTAATATGACTATGATGGGGGTTGTTAATATGACTCCCTCCCTCCCTCCCTCCCTCCCTCCCTGTCCAGATGGTATGTCTCTGTGGTAGAGGCTGTAATAAAGTGTTTATTTGGCCACTGGGGCTTGGAGCAGAATGCTGCTTTTTATAGCTGCCTTTTACTCAGCATGCTCATACACACACATGCTGACACAAACACACACACACTGATGCACGCACAGAAACACGCTGACACAAACACATGCACACGCAAGCATGCACGCTCACCCAAACACGCACAAAATAGTTTTTAAATTCCTTGTGTTTATCGTGTGTGTGTTTTCAAGGAGTTAGTACAGCAGGTTTGGAGCCAGCATTGACTGAAAGGGAGACAAATAATAACAGAGAGAGAGATAAAAGGAGAAAGAAGGAAAGCGAGAGGCCCCTCTGTACTGCTACTTCATGCGGGCACAGACAGGGCTAGATTCCTCTCTCTCTCTCTCTCTCTCTCCCTCTCTCCCTCTCTCCCTCTCTCTCTCTCTCTCTCTCTCTCTCCCTCTCTCCCTCTCTACCTCTCTCTCCACTCCGTACTGAACAGCTGGTCTGGCGGAGGCTCTCTGCTGAGCATTTGCCCTTCCCGGGTGATTAGAGCCCCGGTTACTACGGCAACAGCGACACCTCCATGGCAACGCATAACCAAGGGAGAGACAGGTGCGGTTGCATCACCGCAGCGATTTGTTACCTGGCAAAAAGGACGGGCCATTAGCACGCGAAATACGCCATCGTCAAGGCAACACATGGGCTCACCATGGCAACAGCAGATGGCTTGGAGCCTATTCTGGGGTTGTGCTTGTGTGTGTGTGTGTCGTTAGCTACCTGCTTTTGTGCGTGTTCATGAGAAGCCATAGAAGCGTGAATTATGGGAGTTGACAAGTGGAGGGCCACTCGCTGGAGGAGATTAATTTTAGATGGAGAGAGAGAGGGAGGAGAGGAGAGGAGAGGATAGGGAGAGAGGAGAGGAGAGGAGAGGAGAGGAGAGGAGAGGAGAGAAGCACACTCACTGTCTATCTAGATATCAAAATAAGCACTTCACTAGAGGGAGTTTCTCCTCTCTCCCTCCCTCCCCCACTCTCTCTCTTTTTGTATCTTTCTCTCTCCCTCCTCCACGTTCCCCTGTCTCTCTCTCTCTCTCTCTGAAATTCCTTCCTCTGATTGTCTATAAGAAATAATAATGGGGCGTCCTCGTAGTTTGCCGGATCAGAAATGAAACTTGAGAAATGGAGTGTTGCAGTAGTCTCTGGCACCAGCAGGCCCTTAGATTACCTAGTGCCCGTAGGGTGTGGGGCAGCGAGGGAAAATGGTTGGCAATAGGTTGAAAAGGAGATTATGGGAATCAAGTGAAAGGGCCTGTTGCCTTCATCGAGTGGAGTAGAGTGGAGTGGAACGATTACAGTCAAGATGGGAACACAATCTGATTTGGTAGAAGTCTGTGTGTGTGTGTGGGTGTCTGTGGGTGTGGGTGGGTGTGGGTGTGGGTGGGTGTGTGTGGGTGTGTGTGTGGGTGTGGGTGTGTGGTGTGTGGTGTGCGTATGTGGTGTGCGGCTGCGGGTGTGGGTGTGTGGGTGTGTGTGTGTGTGTTGCAGAACCCCAGCTGGTCACACAGAGTAAAAGCTTAAAGAAGAAAGGCTAGGAGAGAGAGGGATGAGGGACAGATATATATATGTAGAGAGGGACAGAGAGAGACACAGAGGGAGACAGACAGAGGGGGAGGTAGCAAGAGATTAGAGGGACAGAGAGAGACTCGGGGAGAGAGACTCAGGGAGAGAGACTCAGGGAGAGAGACTCAGGGAGAGAGACTCAGGGAGAGAGACTCAGGGAGAGAGACTCAGGGAGAGAGACTTAGGGAGAGAGACTCAGGGAGAGAGACTCAGGGAGAGAGACTCAGGGAGAGAGACTCAGGGAGAGAGACTCAGGGAGAGAGAGAACATGAGAGAGAAAAGGAGAGAGGGGGAAAGGAGGGGAAATGAAAGCGTTATAGAGAGATAGGTTTTGAGAAGAGAGAGTTTGAGAGGACAGAAACCGAGGGAGGAAGCGAGGGATGGACGGAGGAAGGGAGGAGAGAGAGAGAGAGAAAGAGGGAAGGAGAGGCTTGTGCCAGAAGTCTGTGTCTTTTTCATAAAAACACAAAGGAAGAATGCTGTGCTCGCTGGCGTCCCGCGGTGTACACACATGTTAGTGCTCCACTCTGCTCTACGCCATTAAACCCCTCTCCCTCTCTCCTCATCCCAGACCTAGTACTTACTGACTAGTAACAACTAGTGATGTGGAGTTTGGGAACAATTTGTTATTTTTTAAGACCTGTTAGTACTGGCTGCAATGAGTCCTTCAGCAGGATCAATACATACTCCTCTGGTGCCAGAGTCGTGCTCCGACCGTCAACTGTCTGTCACAATGTCCGCAGGAAAACACATCATTAGGACATACTTCTCTGGTGCCAGAGTCGTGCTCCGACCGTCAACTGTCTGTCACAATGTCCGCGGGAAAATACATCATCAATACATACTCCTCTGGTGCCAGAGTCGTGCTCCGACCGTCAACTGTCTGTCACAATGTCCGCAGGAAAACACATCATTAGGACAGAGGAGAAAAATACATGTTTAGAACTGATCATTGATCACATGGTGCAAGAATGACTGCAAAGAATTGATTATTGAATATTATAATGGACACAGCTTTATAGAACCAAAACATACACAGCCTCTGGGGGGGGGGGGGTTCACAATCTAGTCCGGTAGCGACCAAACTAGACCTTGTTTCAAATGTATCAAGAAATAATCGTATTTGTTTGCCAATTCAATCAACACATTTGCATTGTTTAAACCACACGTTTACAAGTCTCATTCAAACAAATGACTGCTCCAATAAGCCCCCTATTGTTACGGTGAGTGAATGAGGACCCAAAAGCGAACTAACTTAAACAGAGCTTCTTTAATAACCAAACTGTGGTAGGCTCAGATAGACCGGCAGATTCCGACAGGACAGGACAAGGTTACAGCAAACATGACGATAGTCTGGCTCAGGCATGAAACACAACAAACAAGAATCCGACAAGGACAGGAACAAAAACAGAGAGAGATATAGGGGACTAATCAGAGGGAAAAGGGGAACAGGTGGGAGAAGGGGTGACGAGGTAGTCAAGAGGAGACAAGGAACAGCTGGGGGAAAGCGGGGGAGAAAAGGTAACCTAATACGACCAGCAGAGGGAGACAGGGTGAAAGGAAAGGACAGAAAGACACAACATGACAATACATGACAGTACCCCCCCACTCACCGAGCGCCTCCTGGCGCACTCGAGGAGGAAACCTGGCGGCAACGGAGGAAATCCTCGATCAGCGCACGGTCCAGCACGTCCCGAGAGGGAACCCAACTCCTCTCCTCAGGACCGTACCCCTCCCAATCAACGAGGTACTGGTGACCACGGCCCCGAGGACGCATGTCCAAAATCCTGCGGACCCTGTAGATGGGTGCGCCCTCGACAAGGATGGGGGGGGGGGGGGGGGAGACGAGCGGGGGCGCGAAGAACGGGCTTAATACAGGAGACATGGAAGACCGGGTGGACGCGACGAAGGTATCGCGGAAGAAGAAGTCGAACTGCGACAGGATTAATGACCCGAGAAATACGGAACGGACCAATGAACCGCGGGGTCAACTTGCGAGAAGCCGTCTTAAGGGGAAGGTTCTGAGTGGAGAGCCAAACTCTCTGACCGCGACAATATCTAGGACTCTTAGTTCTACGCTTATTAGCAGCCCTCACAGTCTGCGTCCTATAACGGCAAAGTGCAGACCTGACCCTCTTCCAGGTGCGCTCGCAACGTTGGACAAAAGCCTGAGCGGAGGGGACGCTGGACTCGGCGAACTGAGATGAGAACAGCGGAGGCTGGTACCCGAGGCTACTCTGAAAAGGAGATAGCCCGGTCGCAGACGAAGGAAGCGAGTTGTGGGCGTATTCTGCCCAGGGGAGCTGTTCTGACCAAGACGCAGGGTTGCGAAAAGAAAGACTGCGTAAGATGCGACCAATAGTCTGATTGGCCCGTTCTGCTTGACCGTTAGACTGGGGGTGAAAGCCGGAAGAGAGACTGACGGAAGCCCCAATCAAACGGCAAAACTCCCTCCAAAATTGAGACGTGAATTGCGGACCTCTGTCCGAAACGACGTCTGACGGAAGGCCATGAATTCTGAAAACATTCTCGATGATGATTTGTGCCGTCTCTTTAGCAGAAGGAAGCTTAGCAAGGGGAATGAAATGAGCCGCCTTAGAGAACCTATCGACAACCGTAAGAATAACAGCCTTCCCCGCTGACGAAGGCAGTCCGGTGACAAAATCTAAGGCGATGTGAGACCACGGTCGAGAGGGAATGGGAAGCGGCCTGAGACGGCCGGCAGGAGGGGAGTTACCGGACTTAGTCTGCGCGCAGACCGAACAAGCAGCCACGAAACGACGCGTGTCATGCTCCCGGGTGGGCCACCAAAAACGCTGGCGAATGGAAGCAAGCGTACCCCGAACGCCAGGGTGGCCGGCTAACTTGGCAGAGTGAGCCCACTGAAGAACGGCCAGACGAGTAGGAACGGGAACGAAAAGAAGGTTCCTAGGACAAGCGCGCGGCGACGGAGTGTGAGTGAGCGCTTGCTTTACCTGCCTCTCAATTCCCCAGACAGTCAACCCAACAACACGCCCCTCAGGGAGAATCCCCTCGGGGTCAGTGGAGGCTACTGAAGAACTGAAGAGACGAGATAAAGCATCAGGCTTGGTGTTCTTAGAGCCCGGACGATAAGAAATCACGAACTCGAAACGAGCGAAAAACAGCGCCCAACGCGCCTGACGCGCATTAAGTCGTTTGGCAGAACGGATGTACTCAAGGTTCCTATGGTCAGTCCAAACGACAAAAGGAACGGTCGCCCCCTCCAACCACTGTCGCCATTCGCCTAGGGCTAACCGGATGGCGAGCAGTTCGCGGTTTCCCACATCATAGTTACGTTCCGACGGCGACAGGCGATGAGAAAAATACGCGCATGGGTGGACCTTGTCGTCAGAGAGGGAGCGCTGAGAAAGAATGGCTCCCACGCCCACCTCTGACGCGTCAACCTCGACAACGAACTGTCTAGAGACGTCAGGTGTAACAAGGATAGGAGCGGATGTAAAACGATTCTTGAGGAGATCAAAAGCTCCCTGGGCGGAAACGGACCACTTAAAGCACGTCTTGACAGAAGTAAGGGCTGTGAGAGGAGCTGCCACCTGACCGAAATTACGGATGAAACGACGATAGAAGTTCGCGAAGCCGAGAAAGCGCTGCAGCTCGACGCGTGACTTAGGGGCGGGCCAATCAATGACAGCTTGGACCTTAGTGGGATCCATCTTAATGCCTTCAGCGGAAATAACAGAACCGAGAAATGTGACGGAGGAGGCATGAAAAGTGCACTTCTCAGCCTTCACAAAAAGACAATTCTCTAAAAGGCGCTGGAGGACACGTCGAACGTGCTGAACATGAATCTGGAGTGACGGTGAAAAAATCAGGATATCGTCAAGGTAAACGAAAACAAAGATGTTCAGCATGTCTCTCAGGACATCATTGACTAATGCCTGAAAGACAGCTGGAGCGTTAGCGAGGCCGAAAGGAAGAACCCGGTATTCAAAGTGCCCTAACGGAGTGTTAAACGCCGTCTTCCACTCGTCCCCCTCCCTGATGCGCACGAGATGGTAAGCGTTACGAAGGTCCAACTTAGTGAAAAACCTGGCTCCCTGCAGGATCTCGAAGGCTGAAGACATAAGAGGAAGCGGATAACGATTCTTAACTGTTATGTCATTCAGCCCTCGATAATCTATGCAGGGGCGCAGAGACCCGTCCTTCTTCTTGACAAAAAAAACCCCCGCTCCGGCGGGAGAGGAGGAGGGGACTATGGTACCGGCGTCAAGAGCTACAGACAAATAATCCTCGAGAGCCTTACGTTCGGGAGCCGACAGAGAGTATAGTCTACCCCGGGGGGGAGTGGTTCCCGGAAGGAGATCAATACTACAATCATACGACCGGTGTGGAGGAAGAGAGGTGGCCCTGGACCGACTGAACACCGTGCGCAGATCGTGATATTCCTCCGGCACCCCTGTCAAATCACCAGGCTCCTCCTGTGAAGAAGAGACAGAGGAAACAGGAGGGATAGCAGACATTAAACATTTCACATGACAAGAGACGTTCCAGGAGAGGATAGAATTACTAGACCAATTAATGGAAGGATTATGACAAACTAGCCAGGGATGGCCCAAAACAACAGGTGTAAAAGGTGAACGAAAAATCAAAAAAGAAATGGTTTCGCTATGATTACCAGAAACAGTGAGGGTTAAAGGTAGCGTCTCACGCTGAATCCTGGGGAGAGGACTACCATCCAGGGCGAACAAGGCCGTGGACTCCCTTAACTGTCTGAGAGGAATGTCATGTTCCCGAGCCCAGGTCTCGTCCATAAAACAGCCCTCCGCCCCAGAGTCTATTAAGGCACTGCAGGAAGCTGACGAACCGGTCCAGCGTAGATGGACCGACAAGGTAGTGCAGGATCTTGAAGGAGAGACAGGAGTAGTAGCGCTCACCAGTAGCCCTCCGCTTACTGATGAGCTCTGGCTTTTACTGGACATGAAGTGACAAAATGACCAGCAGAACCGCAATAGAGACAGAGGCGGTTGGTGATTCTCCGTTCCCTCTCCTTAGTCGAGATGCGGATACCTCCCAGCTGCATAGGCTCAGCTCCCGAGCCGGCAGAGGAAGATGGTAGTGATGCGGAGAGGGGGGCAACGGAGAACGCGAGCTCCTTTCCACGAGCTCGGTGACGAAGATCAACCCGTCGCTCAATGCGAATAGCGAGTTCAATCAGGGAATCCACGCTGGAAGGGACCTCCCGGGAGAGAATCTCATCCTTTACCTCTGCGCGGAGACCCTCCAGAAAACGAGCGAGCAAAGCCGGCTCGTTCCAGCCACTGGAGGCAGCAAGAGTGCGAAACTCAATAGAGTAGTCTGTTATGGATCGATTACCTTGACATAGGGAAGACAGGGCCCTGGAAGCCTCCTCCCCAAAAACAGATCGATCAAAAACCCGTATCATCTCCTCCTTAAAGTCCTGATACTGGTTAGTACACTCAGCCCTTGCCTCCCAGATTGCCGTGCCCCACTCACGAGCCCGTCCAATAAGGAGAGATATGACGTAGGCGACACGAGCAGTGCTCCTGGAGTAAGTGTTGGGCTGGAGAGAAAACACAATATCACACTGGGTGAGGAACGAGCGGCATTCAGTGGGCTCCCCAGAGTAACACGGCGGGTTATTGATTCTGGGCTCCGGAGATTCGAAAGCCCTGGAAGTGGCCGGTGGATCGAGGCGGAGATGGTGAACCTGTTCTGTGAGGTTGGAGACTTGGGTGGCCAGGGTCTCAACGGCATGTCGAGCAGCAGACAATTCCTGCTCGTGTCTGCCTAGCATCGCTCCCTGGATCTCGACGGCTGAGTGGAGAGGATCCGAAGTCGCTGGGTCCATTCTTGGTCGGATTCTTCTGTTACGGTGAGTGAATGAGGAACCAAAAGCGAACTAACTTAAACAGAGCTTCTTTAATAACCAAACTGTGGTAGGCTCAGATAGACCGGCAGATTCCGACAGGACAGGACAAGGTTACAGCAAACATGACGATAGTCTGGCTCAGGCATGAAACACAACAAACAAGAATCCGACAAGGACAGGAACAAAAACAGAGAGAGATATAGGGGACTAATCAGAGGGAAAAGGGGAACAGGTGGGAGAAGGGGTGACGAGGTAGTCAAGAGGAGACAAGGAACAGCTGGGGGAAAGCGGGGGAGAAAAGGTAACCTAATACGACCAGCAGAGGGAGACAGGGTGAAAGGAAAGGACAGAAAGACACAACATGACAATACATGACACCTATGGTGAACGACATGTGAACGAGAGGCTCGTAGAATCATGACTCAAGTTTTCAGTTCGTCGTTCGCCCCTAAGTGTTCCTGCATGCTCTGGGCAGTAATGACTCAAATGAACGAAATGAGTCAAAAGATTCGTTCTTTTGACTGAACGACTCCAAAAGATCAAAGTCAATAAAAAGAGCTGAACTTCCCATGATTCAACACCAGAGCAGTGTCCACAACTTCCCATCACTAATAGTGATTCAACACCAGAGCAGTGTCCACAACTTCCCATCGTTAAATAGTGATTCAACACCAGAGCAGTGTCCACAACTTCCCATCACTAATAGTGATTCAACACCAGAGCAGTGTCCACAACTTCCCATCACTAATAGTGATTCAACACCAGAGCAGTGTCCACAACTTCCCATCACTGACAACAACACACTCAGTGTGTCAATGCCAGTTTCACTTCTGTTAAATAGTGTGTCTGAAGACTTAGGGCTGGATCCTGAGATGCACACACACACACACACACACACACACACACACACACACACACACACACACACACACCTCCACGTCTTAGACGGGCTTCAAAGGCTCCTGAACAGAAAACAGGTGTAGGGTCACTTCCATCAAAACACTAACGGCTGTTTCCATGTTACTGGTTCAACACTGTATTCAGTCACGTTATCCCTTTAAACCCAGGTCTTTAGCCAGGATACTGAGTTAGTAAAGCTCTGACTGTGTTTGCAGTTCAGTTCCACAGCTGAAGTACAGTTAGAGAATAAGTTATTAACATCTGACCAACCATACAACCAAACTCCTTCTTAAAGGTGAAGCCTAAGATATGGTCAACCCAGGGTTTATTTCTGTCTGTGTACAGAAAACAGAAAACCTCAAAATTAACAACATATTGGTTCGCCGATTACAGACCACAGATACTAGCTATTTCGGTGTATGTTGTTCATGCTGCATATTTTATATAGCGAGGGAGGGAAAAGAGAACCAAGTGAAAAGAGCTGTCCGTGTTTGAGCTGTCTGTTTGAGCTGTCTGTTTGAGCTGTCTCTGTTTGAGCTGTCTGTTTGAGCTGTCTGTTTGAGCTGTCTGTTTGAGCTGTCTGTTTGAGCTGTCTGTGTTTGAGCTGTCTGTGTTTGAGCTGTCTGTTTGAGCTGTCTGTGTTTGAGCTGTCTGTGTTTGAGCTGTCTGTTTGAGCTGTCTGTGTTTGAGCTGTCTGTGTTTGAGCTGTCTGTGTTTGAGCTGTCTGTGTTTGAGCTGTCTGTTTGAGCTGTCTGTGTTTGAGCTGTCTGTGTTTGAGCTGTCTGTTTGAGCTGTCTGTTTGAGCTGTCTGTGTTTGAGCTGTCTGTTTGAGCTGTCTGTTTGAGCTGTCTGTTTGAGCTGTCTGTTTGAGCTGTCTGTGTTTGAGCTGTCTTTTTGAGCTGTCTGTTTGAGCTGTCTGTTTGAGCTGTCTGTTTGAGCTGTCTGTGTTTGAGCTGTCTGTTTGAGCTGTCTGTTTGAGCTGTCTGTGTATTTAAGGAGAGTTCCCTCCCCCCTTGTTTTGGAGGTCAAATTTTTATGTAGAAGGACTGAAAAGTTTAGGTGACTGTTTAAAAGGGCATACTAGTCCAAAATGAATGAAAATGAAAATAAAATGATGCTGATACCATCTAAAATATTATTCCAACCTACAGAATTGAGCCCAATAACATATTGGTCAAATTATGTTAACATATTGGTCCATTTATATAGCCTATATTATCAGGTATGCTATTAGCAATAAGCATTATCACCTGTAGCCCAACTGATCAAATCAAGTTTATTTATATAGCCCTTCTTACATCAGCTGATATCTCAAAGTGCTGTACAGAAACCCAGCCTAAAACCCCAAACAGCAAGCAATGCAGGTGTAGAAGCACGGTGGCTAGGAAAAACTCCCTAGAAAGGCCGAAACCTAGGAAGAAACCTAGAGAGGAACCAGGCTATGAGGGGTGGCCTCTTCTGGCTGTGTCGGGTGGAGATTATAACAGAACATGGCCAAGATGTTCAAATGTTCATAAATTACCAGCATGGTCAAATAATAATAATCACAGTAGTTGTCGAGGGTGCAAAAAGTCGGCACCTCAGCAGTAAATGTCAGTTGGCTTTTCATAGCCGATCATTAAGAGTATCTCGACCGCTCCTGCTGTCTCTAGAGAATTGATAACAGCAGGTCTGGGACAGGTAGCACGTCCGGTGAACAGGTCACGGTTCCATAGCTGCAGGCAGAACAGTTGAAACTGGAGCAGCAGCTAGGCTAGATGGACTGGGGACAGCAAGTAGTCATCATGCCAGGTGGTCCTGAGGCATGGTCTTAGGGCTCAGGTCCTCCGAGAGAGAGAAAGAGAGAAAGAGAGAATTAGAGAGAGCATACTTAAATTCACACAGGAAACCGGATAAGACAGAAATTCTCCAGATATAACAGACCGACCCTATCCCCCGACTCATAAATTACTGCAGCATAAATACTGGAGAATGAGACAGGAGGGGTCAGGAGACAATGTGGCCCCATCCGATGATACCCCCAGACAGGGCCAAACAGGCAGGATATAACCCCATCCACTTTGCCAAAGCACAGCCCCCACACCACTAGAGGGATATCTTCAACCACCAACTTACCATCCTGAGACAAGGCCGAGTATAGCCGACAAAGATCTCCGCCACGGCACAACCCAAGGGGGGAGGCCAACACAGACAGGAAGATCACGTCAGTGACTCAACCCACTCAAGTGACACACCCTCCTAGGGACGGCATGGAAGAGCACAAGTAAGCCAGTGACTCAGCCCCTGCAATAGGGTTAGAGGCAGAGAATCCCAGTGGAGAGAGGGGAACCGGCCAGGCAGAGACAGCAAGGGTGGTTCCTTGCTATAGAGCCTTTCCGTTCACCTTCACACTCCTGGGCCAGACTACACTCAATCACATGACCTACTGGAGAGATGAGTCTTCAGTAAAGACTTACATTTTGAGACAGAGTCTGCGTCTCTCACATGGGTAGGCAGACCATTCCATAAAAATGGAGCTCTATAGGAGAAAGCCCTGCCTCCAGCTGTTTGCTTGGAAACTCTAGGGACAATTAGGAGGCCTGCGTCTTGTGACCGTAGCGTACGCGTAAGTATGTACGGCAGGACCAAATCGGAAAGATAGGTAGGAGCAAGCCCATGTAATGCTTTGTAGGCTAGCACTGGAGTAATATGATCAAATGTTTTGGTTCTAGTCAGGATTCTAGCAGCCGTATTTAGCACTAACTGAAGTTTTTTTTGTGATTTATCCGGGGAGACGGAAAGTAGAGCACTGCAGTAGTCTAACCTAGAAGTAACAAAAGCATGGATACATTTTTCTGCATCATTTTTGGACAGAACGTTTCTGATTTTTGCAATGTTACTTAGATGGAAAAAAAGCTGTCCTTGAAACAGTCTTGATTTGTTCGTCAAAAGAGAGATCAGGGTCCAGAGTAACACCGAGGTCCTTCACAGCTTTATTTGAGACGACTGTACAACCATCGGGTGCACCTCAGCCACACTCAAGGTACTAAACGATATCATAACCGCCATCGATAAAAGACAGTACTGTGCAGCCGTCTTCATCGACCTTGCCAAGGCTTTCGACTCTGTCAATCACCATATTCTTATCGGCAGACTCAGTAGCCTCGGTTTTTCGGATGACTGCCTTGCCTGGTTCACCAATTACTTTGCAGACAGAGTTCAGTGTGTCAAATCGGAGGGCATGCTGTCCGGTCCTCTGGCAGTCTCTATGGGGGTGCCACAGGGTTCAATTCTCGGGCCGACTCTTTTCTCTGTATACATCAATGATGTTGCTCTTGCTGCGGGCGATTCCCTGATCCACCTCTACGCAGACGACACCATTCTATATACTTTCGGCCCGTCATTGGACACTGTGCTATCTAACCTCCAAACAAGCTTCAATGCCATACAACACTCCTTCCGTGGCCTCCAACTGCTCTTAAACGCTAGTAAAACCAAATGCATGCTTTTCAACCGATCCCTGCCTGCACCCGCATGCCCGCCTAGCATCACCACCCTGGATGGTTCCGACCTAGAATATGTGGACATCTATAAGTACCTAGGTGTCTGGCTAGACTGCAAACTCTCCTTCCAGACCCATATCAAACATCTCCAATCGAAAATCAAATCAAGAGTCGGCTTTCTATTCCGCAACAAAGCCTCCTTCACTCACGCCGCCAAGCTTACCCTAGTAAAACTGACTATCCTACCGATCCTCGACTTCGGCGATGTCATCTACAAAATGGCTTCCAACACTCTACTCAGCAAACTGGATGCAGTCTATCACAGTGCCATCCGTTTTGTCACTAAAGCACCTTATACCACCCACCACTGCGACTTGTATGCTCTAGTCGGCTGGCCCTCGCTACATATTCGTCGCCAGACCCACTGGCTCCAGGTCATCTACAAGTCCATGCTAGGTAAAGCTCCGCCTTATCTCAGCTCACTGGTCACGATGGTAACACCCATCCGTAGCACGCGCTCCAGCAGGTGTATCTCACTGATCATCCCTAAAGCCAACACCTCATTTGGCCGCCTTTCGTTCCAGTACTCTGCTGCCTGTGACTGGAACGAATTGCAAAAATCGCTGAAGTTGGAGACTTTTATCTCCCTCACCAACTTCAAACATCAGCTATCTGAGCAGCTAACCGATCGCTGCAGCTGTACATAGTCTATTGGTAAATAGCCCACCCATTTTCACCTACCTCATCCCCATACTGTTTTTATTTATTTACTTTTCTGCTCTTTTGCACACCAATATCTCTACCTGTACATGACCATCTGATCATTTATCACTTCAGTGTTAATCTGCAAAATTGTAATTATTCGCCTACCTCCTCATGCCTTTTGCACACATTGTATATAGACTCCCCCTTTGTTTTCTACTGTGTTATTGACTTGTTAATTGTTTACTCCATGTGTAACTCTGTGTTGTCTGCTCATACTGCTATGCTTTATCTTGGCCAGGTCGCAGTTGCAAATGAGAACTTGTTCTCAACTAGCCTACCTGGTTAAATAAAGGTGAAATAAAAAAATAAAAAAATAAAAAAAATTGTCAGATTCAACAGAAGATCTCTTTGTTTATTGGGACCTAGAACAAGCATCTCTGTTTTGTTCCAGTTTAAAAGTAGAACGTTTGCAGCCATCCACTTCCTTATGTCTGAAACACAGGCTTCTAGCGTAGGCAATTTTGGGGCTTCACCATGTTTCATTGAAATGTACAGCTGTGTGTCATCTGCATAGCAGTGAAAGTTAACATTATGTTTTTGAATGACATCCCCAAGAGGTAAAATATATAGTGAAAACAATAGTGGTCCTTAAACGGAACCTTGAGGAACCTTGAGGAACATTGACATTTACAGTTGATTTGTCAGAGGACAAACCATTCACAGAGACAAACTGATATCTTTCCGACAAATAAGATCTAAACCAGGCCAGAACTTGTCCGTGTAGACCAATTTGGGTTTCCAATCTCTCCAAAAGAATGTGGTGATCAATGGTTTCAAATGCAGCACTAAGGTCTAGGAGCACGAGGACAGATGCAGAGCCTCGGTCTGACGCCATTAAAAGGTCCTTTACCACTTTCACAAGTGCAGTCTCAGTGCTATGATGGGGTGTAAAACCAGACTGAGGCATTTTGTATACTTTGTTTGTCTTCAGGAAGGCAGTGAGTTGATGCGCAACAGCTTTTTCAAAAAGATTGAGAGGAATGGAAGATTCGATATAGGCCGATACTTTTTATTTATTTTCTTGGTCAACGTTTGGCTTTTTCAAGAGAGGCTTTATTACTGCCACTTTTAGTGAGTTTGGTACACATCCGGTGGATAGAGAGCTGTTTATTATGTTCAACATAGGAGGGCCAAGCACAGGAAGCAGCTCTTTCAGTAGTTTAGTTGGAATAGGGTCCAGTATGTAGCTTGAAGGTTTAGAGGCCATGATTATTTTCATATCATCATGTCAAGAGATATAGTACTAAAACACTTGAGTATCTCCCTTGATCCTAGGTCCTAGCAGAGTTGTGCAGACTCAAGACAACTGAGCTTTGGAGGAATACGCAGATTTAAAGAGGAGTCCATAATATCCTTTCTAATGATCATGATCTTTTCCTCAAAGAAGTTCATGAATTTATTACTGCTAAAGTGAAAGCCATCCTCTCTTGGGGAATGCTGCTCTTTAGTTAGCTTTGCGACAGTATCAAAAATACATTTTTGATACATTAAAGATCCAAAAAATGTATTCCATGGGGAAAAACTAGGTCCAGAGTATGACTGTGACAGTGAGTAGGTCCAGAGACATGTTGAACAAAACCCACTGAATTGATGATGGCTCCAAAAGCCTTTTGGTGTGGGTCTCTGGACTTTTCCACGTGAATATTAAAATCACCAAAAATTATAATATTATCTTCTGTGACTACAAGGTTTAATAGGAATTCAGGGAACTTAGTGAGGAATGCTGTATATGGCCCAGGATGCCTGTAAACATTAGCTATAAAAAGTGATTGAGTAGGCTACTTAGATTTCATGACTAGAAGCTCAAAAGACGAAAACATAGTTTTTTGGGGGGTAAATTGAAATTTGCTATCGTAAATGTTAGCAACACCTCCGCCTTTGCGGGATGCACGGGGGATATGGTCACTAGTGTAACCAGGAGGTGAGGCCTCATTTAACACAGTAAATTCATCAGGCTTAAGCCATGTTTCAGTCAGGCCAATCACATCAAGATCATGATCAGTGATTAGTTCATTGACTATAATTGCCTTTGAAGTAAGGGATCTAACATTAAGTAGCCCTATTTTCAGATGTGAGGTATCACGATCTCTTTCAATAATGGCAGGAATGGAGGAGGTCTTTATCCTGGTGAGATTGTTAAGGCGAACACTGCCATGTTTAGTTTTGCCCAACCTAGGTCGAGGCACAGACACGGTCTTAATGGGGATAGCTGAGCTGACTACACTGACTGTGCTAGTGGCAGACTCCACTAAGCTGGCAGGCTGGCTAACAGCCTGCTGCCTGGCCTGCACCCTATTTCATTGTGGAGCTAGAGGAGTTAGAGCCCTGTCTATGTTGGTAGATAAGATGAGAGCACCCCTCCAGCTAGGATGGAGTCCGTCACTCCTCAGCAGGTCAGGCTTGGTCCTGTTTGTGGGTGAGTCCCAGAAAGAGGGCCAATTATCTACAAATTCTATCTTTTGGGACGGGCAGAAAACAGCTTTCAACCAGCGATTGAGTTGTGAGACTCTGCTGTAGAGCTCATCACTCCCCCTAACAGGGAGGGGCCCAGAGACTCTGCTGTAGAGCTCATCACTCCTCCTAACTGGGGAGTGGGCCAGAGACAATTACTCGATGCCAACACATCTTTCTAGCTGATTTACACGCTGAAGCTATGTTCTCTATACTCTCTACACTCACCAGTTTTAGCTTTAGCCAGCACCATCTTCAGATTAGCCTTAACGTCGGTAGCCCTGCCCCCTGGTAAACAGTGTATGATCGCTGGATGATTCGTTTTAAGTCTAATACTGCGGGTAATGGAGTCGCCAATGACTAGAGTTTTCAATTTGTCAGAGCTAATGGTGGGAAGCTTCGGCGTCTCAGACCCCGTAACGGGAGGAGTAGAGACCAGAGAAGACAGGCGTCTGACTCCGACTCGCTGCTTAATGGGGAAAACCGGTTGAAAGTTTCTGTCGGCTGAATGAGCGACACCGGTTGAACATTCCTACAGCGTTTCCCTCCAGAAGCCATGAGAAAGTTGTCCGGCTGCGGGGACCGTGCGAGGGGATTTATACTAACGTTACTATCTGTACTTACTGGTGGCACAGACGCTGTTTCATCCTTTCCTACACTGAAATTACCCTTGCCTAACGATTGGGTCTGAAGATGGGCTTGTAGCACAGCTATCCTCGCCGAAATGAGATCGTTCTCCTGTATATTATGAGTACAGCGACTGCAATTAGAAGGCGTCATGTTAATGTTACTACTTAGCCTCGTCTATTGGAAGTCCTGACGAACCACGTCCAGATAAAGCGTCCGGAGTGAAAAAGTTGAATGAAAAAAAGTTGATTTTGTCAACTCACACACAGAATGCTGCTGCGGGCTCTTTGTATGTCTTGACCAATCAGATTAATTCAAATCGCGGGTCACGCTGTTCGGGTACAACGCACAAAGCTCAAGGGGCTGATGCAGCATAGTATCTATAAATTAATAGGCTGAAGTATGGGGTTGCCTCTCAGCATTTACTATAATGTAACATGGGTCAAATATAGGGTAACTTGGGGTAAAATGCCACCATACCTCAACAATTTGTCCGGAGTGACTTAAAAAATTGTGACATTGTGACATTTTTATCTGAGAAAGACCAGTGGAAGTGTTGGGGGGGAATTGTGGCATGATGTGTGTAGTAGTACTACCGTGTAGCAGTTTTCCTTCGGTACTGCAGTTTAACTGACGCCCGGCCCAGAATGACCATTTCCTTACACAGCCACATAGAGAAGTCAGATTTGGAAATTCATAATAAGACACTTTAGTCATCAACTTAGTGCACAATTTTTTTTTTACATTATTCAAGTAATAGGTAGCCTAGTGGTTAGAGTGTTGGACTAGGAACCGAAAGGTTGCGAGATGGAATCCGCCAGCTAACATGTTAAAAATCGGTTGTTCTTCCCCGGAACAAGGCAGTTAACCCACTGTTCCTAGGCCATCATTGAAAATAATAAGTTGTTCTTAACTAACTTGCCTAGTTAAATAAAGGTAAAATGAATAAAAAAATGTAAAAAATGCATTGCCACTGAGGCAGATTTTTGTTCCGTCAATCACAGCCGATATCTGCCATGTTTTTTGATGATGTGATGACTGCACACGTTGCACCTTGTGCACATTGAGTGCTGGTGCACATGTGATATTGGTCCGTATAAAGCAGATACAATCTGGATATAGGCAGTCCATGAATGGGCGTATGTGAACGTGAGTAGATTACCTTGAAAACAACCGGCGGACAGTTCTGATTATACATCTCCAACTTCTGTATCACTCCACCTAACATCCACCTACTGTATCACTCCACCAACTGTATCACTCCACCTAACATCCACCTACTGTATCACTCCTCCAACTGTATCACTCCACCTAACATCCACCTACTGTATCACTCCACCTAACATCCACCTACTGTATCACTCCACCTACTGTATCACTCCACCTAACATCCACCCACTGTACCACTCCACCTACTGTACCACTCCACCTACTGTATCACTCCACCTACTGTATCACTCCATCTACTGTATCACTCCACCTACTGTATCACTCCACCTAACATCCACCTACTGTATCACTCCACCAACTGTATCACTCCACCTAACATCCACCTACTGTATCACTCCACCTAACATCCACCTACTGTATCACTCCTCCAACTGTATCACTCCACCTAACATCCACCTACTGTATCACTCCACCTAACATCCACCCACTGTACGACTCCACCTACTGTACCACTCCACCTACTGTATCACTCCACCTACTGTATCACTCCATCTACTGTATCACTCCACCTACTGTATCACTCCACCTACTGTATCACTCCACCTACTGTATCACTCCACCTAACATCCACCTACTGTATCACACCACCTACTGTATCACTCCACCTACTGTATCACTCCACCTACTATATCACTCCACCTACTGTATCACTCCACCTAACATCCACCTACTGTATCACACCACCTACTGTATCACACCACCTACTGTATCACTCCATCTACTGTTTCACTAAACCTAACATCCACCTACTGTACCACTCCACCTACTGTATCACTCCACCTACTGTATCACTCCACCTACTGTATCACTCCACCTAACATCCACCTACTGTACCACTCCACCTACTGTATCACTCCACCTACTGTATCACTCCACCTACTGTATCACTCCACCTACTGTATCACGCCACCTACTGTATCACTCCACCTAACATCCACCTAATGTACCCCTCCACCTACTGTATCACTCCACCTACTGTATCACTCCACCTACTGTATCACTCCACCTACTGTATCACTCCACCTACTGTATCACTCCATCTACTGTATCACTCCACCTACTGTATCACTCCACCTACTGTATCACTCCCCCTAACATCCACCTACTGTATCACTCCACCTACTGTATCACTCCATCTACTGTATCACTCCACCTACTGTATCACTCCACCTACTGTATCACTCCCCCTAACATCCACCTACTGTATCACTCCACCGACTGTATCACTCCATCTACTGTATCACTCCACCTACTGCATCACTCCACCTACTGTATCACTCCACCTACTGTATCACTCCACCTAACATCCACCTACTGTATCACACCACCTACTGTATCACTCCACCTACTGTATCACTAAACCTAACATCCACCTACTGTACCACTCCACCTACTGTATCACTCCACCTACTGTATCACTCCACCTACTCTATCACTCCACCTACTGTATCACTCCACCTACTGTATCTCTCCAACTACTGCATCACTCCATCTACTGTATCACTCCACCTACTGCATCACTCCACCTACTGTATCGCTCCATCTAACATCCACCTACTGTACCACTCCACCTACTGTATCACTCCATCTACTGTGTCAGTCCACCTACTGTATCACTCCACCTACTGTATCACTCCCCCAAACATCCACTTACTGTATCACCCCACCTACTGTATCACTCCCCCTAACATCCACCTACTGTGTCACCTCACCTACTGTATCACTCCACCTACTGTATCACTCCACCTACTGTATCACTCCACCTACTGTATCACTCCACCTAACATCCACCTACTGTATCACTCCACATACTTTATCACTCCACCTGCTGTATTGTACACTAGGCTCAATAGATATTTTCCAATGAATCTTACTCATACCAATTATTTAAGTCTCACAGAAATTGACATTTTTGGAGATGTTAAGTTGATAAGAGTTCATAAGCTCAATATTTAGTTGGCGCGCACGCACGCACACAAACACACACACACACACACACCTGCAAACACACACACACACACACACACACACACACACACTCACACACGCGCACACACGCACACACACCCGCAAACACACACACACACACACCGCCAACATAGTCCTCTCTATTTCAGGCGCAGGGGAAAGTAGGGAGCTGTGAGACTCAGCATGGTAGGAAAACAAAAGGCGCTTTTTTTTGTGGAAGGCGTCTGCAACTAGTACAGTCTTATACCACACTATGTTACTGTATAATGTAGTACACTATGTTACTGTATAATGTAGTCTTATACTACACTATGTTACTGTATAATGTAGTCTTATACTACACTATGTTACTGTATAATGTAGTCTTATACTACACTATGTTACTGTATAATGTAGTCTTATACTACACTATGTTACTGTATAATGTAGTCTTATACTACACTATGTTACTGTATAATGTAGTCTTATACTACACTATGTTACTGTATAATGTAGTCATATAATACACTATGTTACTGTATAATGTAGTCTTATAATACACTATGTTACTGTATAATGTAGTCTTATAATACACTATGTTACTGTATAATGTAGTCTTATAATACACTATGTTACTGTATAATGTAGTCATATAATACACTATGTTACTGTATAATGTAGTCATATAATACACTATGTTACTGTATAATGTAGTCTTATAATACACTATGTTACTGTATAATGTAGTCTTATAATACACTATGTTACTGTATAATGTAGTCTTATAATACACTATGTTACTGTATAATGTAGTCATATAATACACTATGTTACTGTATAATGTAGTCATATAATACACTATGTTACTGTATAATGTAGTCTTATACTACACTATGTTACTGTATAATGTAGTCTTATACTACACTATGTTACTGTATAATGTAGTCTTATACTACACTATGTTACTGTATAATGTAGTCTTATACTACACTATGTTACTGTATAATGTAGTCTTATACTACACTATGTTACTGTATAATGTAGTCTTATACTACACTATGTTACTGTATAATGTAGTCATATAATACACTATGTTACTGTATAATGTAGTCTTATAATACACTATGTTACTGTATAATGTAGTCTTATAATACACTATTTTACTGTATAATGTAGTCTTATAATACACTATGTTACTGTATAATGTAGTCATATAATACACTATGTTACTGTATAATGTAGTCTTATTATACACTATGTTACTGTATAATGTAGTCATATAATACACTATGTTACTGTATAATGTAGTCTTATAATACACTATGTTACTGTATAATGTAGTCATATAATACACTATGTTACTGTATAATGTAGTCTTATACTACACTATGTTACTGTATAATGTAGTCATATAATACACTATGTTACTGTATAATGTAGTCTTATACTACACTATGTTACTGTATAATGTAGTCATATAATACACTATGTTACTGTATAATGTAGTCATATAATACACTATGTTACTGTATAATGTAGTACACTATGTTACTGTATAATGTAGTCATATAATACACTATGTTACTGTATAATGTAGTCATATAATACACTATGTTACTGTATAATGTAGTCATATAATACACTATGTTACTGTATAATGTAGTCATATAATACACTATGTTACTGTATAATGTAGTACACTATGTTACTGTATAATGTAGTCATATAATACACTATGTTACTGTATAATGTAGTCATATAATACACTATGTTATTGTATAATTTAGTACACAATGTTACTGTATAATGCAGTCATATAATACACTATGTTACTGTATAATGTAGTACACTATGTTACTGTATAATGTAGTCATATAATACACTATGTTACTGTATAATGTAGTACACTATGTTACTGTATAATGTAGTCATATAATACACTATGTTACTGTATAATGTAGTCATATAATACACTATGTTACTGTATAATGTAGTCATATAATACACTATGTTACTGTATAATGTAGTCATATAATACACTATGTTACTGTATAATGTAGTACACTATGTTACTGTATAATGTAGTACACTATGTTACTGTATAATGTAGTCATATAATACACTATGTTACTGTATAATGTAGTACACTATGTTACTGTATAATGTAGAACACTATGTTACTGTATAATGTAGTCATATAATACACTATGTTACTGTATAATGTAGTCATATAATACACTATGTTACTGTATAATGTAGTACACTATGTTACTGTATAATGTAGTACACTATGTTACTGTATAATGTAGTCATATAATACACTATGTTACTGTATAATGTAGTACACTATGTTACTGTATAATGTAGTACACTATGTTACTGTATAATGTAGTCATATAATACACTATGTTACTGTATAATGTAGTCATATAATACACTATGTTATTGTATAATTTAGTACACTATGTTACTGTATAATGCAGTCATATAATACACTATGTTACTGTATAATGTAGTACACTATGTTACTGTATAATGTAGTCATATAATACACTATGTTACTGTATAATGTAGTACACTATGTTACTGTATAATGTAGTCATATAATACACTATGTTACTGTATAATGTAGTCATATAATACACTATGTTACTGTATAATGTTGTACACTATGTTACTGTATAATATAATACACTATGTTACTGTATAATATAATACACTATGTTACTGTATAATATAATACACTATGTTACTGTATAATGTAGTACACTATGTTACTGTATAATGTGGTCATATAATACACTATGTTACTGTATAATGTAGTACACTATGTTACTGTATAATGTGGTCATATAATACACTATGTTACTGTATAATGTAGTACACTATGTTACTGTATAATATAATACACTACGTTACTGTATAATGTGGTCATATAATACACTATGTTATTGAATAATGTGGTCATATAATACACTATGTTACTGTATATTGTAGTACACTATGTTAATGTATAATATAATACACTACGTTACTGTATAATGTGGTCATACGTTAATGTCTGTCCTCCAGAGAGAGAAGGAATCAAAGCCCTAAAGATGTCATCTTCATGAGAAATTGCTGCTTTCCCTACATCTGCCTCCTTTCACATCTATTTCTTTCATATATAGAGCGTTTCTTTACGTTTCTCTACTACACTATGTTACTGTATAATGTAGTCTTATAATACACTATGTTACTGTATAATGTAGTCATATAATACACTATGTTACTGTATAATGTAGTCTTATAATACACTATGTTACTGTATAATGTAGTCATATAATACACTATGTTACTGTATAATGTAGTCTTATAATACACTATGTTACTGTATAATGTAGTCATATAATACACTATGTTACTGTATAATGTAGTCTTATAATACACTATGTTACTGTATAATGTAGTCATATAATACACTATGTTACTGTATAATGTAGTCATATAATACACTATGTTACTGTATAATGTAGTACACTATGTTACTGTATAATGTAGTACACTATGTTACTGTATAATGTAGTCATATAATACACTATGTTACTGTATAATGTAGTACACTATGTTACTGTATAATGTAGTACACTATGTTACTGTATAATGTAGTCATATAATACACTATGTTACTGTATAATGTAGTCATATAATACACTATGTTATTGTATAATTTAGTACACTATGTTACTGTATAATGCAGTCATATAATACACTATGTTACTGTATAATGTAGTACACTATGTTACTGTATAATGTAGTCATATAATACACTATGTTACTGTATAATGTAGTACACTATGTTACTGTATAATGTAGTCATATAATACACTATGTTACTGTATAATGTAGTCATATAATACACTATGTTACTGTATAATGTTGTACACTATGTTACTGTATAATATAATACACTATGTTACTGTATAATATAATACACTATGTTACTGTATAATATAATACACTATGTTACTGTATAATGTAGTACACTATGTTACTGTATAATGTGGTCATATAATACACTATGTTACTGTATAATGTAGTACACTATGTTACTGTATAATGTGGTCATATAATACACTATGTTACTGTATAATGTAGTACACTATGTTACTGTATAATATAATACACTACGTTACTGTATAATGTGGTCATATAATACACTATGTTATTGTATAATGTGGTCATATAATACACTATGTTACTGTATATTGTAGTACACTATGTTACTGTATAATATAATACACTACGTTACTGTATAATGTGGTCATACGTTAATGTCTGTCCTCCAGAGAGAGAAGGAATCAAAGCCCTAAAGATGTCATCTTCATGAGAAATTGCTGCTTTCCCTACATCTGCCTCCTTTCACATCTATTTCTTTCATATATAGAGCATTTCTTTCATGTTTTTTCATAGACGGAGCATAAGGAGCTGTACCAGACGAGCCTGGAATATCTGTGTAAATGACTGAGTGAGCTCTCATCCCTTTAAATGGTAAACATGATATCACATTGAAGAGGAGAAAGTTGTCTGGCGTTCCCCCAGCTATTGATTTGTCTGTGGTACATAGCGGTGTTTAGAAGCTGGATGTGTCCAAAACAAAGACATGAATACCAACACAGGAAAAAGGAAGTTGTAGTTACGGTTGCCAGGCGACTATGCTAATGAGGCTGTTACTCATAAGGCTCCTGGTGAGAGAGACTGAAATATGCTTTAATCATCCCTCAACAAATATGTGTGTATATGTATGTGTGTGTGTTCATGTGTGTGTGCGTGTGTGTGTGTGTGTGCCTGTGTGTTTGTATGCGTGTGTGTTTGTGACTGTGTGTCTGTGTGTGCCTGTTTGACTCAGTGAGTGTGTGCTTGCTTGTTTGTGTGTGTGTGTGTGTGTGTGTGTGTGTGTGTGTGTGTGTGTGTGTGTGTGTGTGTGTGTGTGTGTGTGTGTGTGTGCGTGCATGTGTCAGTGTTCCGACAGTGCTATAATTGAAAGTATCCATACCATAGATATGGTGATGGCCCTCTCCCCTCCTCTAAATTATCCCAAATTGTCAGGTCAGACCAAGAGATGGAGGAACAGGTCGCTCTGTGCTTGATTAAGGTGCTGAGGTGTTGAGCACATCATTTCTCTCCTCTTTCGCTCTCTGTAGTTTAAATGAGATGCCTGTCTCTTTCTCAGACAAAATCAGACGTGGTTGTTTCAATGGCAACTCATCAAGTGCATGTCTAAGCTGGTGACGTACAAACACACACTCAACCACACTCACACACGTACACACACACATGTACACACACACCGTTTTTGGGATATCTGGGATATATATATATATATATATATATATATATCGAGAGAGAGAGAGAGAGAGAGAGAGAGAGAGAGAGAGAGAGAATAATAACAAAAATTCATATACACAAATAACAAGTTTGTGGTTAAAATGTCCTTATGTCCAGGGGGTGAGACAGGGATGCAGATCGTGCCCCACCTTCTTCCTCATCTCTATCAACAAATTGGCGAGGGAACTGCAGCACCCGACCTCACCCTTCTAGAATCTGAAGTCAAATGTCTACTGTTTGCTGATGATCTGGTGCTTCTGTCACCAACCAAGGAGGGCCTACAGCAGCACTGAGATCTTCTGCACATATTCTGTCATGCTTGGGTCCTGACAGTAAATCTCAGTAAGACAAAAATATTGGTGTTCCAAAAAAGGTCCAGTTGCAAGGATCACAAATACAAATTCCTTCTAGACACCGTTGCCCCTAGAGCACACAATAAAAACTATACCTACATCGGCCTAAACATCAGAGCCACAGGTAACTTTCACAAAGCTGTCAACGAAGGGTCTTCACAGATCACTGCACCTGTACATAGCTCATCTGTAAATAGCCCATCCAATCTACCTCATCCCCATACTGTATTTATTTATTTATTTATCTTGCTCCTTTGCACCCCAGTATCTCAACTTGCACATTCATCTTCCGCACATCCTACCATTCCAGTGTTTAATTGCTATATTGTAATTAATTTGCCACCATGGCCTATGTATTGCCTTACCTCTCTTATCCTACCTCATTTGTACATGCTGTATATAGATATTTCTACTGTATTATGGATTGTTTGTTTGTTAATTCCATGTGTAACTTTGTGTTGTTGTATGTGTCGAACTGCGTTGATTTATCTTGGCCAGATCGCAGTTGAAAATGAGAACTTGTTCTCAACTAGCCTACCTGCTTAAATAAAGGTGAACATGAAATTTGACATCCCAATTAGATCTGACTAAAAATACTTGAATCAGTTACATAACTCATTGCCCTTTATGGCTGTGAGTTCTGGTGTTCACTCACCAACCGAGATGGGACAAAAAACATATTTAGAATCTGCATGCGGAATTCTGCAAAAACATCCTTCATGTGCAACGTAAAACACCAAATAATGCATGTAGAGCAGAATTAGGCCAATACCCGCTAATGATCAAAATCCAGAAAAGAGAATTTCAATTCTACTACCATCAAAAGGAAGTGATTCTCAAACCTTCCATAAGAAATCCCTATGTACCCAGTACCCACAAAATGAGGTGGAAACTGAGCTGCACTTCCTAACCTCCTGAGAAATGTATGTCCATATTTGAGACACATATTTACCTCAGATTACACACAAAGAATTTGAAAACAAATCCAATATTGATAAACTCCCATAAAGCTGAAGTCGGAAGTTTACATACATTTAGGTTGGAGTCATTAAAACTCGTTTTTCAACCACTCCACAAATGTCTTGTTTTAACAAACTATAGTTTTGGCAAGTCGGTTAGGACATCTACTTTGTGCATGACACAAGTCATTTTTACAACAATTGTTTACAGACAGATTATTTCTTATTTATTTAATTGTAGACATCCACGTCAAGGTATCACGTTAATCTGTACAAACAAACAGTAGTACGCAAGTATAAACACCATGGGACCACGCAGCCGTCGTACCACTCAGGAAGGAGACACGTTCATCTGTACAAACAAACAGTAGTACGCAAGTATAAACACCATGGGACCACGCAGCCGTCATACCACTCAGGAAGGAGACACGTTCATCTGTACAAACAAACAGTAGTACGCAAGTATAAACACCATGGGACCACGCAGCCGTCATACCACTCAGGAAGGAGACACGTTCATCTGTACACACAAACAGTAGTACGCAAGTATAAACACCATGGGACCACGCAGCCGTCATACCACTCAGGAAGGAGACACGTTCATCTGTACACACAAACAGTAGTACGCAAGTATAAACACCATGGGACCATGCAGCCGTCATACCACTCAGGAAGGAGACACGTTCATCTGTACAAACAGTAGTACGCAAGTATAAACACCATGGGCCCACGCAGCCGTCATACCACTCAGGAAGGAGACACGTTCATCTGTACAAACAAACAGTAGTACGCAAGTATAAACACCATGGGGCCACGCAGCCGTCATACCACTCAGGAAGGAGACACGTTCATCTGTACAAACGAACAGTATAAACACCATGGGACCACGCAGCCGTCATACCACTCAGGAAGGAGACACGTTCATCTGTACAAACAAACAGTAGTACGCAAGTATAAACACAATGAGACCACACAGCCGTCATACCGCTCAGGAAGGAGACATGTTCATCTGTACAAACAAACAGTAGTACGCAAGTATAAACACCATGGGAACACGCAGCCGTCACACCGCTCAGGAAGGAGACATGTTGTGTCTGGGGTGAAAAGTGCAAATCAATCCCAGAACAACAGCAAAGGACCTTGTGAAGATGTTCGAGGAAACAGGTACAAAATTATCTATATCCATAGTAAAATGAGTCCTATATCGACATAACCTGAATGGTCGCTCAGCAAGGAAGAAGCCATTGCTCCAAAACCGCCATAAAAAAAAGCCAGACTACGGTTTGCAACTGCACATGGGGACAAAGATCGTACTTTTTGGAGAAATGTCCTCTGGTCTGATTAAAAAAAAATAGTGTAGTTGGCCATAATGACCATTGGTTACAAGTCCAACACTCTAACCACTAGGCTACCTGCCGCCCCAATGACCCCAAGCATACTTCCAAAATTGTGGCAAAATGGCTTAAGGACAACAAAGTCAAGGTATTGGAGTGGCCATCACAAAGCCCTGACCTCAATCCCATAGAAAATGTGTGGGCAGAACTGAAAAAGTGTGTGCGAGCAAGGAAAGGAGGCCTATAAACCTGACTCAGTTACACCAGCTCTATCAGGAGGAATGGGCCTAAATTCACCCAATTTATTGTGGGAAGCATGTGAAAGGCTACCCGAAACATTTGACCCAAGTTAAACAATTTAAAGGCAATGCTACCAAATACTAATTGAGTGTATTTAAACTTCTGACCTACTGGGAATGTGATGAAAGAAATAAAAGCTGAAATAAATCATTCTCTCTACTATTATTCTGACATTTCTCATTCTTAAAATAAAGTGATGATCCTAACTGACCTAAAACAGGGACATTTTACTTGGATTAAATGTCAGGAATTGTGAAAAACTGAGTTTAAGGGTATTTGGCTAAGGTGTATGTAAACTTCCGACTTCAACTCTGTCTGTTAGGTGAAATACCACAGTGTGCCACCACAGCAGCAATATTTGTGACCTGTTGCCACAAGAAAAGGGCAACCAGTGAAGAACAAACACCATTGTAAATACATCCCATAATATTTATTTAACATATTTAACATGTATTTTGTGAGTGTAAAGTTTACTGTTAATTTCTGATGTCTATATATATATATCTATTTTTTTTTTTTACTTTTGTGAGTGTAATGTTTACTGTTAATTTCTGATTGTTTATTTCCCTTTGTTTGTTGTCCATTTCACTTGCTTTGGCAATATTAACATGTGTTTCCCTTGCCAATTAAGCCTTTGAATTGAATTTAATTGTGAGGGGACAGAGCAACAGTCGAATGAGATGGAGAGGGGGTTTGGGGGAGTAGGACAGAGACAGAGAAAGAGAGAGATACTATAGGGAAAGTGTTTGAGAGAGAGAGAGATATTATAGGGAATGTGTTTGAGGGAGTAGGACAGTGAGAGAGAGAGAGAGAGAGAGAGAGAGAGTTACTATAGGGAAAGTGTTTGAGAGAGAGAGAGATATTATAGGGAAAGTGTTTGAGGGAGTAGGACAGTGAGAGAGAGAGAGAGAGAGAGAGAGTTACTATAGGGAAAGTGTTTGAGGGAGTAGGACAGAGAGAGAGAGAGATACTATAGGGAAAGTGTTTGAGGGAGTAGGGCAGAGATAGAGAGAGAGATATACTATAGGGAAAGTGTTTGAGAGAGAGAGAGAGAGAGAGAGAGACAGAGGGAGAGATACTATAGGGAAAGTGTTTGAGGGAGTAGGGCAGAGAGAGAGAGAGAGAGAGAGAGACACTATAGGGAAAGTGTTTGAGGGAGTAGGACAGAGAGAGAGAGAGAGAGATAATATAGGGAAAGTGTTTGAGAGAGAGAGAGAGAGAGAGAGAGAGAGAGAGAGAGAGAGACACACAAAGCCATCACCTACAGAGAGATGAACCTGGAGAAGAGTCCCCTAAGCAAGCTGGTCCTGGGGCTCTGTTCACAAACACAAACACACCCTACAGAGCCCCAGGACAACAGCACAATTAGACCCAACCAAATCATGAGAAAACAAAAAGATACTTACTTGACACATTGGAAAGAATTAACAAAAAAACAGAGCAAACTAGAATGCTATTTGGCCCTAAACAGAGAGTACACAGCGGCAGAATACCTGACCACTGTGACTGACCCAAAATTAAGGAAAGCTTTGACTATGTACAGACTCAGTGAGCATAGCCTTGCTATTGAGAAAGGCCGCCGTAGGCAGACATGGCTCTCAAGCGAAGACAGGCTATGTGCTCACTGCCCACAAAATGAGGTGGAAACTGAGCTGCACTTCCTAACCTCCTGCCCAATGTATGACCATATTAGAGAGACATATTTCCCTCAGATTACACAGATCCACAAAGAATTCGAAAACAAATCCAAATTTGAAAAACTCCCATATCTACTGGGTGAAATTCCACAGTGTGCCATCACAGCAGCAATATTTGTGACCTGTTGCCACGAGAAAAGGGCAACCAGTGAAGAACACACACCATTGTAAATACAACCCATATTTATGCTTATTTATTTTATCTTGTGTCCTTTAACCATTTGTACATTGTTAAAACACTATATATATATAATATGACATTTGTAATGTCTTTACTGTTTTGTAACCTCTGTATGTGTAATGTTTACTGTTCATTTTTGTTGTTTTTCACTTTATATATTCACTTTGTATGTTGTCTACCTCACTTGCTTTGGCAATGTTAACACATGTTTCCCATGCCAATAAAGCCCTTGAATTGAATTGAATTGAATTGAGAGAGAGACAGAGAGACAGAGGGAGAGAGACTATAGGGAAAGTGTTTGGGGGAGTAGGACAGAGAGAGAGAGCTGAGTGAGTTCTTATCCCCTCCCGCTGTACAGATAAAGGCATTAGGAGACTCTGATAACTGTTATCACACACCCACACACTCTCTCAGAGCAAAGTGGTGTCTGTGCGTGTTCATGCGTGTGTGTGTGTGTGCAGGCGCATGTGTTTTTCGATGACTGCTCATGTGGTTAGAAGACCACAGTCCGCAGTGTAATTGACTTGTTGAAACCCCCATTGCTATGTTCTGTATCTGGAGAAATGCTTCTCCATTGGAACATTGTACAGGGTTGTCATTTTGAGAGAGCTGGCAGTAGTGATTAACTGGTGGTAGCGTTATATGAGGACAGCAGCAGCTTTAACTAGTCATTATTGGTCACTCCTGGGGACACATAAAGCTGTTTGATATGAAACATGCCTTACTCGTGCTTTCTGTGGTGATTTCTGTCTGTTTTCTGCAGCATGTCCAGTCCTCCTCTATGGCCAGGGAGTCCCTTCTTCAGAAGAAACGGAGGAGTCCTCCTACAAGGTACCGTCACACAGACTTTAATATTGTACCGTATTTTCTCACTACCCCCCCTCTTCCATGTCCCTTCCTCACCCCTCACCCCCTTAGTGCACCAGGGTGAACTGAAACCTCCCTCCTTCCACGTTTCTCATTCACCTCAAAGCTGCCGAAGTGGAGATGTTGACTCATTTGCATATGCTCTTTAGATATCTTAAACCTTCCCTCCCTTCAGGTACCTGGATAGATGAAAATAGCCTTAACTCACACTGTGTCGATATAGAATTGGTTCTGCTCTAATAAAACAGAATGTCTCGTAGTCTAAAGGATCCTTTCTGTGTCTGCTCCTCTCCCTCTCTTTCTTTCATTCAGACATTCTTTTTTTTTTTTTGGGGGGGGGGGGGGGGGTTATAGAGGGATTCTGGCAACATCCCAGCATCCTCTCCTTTCTCTTGTCTTTCTTCCGTGCTCTACTGTAATCCTATGGAATGGATCGTCCTCTCCCCACCCTCTCTTCCCATGGCTCTGGGTATTGAGAAGGGGTTTGGTGTATAAGTCAGCATTGTTCCTTTGTCACTTGACCAGTGGACCAGTTTTCCAAGTTCCTGCTACTCTGCTACTGCACATGGTTATGCACAGAGACCTTAATATGGCTATTGTGAAGCCAAAGAGGGAAGGATAGGAAGGAGAGGGAGAGTGTGACGATGTGTGCTGAGAGTCGGGAAGCAAGTTCAGGGAGTGAGTGTTTTAAATAATACATGAAGCATAATACAAAACAAGAAACACGAACAGACATGAAACTGGAATAGAAACAATGACGCCTGGGGAAGGAACCAAAGGGACATATTTAAGGGACGGTAATCAGGGAGGTGATGGAGTCCAGGTGAGTCCGATGACGCGCGGGTGCGCGTAACGATGGTGACAGGTGTGCGCCGTAACGAGCAGCCTGGTGACCTAGAGGCCGGAGAGGGAGCACACGTGACAGAGAGGGAAGGATAGGAGGGAGAAGTGGAAAACATGAGGGAGAGAGGAGTTTTGAAAGAAGCAGCCTGGTGACCTAGAGGCCGGAGAGGGAGCACACGTGACAGAGAAGGAAGGATAGGAGGGAGAAGTGGAAAACATAAGGGAGAGAGGAGTTTTGAAAGAAGCAGCCTGGTGACCTAGAGGCCGGAGAGGGAGCACACGTGACAGAGAGGGAAGGATAGGAGGGAGAAGTGGAAAACATGAGGGAGAGAGGAGTTTTGAAAGAAGCAGCCTGGTGACCTAGAGGCCGGAGAGGGAGCACACGTGACAGAGAAGGAAGGATAGGAGGGAGAAGTGGAAAACATAAGGGAGAGAGGAGTTTTGAAAGAAGCAGCCTGGTGACCTAGAGGCCGGAGAGGGAGCACACGTGACAGAGAAGGAAGGATAGGAGGGAGAAGTGGAAAACATGAGGGAGAGAGGAGTTTTGAAAGAAGCAGCCTGGTGACCTAGAGGCCGGAGAGGGAGCACACGTGACAGAGAAGGAAGGATAGGAGGGAGAAGTGGAAAACATAAGGGAGAGAGGAGTTTTGAAAGAAGGAAAAAGAGGAGTAAAATACAGAAGCAGTCAAAAGTTTGGACACACCTACTCATTCAAGGCTTTCTCTTTATTTTTTATTAATTGTAGAATATAAAACACGTTTTGATTTGTTTATCACTTGTTTGGTTATTTCAAAGTTTCGATGTCTTCACCATTATGTAGAATACATTTTGATTTCTTAAAACTGTAATGAGTAGGTGCTTCCAAACTTTTGGCTGGTACTGTATCAGTTTCTAGGAGGCAACGAAGGAGAGACACAAATAAAGGGAAAAGTCTTCTATTGTTGTATTTCCACTGGGGGTGTGGCTAGTGTTCCAGTGGGGGTGTGGCTAGTGTTCCACTGGGGGTGTGGCTAGTGTTCCACTGGGGGTGTGGCTAGTGTTCCACTGGGGGTGTGGCTAGTGTTCCACTGGGGATGTGGCTAGTGTTCCACTGGGGGTGTGGCTAGTGTTCCACTGGGGGTGTGGCTAGTGTTCCACTGGGGGTGTGGCTAGTGTTCCACTGGGGGTGTGGCTAGTGTTCCACTGGGGATGTGGCTAGTGTTCCACTGGGGGTGTGGCTAGTGTTCCACTGGGGGTGTGGCTAGTGTTCCACTGGGGGTGTGGCTAGTGTTCCACTGGGGGTGTGGCTACTGTTCCACTGGGGGTGTGGCTACTGTTCCAGTGGGGGTGTGGCTAGTGTTCCAGTGGGGGTGTGGCTAGTGTTCTACTGGGGGTGTGGCTAGTGTTCCACTGGGGATGTGGCTAGTGTTCCACTGGGGGTGTGGCTAGTGTTCCACTGGGGGTGTGGCTAGTGTTCCACTGGGGGTGTGGCTAGTGTTCCACTGGGGGTGTGGCTAAGGTACTGGCTATAAAATACACATCAGGAATGGTACACTATTTTCTATCATGTATGGCTCTGGACATTTTGGATTGAAGACCATTGTTGTCAGTTAACTGGACTCAATCTCCCAGTCAGTTAACTGGACTCAATCTCCCAGTCAGTTAACTGGACTCAATCTCCCAGTCAGTTAACTGGACTCAATCCTCAGTCAGTTAACTGGACTCAATCTCCCAGTCAGTTAACTGGACTCAATCTCCCAGTCAGTTAACTGGATTCAATCTCCCAGTCAGTTAACTGGATTCAATCTCCCAGTCAGTTAACTGGACTCAATCTCTCAGTCAGTTAACTGGACTCAATCTCCCAGTCAGTTAACTGGACTCAATCTTCCAGTCAGTTAACTGGATTCAATCTCCCAGTCAGTTAACTGGACTCAATCTCTCAGTCAGTTAACTGGACTCAATCTCCCAGTCAGTTAACTGGACTCAATCTCCCAGTCAGTTAACTGGACTCAATCTCCCAGTCAGTTAACTGGACTCAATCTCTCAGTCAGTTAACTGGACTCAATCTCCCAGTCAGTTAACTGGACTCAATCTCCCAGTCAGTTAACTGGACTCAATCTCCCAGTCAGTTAACTGGATTCAATCTCCCAGTCAGTTAACTGGACTCAATCTCTCATTCAGTTAACTGGACTCAATCTCCCAGTCAGTTAACTGGACTCAATCTCCCAGTCAGTTAACTGGATTCAATCTCCCAGTCAGTTAACTGGATTCAATCTCCCAGTCAGTTAACTGGACTCAATCTCTCAGTCAGTTAACTGGACTCAATCTCCCAGTCAGTTAACTGGACTCAATCTTCCAGTCAGTTAACTGGATTCAATCTCCCAGTCAGTTAACTGGACTCAATCTCTCAGTCAGTTAACTGGA
>NC_048589.1:38279239-38499239 GCF_013265735.2 Oncorhynchus mykiss
CCAAGAAGTTAACAGAGTTAGCCATTTTCACTGTGGTGTCCAAAACGTCTTCCAAGCTGTCAGGCATTCCTCGCTCCAAAAACTCCTCTGGGTTATTTTTAAAATTGGCATGTTTTGTTTCTAAATGTCTGCGCACGAGTGAAGGTTTCATCGAGTTGTGAGATGGTACTTTTGCACATATAACACACTGTGGCTGAGGAAAGGCACTACTCCCAATATAAGTGAAGTCAATGTAGTTCTCATCATATTTGCTCCTCTTCGATGATCCGACATCCCTGTCTGTTGTTCGGTGCTTTCCCAGGTAAGGGGGCAGTAGCTCTTCAGCTGCATCAGATTCACAACTGTCAGTGTCCATGCTAGCTGGGCGAACAACAAATGTAGAATTACTGATGCTAGCATTGGATGTGCTCGTGGAAACTTGTGTCATCGACAGGTGCAGGTGTAGGTAGTACTGCTGGTAGTAGCAGCTGGTAGTAGCAGTACTACCAGTAGAGCTGGTATTTGTCTCTTTGGACATGGGCCTTACTTTTTTTAACCATTTATCAATTTTCGAGGAAACGGAATGAGCAGCAGCTACGTTTGGCTACATACAGACCGTTAGTGGAATTCCTGTGAGAGACTAACGGTTAATGTGATTGGATGTTATTTATTTGACTAGGCTATCTGTTTTGACATTGTGTTGTTATTTCGCTGAACACTAGATGGTTTAATTGTATTTTTTGCCAGTGAAGCCATGCAACTCAGACGAGAAAAAAACCTCACCCAAATGTACAGCCCCATTGGAAAATCTAAATCGACTGTTTGAAAACTGAAGAGTTGTATTATTATAATTAAAAAAAAATGTGTATCACATTTTTATTTTGCATACCCCCGACGACATTGCTTGTTCTAGACAATTCTGTGCTTCCAACTTTGTGGCAACAGTTTGGGGAAGGCCCTTTCCTGTTTAAGCATGACAATGCTCCCATGCTCAAAGCGAGGTCCATACAGAAATGGTTTGCCAAGATCTGTGTGGAAAAACTTGACTGGCCTGCACAGAGCCCTGACCTCAACCTCATCGAACACCTTTGGGATTAATTGGAACGCCGACTGTGAGCCAGGCCTAATTGCCAACATCAGTGCCCGACCTCACTAATGCTCTTGTGGCTGAATGGAAGTCCCTGAAGCAAAGTTCCAACATCTAGTGGAAAGTCTTCCCATAAAGAGTGGAGGCTGTTATAGCAGCAAAGGGGGAACCAACTACATATTAATGGCCAAGATTTTGGAATGAAATGTTCGACGAGCAGGTGTCCACATACTTTTGGCCATTTAGTGTATTTAGTCAGATTGTATAGTCAAATTAACTTATCCACAGCCTCAATTAGCTATAATGTGTATTACTGTAACCCAGTGTTTGTCTCGTCTGAGTATGTGTGTGTGTGTGTGTGTGTGTGCTCTTCCTCCTCTTCCTCCTCCTGCTCCTCCTCCTCATCTTCTTCTCTGCTTTACACTAATGCACCAGGTCAATACATCAATAGGGTGTCGGTGTGTGTGTGTGTGTGTGTCGTGATGTGATGTGATGTGTGTATGTGTGTTGCTGTGTGTGTGTGTCGGTGTCGGTGTGTGTTTGTGCATTCGTGCATGTGAGGCTGCTTTCAGTATGTTTCTACTTTTATTGAATGATGCAGAGAATCATATTGAAGGATGTATAGCACAGGGTGTAGGTGTGTGTTTGTGTCTGTGTGTGTGTGTCGTGATGTGATGTGTGTGTATGTGTGTTGCTGTGTGTGTGTGTCGGTGTTGGTGTCTCGGTGTGTTTGTGTATGTCGGTGTGTGTGTCGGTGTGTGTGTGTGTGTGTGTGTGTGTGTACACACACACACACACACACACACACACACACACACACACAGCAACACACACAGCAACACACACACACACACACACACACACACACACACACACACACACACACACACATACACACTCTCAGCTCTGAGAATTTGAAGAAGAGCTGAGTACAGGAGCACTGATGAACGTGTGTATAGATGGATATGTATATGGCAGTGGACTGAAGACACAGAATATCACAGTGGAATCACTTTCCATACCACAGCTCTCTCCTATGGGTACACAGAGCATATCAGGAAGTGATTTCCATACCACAGCCCTCTCCTATGGGTACACAGAGCATATCATGAAGTGATTTCCATACCACAGCCCTCTCCTATGGGTACACAGAGCATATCAGGAAGTGATTTCCATACCACAGCCCTCTCCTATGGGTACACAGAGCATATCAGGAAGTGATATCCTCTCTATAGCTCCCACTGCCGAAAACAAACCATTACTAAGTACAGCATGTACTGTAGGTCCGTACCGACCATAGTGGCTTGTTACCAAACATTCTGAAAGAGATACTTTTCTCATCACACTTTAATTCTTCCTGACTTTTCTTATGCAGAAAGTTAAAGGGTTTTCTTGTAGTTGTATGAAATGTCTTCCTGTCCTTCCTGTCTTCGTGATGTTCCCATAACGATATGAGAGTGATTAGGATCCTTGCTGATGGAGTTATGAATAGACGTATCATATTCTATTGGTAAATAAATATCATAGATATACATTAAATGTATAATGCAGAGAAAGAGAGAGAGAGAGATAGAGAGAGAGAGAGAGAACAAGTGGCTGTCTTCTATTTCTCTCTCTGTTATCCTTTTTCCCCTCCTTTCCACTTCCTTATTCAGGTGATAAGTCAAAGGACGGAAAGAAAGAGAGAGAGAGAGAGAGACAGAGCGAGAGAGAGAGAGAGAGAGAGAGAGAGAGAGAGAGAGAGAGAGAGAGAGAGAGATGACATTTGTATATAGCCAACACTGTATATAGCCAACACTGTATATAGCCAACACTGTATATAGCCAACACTGTATATAGCCAACACTGTACATAGCCAACACTGTACATAGCCAACACTGTATATAGCCAACACTGTACATAGCCAACACTGTACATAGCCAACACTGTACATAGCCAACACTGTACATAGCCAACACTGTATATAGCCAACACTGTATATAGGCAACACTGTATATAGCCAACACTGTATATAGCCAACACTGTATATAGGCAACACTGTATATAGCCAACACTGTATATAGCCAACACTGTATATAGCCAACACTGTATATAGCCAACACTGTATATAGCCACCACTGTATATAGCCAACACTGTATATAGCCAACACTGTATATAGCCAACACTGTATATAGCCAACACTGTATATAGCCAACACTGTATATAGCCAACACTGTATATAGCCAACACTGTATATAGCCATAATATGACATTTGAAATGTCTCTATTCCTTTGGAACATTTGTGAGTAATGTTTACTGTAAATTTTGTATTGTTTATTTTACTCTTTTTTGTTGTTTTCTATTCACTTGCTTTGGCAATGTAAACATATGTTTCCCACGACAATAAAGCCCTTAAATGAATTGAGAGAATGAAGAAGAAAAATAAACGGTCCGCCATAGGACAACAAAGTGTGTGAAAGTGTGTGTGTGAACTAGGAGCTGTCTCCTCTCCTCCCTCCTACCCTCCTCTCATCCTCTCATCCTCCTCTCTCTCACTCCTCCTTTTATCTCCTCTTTGTTCCACAAGAGTTGCATCAAAGATGATGGGTCTGAAGACTCGGAATATCGATTCTCCTTTAAAAACAATGAAACTATTCTCATTTCACTCCATCTGTCTCTCTTTTCTCTCTCTCTCTCTCCCTCTCTCACTCTCTCTCTCTTCCCCTTTCTCTCTCTCTCTCTCTCTTCCCCTCTCTCTCTCTCTCTCGCTCTGTCTCTCTCTCTCTGTCTCTCTGTCTCTCTCTCTCTCTTCCCCTCTCTCTCTCTCTCTCTCTCTCTCTCTCTCCTTTATCTCTCTCTCTCTCTCTCTCTCCTTTCTCTCTCTCTCTCTCTCTCTCTCTCTCTCTCTCTCTCTCTCTCTCTCTCTTCCCTTCTCTCTCTCTCGTCCCCTCTCTCTCTCTATCTCGTCCCCTCTCTCGCTCTCTCTCTCTCTTCCCCTCTCTCTCTCTCTCTATCTCTCTCTCTCTCTCTCTCTCCCTCTATGTCTCTCTCTCTCTCTGTCTCTCTGTCTCTCTCTCTCTTCCCCTCTCTTTCTCTCTCTCTCTCTCTCTCTCTCTCTCTCTCTCTCTCTCTCTCTCTCTCTCTCTCTCTCTCTCTCTCTCTGTCTCTTTCTCTCTCTCTCTCTCTCTTCCCCTCTCTCTCTCTCTCTCCTCTCTCTTTCCTCTCTATTTCAAATGTCATATTATGGTTATATACAGTGTTGTAACGACGTGCAAATAGTTAAAGTACAAAAGGGGAAAATAAATCAACATACAGTTGAAGTCGGAAGTTTACCTACACCTTAGCCAAATACGTTTAAACTCAGTTTTTCACAATTCCTGACATTTAATCCAAGTAAAAATCCCCTGTTTTAGGTCAGTTAGGATCACCACTTTATTTTAAGAATGTGTAATGTCAGAATAATAGTAGAGAGAATGATTTATTTCAGCTTTTGTTTCTTTCATCACATTCCCAGTGGGTCAGGAGTTTACATACACTCATACACTCGACCAACTTCTTGACTGATATCTTGAGAAATTTGTGAAGTGCACCAGTCCCTCCTGCAGCAAAGCACCCCCGCAACATGATGCTGCCACCCCCGTGCTTCACGGTTGGGATGGTGTTCTTCGGCTCGCAAGCCTCCACCTTTTTCTTCAACATAAATATGGTCATTATGGCCAAACAGTTCTATTTTTGTTTCATCAGACTAGAGGACATTTCTAAAAAAGTACGATCTTTGTCCCCGTGTGCAGTTGCAAACCCTAGTCTGCCTTTTTCATGGCGGTTTTGGAGCAGTGGCTTCTTCCTTGCTGAGCGGCCTTTCAGGTTATGTTGATATAGGACTCGTTTTACTGTGGATATAGATACGTTTATACTTGTTTCCTCCAACATCTTCACAAGGTCCTTTGCTGTTGTTCTGGGATTGATTTGCACTTTTTGCACCAAAGTACGTTCATCTCTAGGAGACATTAAGGCACAGTCAACTTTGTGCATGTAAACTTCTGACCCACTAGAATTGTGATACAGTGAATTATGTGAAATTGAAATGTGAAATAATCTGTCTGTAAACTATTGTTGGAAAAATGGTTTGTTTCATGCACAAAGTAGATTTCCTAACCGACATGCCAAAACTATAGTTTGTTAACAATACATCTGTGAAGTGTTTGAAAAATGAGTTTTAATGACTCCAACCAAAGTGTCTGTAAACTCCTGACTTCAGCTGTAAATATGGGTTGTATTTACAATGGTGTGTGTTCTTCACTGGTTGCCCTTTTCTTGTGGCAACAGGTCACAAATCTTGCTGCTGTGATGCACACTGTGGAATTTCACCCAGTAGATATGGGAGTTTATCAAAACTGGGTTTGTTTTCGAATTCTTTGTGGATCTGTGTAATCTGAGGGAAATATGTCTCTCTCTCTCTCTCTCTCTCTCTCTCTCTCTCTCTCTCTCTCTCTCTCTCCCTCTCTCTCTCTGTATCTCTGTCTCTCTCTCACTCTCTCTCTCTTTCTTTCTGTCTCACTCACTCTCTCTGTCTCTCTCTCTCTCTTTCGTTGTCTGTGGGTGGTTGGTTCTGTGAGGTAGCATGTTTTCTGCTTCAAAGCATCTTACCCTCTTCATTTTCTCCTCGTTATCCCTCTTTTTATCTTCAGTCTCTGATGTGTCAGAGTGAGTCAGAGGTGTGTGTGTGCGTGTGCTGGTGTGCGCATGTGTGTGTGTGTGTGTGTTTGTGTGTGTGTGTTTGTGTGTGTGTGTGTGTGTCTGTGTGTTCGTGTGTGTGTGTGTGTCTGTATATGTTCATGCGTGTGTGTGTGTGTGTGTGTGTATATGTGTGTGTGTGTGTGTGTGTGTGCGTGCGTGCGTGCGAGCGAGCGTGTGTGTCCGCTAGCAGCCTTGACCCTTGTCTCCTGGGTCTGCCTGTCTGTCCGGGGGATGAAACAGTTTCCTCACATCTATCGAAACCACACCTAGAACACCATCCTGCTATTGGTCACACCCACTTAACTACCAGTCTGTTATTGGTCACTCCCACTTAGATAACAATCTGCTATTGGTCACTCCCACTTAGATACCAGTCTGCTACTGGTCGTTGTTATTGGCCCTAAGCTTGTGTTTGATATGTCTGCTACCATCATTGATCCCTGTTCCTCCCTCCATTACTCTTTCTCTCTATCTTTCTCTTGTTCCCGATCCATTGGGAGGGTGTAGCGTCTGCTTTTATGACTGAACAGATATGATCCGTAGGTGTGGTGTGTTTTTCTGTGTCTGTCATCATGTGTGAATTGATGAGTGGTCTGGGTGCTGCAGTATGGTGGTGTGTCTGTCATCATGTGTGAATTGATGAGTGGGCTGGGTGTTGCAGTATGGTGGTGTGTCTGTCATCATGTGTGAATTGATGAGTGGTCTGGGTGCTGCAGTATGGTGGTGTGTCTGTCATCATGTGTGAATTGATGAGTGGGCTGGGTGTTGCAGTATGGTGGTGTGTCTGTCATCATGTGTGAATTGATGAGTGGTCTGGGTGCTGCAGTATGGTGGTGTGTCTGTCATCATGTGTGAATTGATGAGTGGGCTGGGTGTTGCAGTATGGTGGTGTGTCTGTCATCATGTGTGAATTGATGAGTGGGCTGGGTGTTGCAGTATGGTGGTGTGTCTGTCATCATGTGTGAATTGATGAGTGGGCTGGGTGTTGCAGTATGGTGGTGTGTCTGTCATCATGTGTGAATTGATGAGTGGGCTGGGTGCTGCAGTATGGTGGTGTGTCTGTCATCATGTGTGAATTGATGAGTGGGCTGGGTGTTGCAGTATGTTGTTGTGTCTGTCATCATGTGTGAATTGATGAGTGGGCTGGGTGCTGCAGTATGGTGGTGTGTCTGTCATCATGTGTGAATTGATGAGTGGGCTGGGTGTTGCAGTATGTTGGTGTGTCTGTCATCATGTGTGAATTGATGAGTGGGCTGGGTGTTGCAGTATGGTGGTGTGTCTGTCATCATGTGTGAATTGATGAGTGGGCTGGGTGCTGCAGTATGGTGGTGTGTCTGTCATCATGTGTGAATTGATGAGTGGGCTGGGTGCTGCAGTATGTTGTTGTGTCTGTCATCATGTGTGAATTGATGAGTGGGCTGGGTGCTGCAGTATGGTGGTGTGTCTGTCATCATGTGTGAATTGATGAGTGGGCTGGGTGTTGCAGTATGGTTGTTGTGTGTCTGTCATCATGTGTGAATTGATGAGTGGGCTGGGTGCTGCAGTATGGTGGTGTGTCTGTCATCATGTGTGAATTGATGAGTGGGCTGGGTGCTGCAGTATGTTGTCGTGTCTGTCATCATGTGTGAATTGATGAGTGGGCTGGGTGTTGCAGTATGGTGGTGTGTCTGTCATCATGTGTGAATTGATGAGTGGGCTGGGTGCTGCAGTATGTTGTTGTGTCTGTCATCATGTGTGAATTGATGAGTGGGCTGGGTGTTGCAGTATGGTGGTGTGTCTGTCATCATGTGTGAATTGATGAGTGGGCTGGGTGCTGCAGTATGGTGGTGTGTCTGTCATCATGTGTGAATTGATGAGTGGGCTGGGTGCTGCAGTATGTTGTTGTGTCTGTCATCATGTGTGAATTGATGAGTGGGCTGGGTGTTGCAGTATGGTGGTGTGTCTGTCATCATGTGTGAATTGATGAGTGGGCTGGGTGCTGCAGTATGGTGGTGTGTCTGTCATCATGTGTGAATTGATGAGTGGTCTGGGTGTTGCAGTATGGTGGTGTGTCTGTCATCATGTGTGAATTGATGAGTGGGCTGGGTGCTGCAGTATGTTGTTGTGTCTGTCATCATGTGTGAATTGATGAGTGGGCTGGGTGTTGCAGTATGGTGGTGTGTCTGTCATCATGTGTGAATTGATGAGTGGGCTGGGTGCTGCAGTATGTTGTTGTGTCTGTCATCATGTGTGAATTGATGAGTGGGCTGGGTGCTGCAGTATGGTGGTGTGTCTGTCATCATGTGTGAATTGATGAGTGGGCTGGGTGCTGCAGTATGTTGTTGTGTCTGTCATCATGTGTGAATTGATGAGTGGGCTGGGTGCTGCAGTATGGTGGTGTGTCTGTCATCATGTGTGAATTGATGAGTGGGCTGGGTGCTGCAGTATGTTGTTGTGTCTGTCATCATGTGTGAATTGATGAGTGGGCTGGGTGCTGCAGTATGGTGGTGTGTCTGTCATCATGTGTGAATTGATGAGTGGGCTGGGTGCTGCAGTATGTTGTTGTGTCTGTCATCATGTGTGAATTGATGAGTGGGCTGGGTGTTGCAGTATGGTGGTGTGTCTGTCATCATGTGTGAATTGATGAGTGGGCTGGGTGCTGCAGTATGGTGGTGTGTCTGTCATCATGTGTGAATTGATGAGTGGGCTGGGTGCTGCAGTATGTTGGTGTGTCTGTCATCATGTGTGAATTGATGAGTGGGCTGGGTGCTGCAGTATGGTGGTGTGTCTGTCATCATGTGTGAATTGATGAGTGGGCTGGGTGCTGCAGTATGGTGGTGTGTCTGTCATCATGTGTGAATTGATGAGTGGGCTGGGTGCTGCAGTATGGTGGTGTGTCTGTCATCATGTGTGAATTGATGAGTGGGCTGGGTGCTGCAGTATGTTGTTGTGTGTTTTGTTCTATATATACAGTGTTTTAACAATGTACAAATGGTTAAAGGACACAAGGGAAAATAAATAAGCATAAATATGGGTTGTATTTACAATGGTGTTTGTTCTTCACTGGTTGCCCTTTTCATGTGGCAACAGGTCACAAATCTTGCTACTGTGATGCACACTGTGGAATTTCACCCAGTAGATATGGGAGTTTATCAAAATTGGATTTGTTTTCGAATTCTTTGTGGATCTGTGTAATCTGAGGGAAATATGTCTCTCTAATATGGTCATACATTGGGCAGGAGGTTAGGAATTGCAGCTCAGTTTCCACCTCATTTTGTGGGCAGTGAGCACATAGCCTGTCTTCTCTTGGGAGCCATGTCTGCCTACGGCGGCCTTTCTCAATAGCAAGGCTATGCTCACTGAGTCTGTACATAGTCAAAGCTTTCCTTAAGTTTGGGTCAGTCACAGTGGTCAGGTATTCTGCCGCTGTGTACTCTCTGTGTAGGGCCAAATAGCATTCTAGTTTGCTCTGTTTTTTTGTTAATTCTTTCCAATGTGTCAAGTAATTATCTTTTTGTTTTCTCATGATTTGGTTGGGTCTAATTGTGCTGCTGTCCTGGGGCTCTGTAGGGTGTGTTTGTGTTTGTGAACAGAGCCCCAGGACCAGCTTGCTTAGGGGACTCTTCTCCAGGTTCATCTCTCTGTAGGTGATGGCTTTGTTATGGAAGGTTTGGGAATCGCTTCCTTTTAGGTGGTTATAGAATTTAACGGCTCTTTTCTCGATTTTGATAATTAGTGGGTATCGGCCTAATTCTGCTCTGCATGCATTATTTGGTGTTCTACGTTGTACCCGGAGGATATTTTTTCTCAATTTGGTGTTTGTCCCATTTTGTGAAGTCTTGGTTGGTGAGCGGACCCCAGACCTCACAACCATAAAGGGCAATGGGCTCTATGACTGATTCAAGTATTTTTAGCCAGATCCTAAATGGTATGTTGAAATGTATGTTCCTTTTGATGGCATAGAATGCCCTTCTTGTCTTGTCTCTCAGATCGTTCACAGCTTTGTGGAAGTTACCTGTGGCGCTGATGTTTAGGCCAAGGTATGTATAGTTTTTTGTGTGCTCTAGGGCAACAGTGTCTAGATGGAATTTGTATTTGTGGTCCTGGTGACTGGACCTTTTTTGGAACACCATTATTTTGGTCTTACTGAGATTTACTGTCAGGGCCCAGGTCTGACAGAATCTGTGCATAAGATCTAGGTGCTGCTGTAGGCCCTCCTTGGTTGGTGACAGAAGCACCAGATCATCGGCAAACAGCAGACATTTGACTTCGGAATCTAGCAGGGGGAGGCCGGGTGCTGCAGACTTTTCTAGTGCCCGCGCCAATTCGTTGATATATATGTTGAAGAGGGTGGGGCTTAAGCTGCATCCCTGTCTAACCCCACGACCCTGTGTGAAGAAATGTGTGTGTTTTTTGCCAATTTTAACCGCACACTTGTTGTTTGTGTACATGGATTTTATAATGTCGTATGTTTTACCCCCAACACCACTTTCCATCAGTTTGTATAGCAGACCCTCATGCCAGATTGAGTCGAAGGCTTTTTTGAAATCAACAAAGCATGAGAAGACTTTGCCTTTGTTTTGGTTTGTTTGGTTGTCAATTAGGGTGTGCAGGGTGAATACATGGTCTGTTGTACGGTAATTTGGTAAAAAGCCAATTTGACATTTGCTCAGTACATTGTTTTCATTGAGGAAATGTACGAGTCTGCTGTTAATAATAATGCAGAGGATTTTCCCAAGGTTACTGTTGACACATATTCCACGGTAGTTATTGGGGTCAAATTTGTCTCCACTTTTGTGGATTGGGGTGATCGGTCCTTGGTTCCAAATATTGGGGAAGATGCCAGAGCTAAGTATGATGTTAAAGAGTTTTAGTATAGCCAATTGGAATTTGTTGTCTGTATATTTGATCATTTCATTGAGGATACCATCAACACCACAGGCCTTTTTGGGTTGGAGGGTTTTTATTTTGTCCTGTAACTCATTCAATGTAATTGGAGAATCCAGTGGGTTCTGGTAGTCTTTAATAGATGATTCTAAGATCTGTATTTGATCATGTATATGTTTTTGCTCTTTATTCTTTGTTATAGAGCCAAAAAGATTGGAGAAGTGGTTTACCCATACATCTCCATTTTGGATAGATAATTATTCTTGTTGTTGTTTGTTTAGTGTTTTCCAATTTTCCCAGAAGTGGTTAGAGTCTATGGATTCTTCAATTGCATTGAGCTGATTTCTGACATGCTGTTCCTTCTTTTTCCGTAGTGTATTTCTGTATTGTTTTAGTGATTCACCATAGTGAAGGCGTAGACTCAGGTTTTCCGGGTCTCTATGTTTTTGGTTGGACAGGTTTCTCAATTTCTTTCTTAGATTTTTGCATTCTTCATCAAACCATTTGTCATTATTGTTAATTTTCTTCAGTTTTCTATTTGAGATTTTTAGATTTGATAGGGAAGCTGAGAGGTCAAATATACTGTTAAGATTTTCTACTGCCAAGTTTACACCTTCACTATTACAGCGGAACGTTTTACCCAGGAAATTCTCTAAAAGGGATTTATTTTGTTGTTGCCTAATTGTTTTTTGGTAGGTTTCCAAACTGCATTCCTTCCATCTATAGCATTTCTTAATGTTACTCAGTTCCTTTGGCTTTGATGCCTCATGATTGATTATTGCTCTGTTTAAGTAGACTGTGATTTTGCTGTGGTCTGATAGGGGTGTCAGTGGGCTGACTGTGAACGCTCTGAGAGACTCTGGGTTGAGGTCAGTGATAAAGTAGTCTACAGTACTACTGCCAAAAGATGAGCTATAGGTGTACCTACCATAGGAGTCCCCTCGAAGCCTACCGTTGACTATGTACATACCCAGCGTGCGACAGAGCTGCAGGAGTTGTGACCCGTTTTTGTTGGTTATGTTGTCATAGTTGTGCCTAGGGGGGCATATGTGGGAGGGAATGCTGTCACCTCCAGGCAGGTGTTTGTCCCCCTGTGTGCTGAGGGTGTCAGGTTCTTGTCCGGTTCTGGCATTTAGGTCGCCGCAGACTAGTACATGTCCCTGGGCCTGGAAATGATTGATTTCCCCCTCCAGGATGGAGAAGCTGTCTTCATTAAAATATGGGGATTCTAGTGGGGGGATATAGGTAGCACACAGGAGGACATTTTTCTCTGTTAGGATAATTTCCTTTTGAATTTCTAGCCAAATGTAAAATGTTCCTGTTTTGATTAATTTAATGGAGTGAGTTAGGTCTGCTCTATACCAAATTAGCATACCCCCTGAGTCCCTTCCCTGTTTCACACCTGGTAGTTTGGTGGATGGGACTACCAGCTCTCTGTAACCTAGAGGGCAACCAGTGGGTCCTCTATACCAGGTTTCTTGCAGGATGACAATGTCTGTATTACCGATTTCTTTAGTGAAGTCCGGGTTTCTTCTCTTTAGGCCAAAGGCAGATGACCTCAGGCCTTGGATATTCCAGGATAATATAGTGAAGGCTTTTTGTTCCATAGAGTGTCCAATGTTGTTGGTCGTGGTTTGGCCTCAGGCCAGTAAGTGTGAGCAGAGCCTGCTGAGCATCTGGTACATGCCATTGGCTTGGGCGAGTGTGAGAGTGGGGGTTGGGATCTCTCTCTCTCTCTCTCTCTCTCTCTCTCCATCTCTCTCTCCATCTCTCTCTCTCTCTCTCTCTCTCTCCATCTCTCTCTCTCTCTCTCTCTCTCTTTTTCTCTCCATCTCTCTCTCTCCATCTCTCTTTCTGTCATGCTCACACAGTCTCTCTAGAGTGACCACGTTTAAAATAATCAAATGCAGGACAACAGGATGATTCTGCGGGACATTCGAAGTACGGTGTAACCCAAAGCAACCCCCCTACCCACTCATGTTGCAGTGATCGTGTTTTAGGTGCATCATTCTCTAAGGTTGTACCGACAGATGAAGCCTGTTTTGCCAGTGATATATACAAACTGCGTCTGCATGTCAATCATCTGATCTCCATCAGATTCATGTGAATAGGCATTTAGATTTTCTTGAATGACTGTTTGGTGAGCCAATTATAGCAGATGGTTGTTCACTAACTATAGAGCCTTCTTGTTTTATGTTTTAATCAAAGCACATTTTGGGCCTAGTGGCGTGCGCAGTAGAGTTTTGACCACGTAATATTTTTGACCACGTAATATTTTGGAGGGGACTAGTAGCAGTATAAATAGTTAGAATGATGTGTGGCTTTTTTATCTGGGAATATGTGATTACAAAATCATTCTGGTTGGTCTCAGGGAATGTAAACAGGAAGACTTTTAAAACGGGATGAAGTGAAGTAGGAGCAAATATGTTGAATGAGAAACTAACAAGCCTGGAGAGCCTCACACGTTTTAAATCATTTTTATTTTTTATTTAACCTTTATTTAACCTTTATTTAACTTGGCAAGTAAGTTAAGAACAAATTCTTATTTACAATGCCAGCCTAGCTAAATTAAGTTATATATTTCAGTGTTATACAGCTATGTACTTTTGTAACTCTTGTTGGTGTCTCGTTGGGAATTTTCAAATCTGACTTCTCTATGAGGCCGTCTATGGAAGTTAGACTGCAGTACTGAAGAAAGACTGTAGGAGCAGATGAAACGATGCTTCCAGACAGGAACCTAGCCTCTTGGTTAGGCCAAACTGTCTTCTCCAGGTTTAGCTGGAATTTAGCCCGAAAGGATTTGGAATTTAGCCCGAAAGGATGTGACGGATGATGATAGACCTATGACATTGGCCTACATCTCGTCTTTCGCTGCGCAGAATATCAGGTCTCAAAAACGACTGGGGAAGTTTTTAACATCACCATTGCTACCACGTCCTTGTGACGTAGACTGAGTGGACAAAACATTAGCAACAGTCTTTCCATGAATCCAGTTGAAAGCTATGATCCCTCATTGAGCTCTCTCTCTAGTATTTCCTGTTCTGGGTCAGGTAGTGTCTCTCTCTCTGGTATTTCCTGTTCTGGGTCATGTAGTGTGTCTCTCTCCCTGGTATTTCCTGTTCTGGGTCATGTAGTGTGTCTCTCTCCCTGGTATTTCCTGCTCTGGGTCATGTAGTGTGTCTCTCTCCCTGGTATTTCCTGTTCTGGGTCATGTGGTGTCTCTCTCCCTGGTATTTCATGTTCTGGGTCATGTGGTGTGTGTGATCCATTCAGGCTCTGAAGTGAAGTATGTGAAATGTGATCGGATGCCTTGGCGTCAGCAAGCCCGGCCAGAGAGAGTATCAGGAAGACAGCAGAAAGCTACAGGAAGATAGCAGCAAGCTACAGGAAGATAGCAGCAAGCCACAGGAAGAAAGCAGCAAGAGACAGGAAGATAGCAGCAAGCCACAGGAAGAAAGCAGTTAGCTAGAGGAAGATAGCAGCAAGAGACAGGAAGATAGCAGCAAGAGACAGGAAGATAGCTGCAAGAGACAGGAAGAAAGCAGCAAGAGACAGGAAGATAGCAGCAAGCCACAGGAAGAAAGCAGCAAGAGACAGGAAGATAGCAGCAAGAGACAGGAAGATAGCAGCAAGCCTTAGAAAGATAGCAGCAAGAGACAGGAAGATAGCAGCAAGAGACAGGAAGATAGCAGCAACAGACAGGAAGATAGCAGCAAGCCACATGAAGATAGCAGCAAGAGACAGGAAGATAGCAGCAAGAGACAGGAAGATAGCAGCAAGCCACAGGAAGATAGCAGCAAGCCACAGGAAGATAGCAGCAAGAGACAGGAAGATAGCAGCAAGTGACAGGAAGATAGCAGCAAGAGACAGGAAGATAGCAGCAAGCCACAGGAAGATAACAGCAAGAGACAGGAAGATAACAGCAAGCCACAGGAAGATAGCAGCAAGCCACATGAAGATAGCAGCAAGAGACAGGAAGATAGCAGCAAGAGACAGGAAGATAGCAGCAAGCCACAGGAAGATAGCAGCAAGCCACAGGAAGATAGCAGCAAGCCACAGGAAGATAGCAGCAAGAGACAGGAAGATAGCAGCAAGTGACAGGAAGATAGCAGCAAGAGACAGGAAGATAGCAGCAAGCCACAGGAAGAAAGCAGCAAGAGACAGGAAGATAGCAGCAAGCCAGAGCCACAGGAAGAAAGCAGCAAGAGACAGGAAGATAGCAGCAAGCCACAGGAAGAAAGCAGCAAGCCACAGGAAGAAAGCAGTTAGCTAAAGGAAGATAGCAGCACGAGACAGGAAGATAATAGCAAGCTACAGGAAGATAGCAGCACGAGACAGGAAGATAGCAGCAAGAGACAGGAAGATAGCAGCAAGAGACAGGAAGAAAGCAGCACGAGACAGGAAGATAGCATCAAGAGACAGGAAGAAAGCAGTTAGCTACAGGAAGATAGCAGCAAGAGACAGGAAGAAAGCAGTTAGCTACAGGAAGAAAGCAGCAAGAGACAAGAAGAAAGCAGTTAGCTACAGGAGAGATTCCTTTAGAGGAGAGAGCGAGAGAGAGGGACAGGGGAAGAGAGAGAGAGAGAGAGAGAGAAAAGGGATAGTAACAATGCAAGCATGGAAAGATCCTGCCCTTCTTTCAGACCCCTTTAGTAATTTAGCCACTCTACTAAGTAAAACACCTCTTTAGTAATTTAGCCACTCTACTAAGTAAAACACCTCTTTAGTAATTTAGCCACTCTACTAAGTAAAAGACCTCTTTAACACCCTCTCCTCTTTCTCAAAAGAACATTCTTGTTTCTGAATACTCTCTTTCTCTCTGTCTTTTAGTGTGTGTTCGACAAGCCTGACAGTTCTATGTGTGTCTGCTGTTGTGTGGCGTGACAGTTGTGGATTCAGAACGAGCCAATGACTCGAGAGGAAAGTAGTGGAATATCATGTTGTAGATTTGAAGGAATAGTGCAGCCAAAAATCGAAGTTTCTAAGTCTGTTTTCCATATACTGTTGACAGAATTCTGTGAATTCATAGAGCAAGATTTATACAACAAATTAAGGTTTTAAACTTTTGCCAAACTACAGTGGTTCTTCCTTTTAGAGTTTAGAGTTTATGGCGCGAGCGTTTGTGGTAGATGGTGTCAGATTGTGGTAAATTGCATCATTCTGGCAACAAATTTCTGACAGTTAAATAACGTGCCTGTTACGATTAACTAGGAGTGGTGGGTGGAATCAGGCGCAGAGAGCAGGGTTCAGTAGATTTATTCAAATTGTCAAATTTATTCTCCGGCGCATCAAAATGGTCACGCCAACACACAGGGCGCATACAATTTACCAGCCCAAACAACAGGACCAAAATAGTCCGGAGAATACATACACGGAAAAAAAAAACATCCAACAAAGTAACAAAAAACAAGCCCGCACAAATACCCAGCGGGCCTAGTGCCCTTAAATAGCCTACAAACAAACTCTAACACAAAACAGGTGTACCCAATTACCCAATAAACAGAAACAAACGGAAAGGGAATCGATGGCAGCTAATAGGCCGGCGACGACGACCGCCGAGCACCGCCCGAACAGGAAGAGGCACCATCTTCGGCGAGGTTCGTGACAGTACCCGCCCCTGACGCGCGGCTCCCGCAGCGTGCCGACCCCGGCCTCGAGGACGACCCGGAGGACGAGGCGCGGGGCGATCCGGGTGGAGGGTCCCTCCCCGGTACCCAGCACCTCTCCTCCGGACCTTACCCCTCCAAGTCCACGAGGTACTGCAGGCCCCTCACCCGGCGTCTCGAGTCCAGAATAGCTCGTACTGTGTACGCCGGGGACCCCTCGATGTCCAGAGGGGGTGGAGGGACCTCCGGTACCTCACTGTCTTGTAGGGGACCAGCTACCACCGGCCTGAGGAGAGACACATGAAACGAGGGGTTAATGCGAAAGTAAGAGGGAAGTTTCAATCTATAACACACCTCGTTTATCCTCCTCAGGACTTTAAATGGCCCCACACACTGCGGCCCCAGCTTCCGGCAGGGCAGGCGGAGGGGCAGGTTTCAGGGTCGAGAGCCAGACCCTGTCCCCTGGTACGAACACCGGGGCCTCACTGCGGTGGCGGTCAGCGTCTCTCTTCTGCCGTTCACTGGCCTGCCTGAGAGAATCCTGGACTGCCCGCCAGGTCTCTCTAGAGCGCTGTACCCACTCCTCCACCGCAGGAGCTTCTGTCTGACTCTGATGCCACAGAGCCAGGACCGGCTGGTAGCCCAGTACGCATTTGAATGGCGACATATTCGTGGATGAATGCCGAAGTGAGTTCTGGGCCAACTCTGCCCACGGGACGTACCTCGCCCATTCTCCTGGCCAGTCCTGGCAATACGACCTCAGAAAACTACCCACTTCCTGGTTTACTCTCTCCACCTGCCCATTACTTTCGGGGTGATAACCAGAGGTAAGGCTGACCGAGATCCCCAGACGCTCCATAAACGCCTTCCAAACCCGGGACGTGAACTGGGGACCCCGATCGGATACGATATCCTCTGGAACCCCATAGTGCCGGAAGACGTTGGTAAATAGAGCCTCTGCAGTCTGTAGGGCCGTAGGGAGACCAGGCAATGGGAGGAGACGGCAGGACTTAGAGAACTGATCCACAACGACCAGAACGGTAGTGTTCCCCTGAGATGGGGGAAGATCAGTAAGGAAATCTACCGAGAGATGGGACCATGGCCGTTGTGGAACCGGGAGGGGTTGTAACTTCCCTCTAGGAAGGTGCCTAGGAGAATACTCTGGGCGCATACCGAACAGGAAGAGACATAGAGCTTCACATCCCTAGCTAAGGTGGGCCACCAGTATTTCCCCCTAAGACCCCGCACTGTCCTATCAATCCCCGGATGACCCGCAGACGGTAGTGTGTGAGCCCACCGAATCAATTTATCACGGACACCAAGCGGTACGTAACTTCGACCGGTCGGACACTGTGTAGGCGCAGGTTCAACCCTCAACGCCCGCTCGATGTCCGCGTCCACCTCCCATACCACTGGGGCCACCAGCCGAAAGGCTGGAAGGATGGGAGTGGGTTCAATGGACCGGTCCTCGGTGTCATAGAGACGGGACAGCGCGTCGGCCTTAGTGTTAAGGGAACCTGGTCTATAAGAGATCGTAAATCTAAAACGTGTAAAGAACATGGCCCACTTAGCCTGACGCGGATTCAGTCTCCTCGCTGCTCGAATATACTCCAGATTACGGTGGTCAGTCCAGATGAGGAAAGGGTGTTTAGCCCCCTCTAGCCAGTGTCTCCACACCTTCAGGGCCTTTACCATAGCTAGTAACTCCCGGTCCCCCACATCATAGTTCCGCTCCGCCGGACCCAGCTTCTTAGAAAAGAAAGCGCAGGGACGGAGCTTCGGTGGCTCCAACCCCAGCCTCGGACGCATCCACCTCCACTATGAATGCTAACGAAGGGTCCGGATGCGCCAACACGGGAGCCCCAGTGAACAGTGCCTTCAACTGGTTGAAGGCTCCATCAGCCTCTGCTGACCACCGCAGACGCACCGGCCCCCCCTTCAGCAGTTATGGGCGCCGCTACTTGGCCAAAACCCCGGATAAACTTCCGGTAGTAATTGGCAAATCCCAAAAACGCTGCACCTCCTTTACCGTGGTCGGAGTCGGCCAATTACGCACGGCGTTAACGAGGTCACACTCCATCATCATCCCCGAGCTGGAAATGCGATAACCCAGGAAGGAAACAGCTGGTTTGGAGAACACACATTTCTCAGCCTTGACATATAGGTCATGCTCCAGCAGTCGCCCAAGAACCTTGCGCACCAGGGAGACATGCGCGGCGCGTGTGGCAGAATAAATCAAGATGTCATCAATATAGACTACCACACCCTGCCCGTGCAAGTCCCTGAGAATCTCATCTACAAAGGATTGAGCATTCTTCAACCCATACAGCATGACGAGGTACTCATAGTGGCCTGATGTGGTACTAAACGCTGTTTTCCACTCGTCTCCTCCCCGAATACGCACCAGATTATACGCGCTCCTGAGGTCCAGTTTTGTGAAGAAACGCGCTCCGTGGAATGATTCCACCGCTTTAGCGATGAGAGGTAGCGGATAACTAAAACCCACTGTGATCGAATTGAGACCTCGATAATCAATGCACGGATGCAGACCTCCCTCCTTTTTCCTCACAAAAAAGAAACTCGAGGAGACGGGTGACATGGAGGGCCGAATGTACCCCTGTCTCAGAGCTTCCTGTCTCAGAGCTTCCGTGACATATGTCTCCATAGCCAGCATCTCCTCCTGTGACAGTGGGTACACGTGACTCCGGGGAAGTGCAGCGTTCTCCTGGAGGTTTATCACGCAATCCCACCGTCGATGGGGTGGTAATTTGGTCGCCTTCTTCTTACTAAAAGCGATAGCCAAATCGGCATATTTTGGGGGAATGCGCACGGTGGAAACCTGGTCTGGACTCTCCACCGTCGTGGCACCGATGGAAACTCCTATACACCTATCTGAACACTCGTCACACACACACACACACACACACACACACACACACACACACACACCGCGTGGAGCTTGATCAACACACACACTCACACACAGCATGAATCTTGATCCACACACACACACACACACACACACACTGTGTGGAGCTTGATCAACACACACACACACAAACACACATACACACACACACACACACACACACATACACTGCGTGGAGCTTGATCAACACACACACACACACAGACACACACACACACACACACACACACACACAGAATGGAGCCTGATCAACACACACACACTTACAGACACACACACTCACACACAGCATGGAGCTTGATCAATACACACACACTTGCACACACTTGCACACACTCACAAACAGAACGGAGCTTGATCAACACACACACACTTACAGACACACACACTCACAAACAGCACGGAGCTTGATCAATACACACACACTTGCACACACGCACAAACAGAATGGAGCCTGATCAACACACACACACACTTACAGACACACACACACACACACACACACACACACATACAAACACACACACACACACACACACACACACACACACACACACACACACACTGACACACACTTACAGACACACACACTCACAAACAGAATGGAGCCTGATCAACAGACACACACACACACACACACACACACACACACACTTACACACACACACTTACACACACACACACACACACTTACAGACACACACACTCACAAACAGCACGGAGCTTGATCAACACTCTGTCTCTCTCTCTCTCTCACTCTCTCTCTCTCTCTGTCTCTCTCCCTCTCTCTCTCTCTCTGTCTCTCTCCCTCTCTCTCTCTCCGTCTCTCTCTCTCTCTCTCACTCTCGCTCTTGCTCTCGCTCTCTCTCACTTTCTCACTCTCTCTTTCGCTCTCTCTCTGCTCTCTCGCTCTCTCTCTCTCTCAATTCAAGGGGCTTTATTGGCATGGGAAACATATGTTTACATCGCCGAAGCAAGTGAAAATTACAATCAACAAAAGGGAAATAAACGATTGAAATAAACATCATAAATTAACAGTAAACATTACACTAGAGTTTTAGCCAGGTATTCTGCCACTGTGTACTCTCTGGGCTTTGTGGAAGTCACTTGTGGTGCTTGTGTTTAGGCAATAGCGTGGAATTTGTAGTTGTAGTCCTGGCAACTGGACATTTTTTGTTTTACTGAGATTAACTGTAAGGGCCCAAATCTGACATAATCTGTACTGAAGATGTAGGTGCTGCTATAGGCCCTCCATTTTTGGGGGGGGGGGACAGAAGCACCAGATCATCTGCAAACAGTAAAGTAGGGTGTGGCCCGGTGCTTCAGACTGTTCTAGAGCCCTCGCCAATTCATTGATATAAATGTTGAAGAGGGTGGGGCTCAAGCTGCATCCCTGTCTCAACCCACGGCCCTCAGGAAATAAATTTGTTTTCTGCCAATTTTAACCAACATTTACCGTACGCTTGTTGCTTGTGTACATGGATGTTGTATGTTTTCCCCCGCTTGCCATCAACACTCATACCAAAATGAGTCAAAAGCTTTTTTTTTATACCTTTATTTAACTAGTCAAGTCAGTTAAGAACAAATTGTTATTTTCAATGACAGCCTAGGAACAGTGAGTTAACTGCCTGGTTCAGGGGAAGAACGACAGATTTGTACCTTGTCAGTTCAGGGGTTTGAACTTGCAACCTTCCAACACTCTAACCACTAGGCTACCCTGCCGCCCCAAAATCAACAAAGCATGTGAAGACTTTGCCTTTGTTTGTTTGTCAATTAGGGTGTCTAGGGTGAATATGTGGTCTGTCATATGGTAATTTGGTTAAAAGCCAATTTGACATTTGCTTAGGATATTGTTTTCACTAAGGACATGTACTAGTCTGCAGTTGAAGATAATGCAGAGGATTTTCACAATGCTGCTGTTGATGCATATCCCACGGTAATTATTTTGGTCAAATTTGTCTCCACTTTTGTGAATTGGGTTGAGCAGTCCTTGGTTCCAAGTATTGGAGAAGATGCCAGAGCTGAGGATGATGTTAAAGAGTTTAAGTATAGCCAATTGGAATATGTAGTCTGTATATTTCATAATTTCATTTGGGATACCATCAACCCCACAGGCTTTTTTGGCTTGAAGGGTTTGTATTTTGTCGTGTAATTGGAGAATCCAGTGCGTTCTGGTAGTCTTTAGTTGATCATGTATATGGTTTTGCTGTTTGTTTTTTGTTATAGGGCAACAAAAAAATATATATTTGGAGAAGTCACTATTACAGTGACACGTTTCATCCAGGAAGTTGTCTAAAAGGGATTGAATTTGTTGTTGGCTAATTGTTTTCTGCTAGGTTTCCACACTACATTCCTTCCATCTATAGCATTTCTTAATATTTAGCTGTTTGTTTGGCTTTGATGCCTCATAATTGACTATTGCTCTGTTCAAGTAGGCTTTGATTGTGCTGCCATCTGATAGGTTGTGTCAGTGGGCTGAGTGTGAACGCTGTGAGAGACTCTGGGTTGAGGTCGTTGATAAAGTAGTCTACAGTACTTCTGCCAAGAGATGAGCTGTAGGTGTACCTTAGTGACAGTGGTTCGGAGTGACTGTGTGTGTTTACTCTGTTGAACATCTGTTGCTGTGCCTTTAATGTCAAGTGTTGCTAATTTAGTTATCTTGAACACAGCACTAAAAGGCCCCTCAGATTTTTGCAGAACGCCAGGTTGTAAACACTTAGTGAATAATAGATCGACTTCAACACAGTTTATAATAAATGGATGAAAAGAAAAAGATTCAGCGAAGAGGAGTGAGTAATTGAGGGGAGGGAGGAGGATGGGAGAGGAGAGGAGAGGAGAGGAGAGGTACTGTATATCAACCACAACCTTAACCTCAATCACAAGCTTTTCATTCAGACTGCAAACACTCTGAGTCTGTCTCTGAGTCTGTCTCTGAGTCTGTCTCTGAATCTGTCTCTGAATCTGTCTCTGAGTCTGTCTCTGAGTCTGTCTCTGAGTCTGTCTCTGAGTCTGTCTCTGAGTCTGTCTCTGAGTCTGTCTCTGCTCTGGGTCTGTCTCTGCTCTGGGTCTGTCTCTGCTCTGGGTCTGTCTCTGCTCTGGGTCTGTCTCTGAGTCTGTTTCTGCTCTGAGTCTGTCTCTGAATATGTCTCTGCTCTGAGTCTGTCTCTGAATCTGTCTCTGCTCGGAGTCTGTCTCTGAGTCTGTCTCTGCTCTGAGTCTGTCTCTGAGTCTGTCTCTGCTCTGAGTCTGTCTCTGAGTCTGTCTCTGCTCTGATTCTGTCTCTGAGTGTCGAAAGTGTTCACCAGGGCATGGACTCTACCAGGTGTTGAAAGTGTTCACCAGGGCATGGACTCTACAAGGTGTCGAAAGTGTTCACCAGGGCATGGACTCTACAAGGTGTCGAAAGTGTTCACCAGGTAATGGACTCTACAAGGTGTCGAAAGTGTTCACCAGGGCATGGACTCTACCAGGTGTTGAAAGTGTTCACCAGGGCATGGACTCTACCAGGTGTTGAAAGTGTTCACCAGGGCATGGACTCTACAAGGTGTCGAAAGTGTTCACCAGGGCATGGACTCTACAAGGTGTCGAAAGTGTTCACCAGGGCATGGACTCTACAAGGTGTCAAAAGTGTTCACCAGGGCATGGACTCTACAAGGTGTCGAAAGTGTTCACCAGGGCATGGACTCTACAAGGTGTCGAAAGTGTTCACCAGGGCATGGACTCTACAAGGTGTTGAAAGTGTTCACCAAATAACTGTGGGTCTCACGGTTAATTAACATGAACACATTTAACATCTCCTGGCTTCCACACATGGAACATCTACATTTTTAAAAATCTAACAAACCCATGTAATATAGCCTACACCTTCACAATAAATCCATGATATATAGCCTACACCTTCACAATAAATCCATGAATTTATGTTTATTTATTTTCCCTTTTGTACTTTAACTATTTGTACATCGTTACAACACTGTATATAGACATAATAGGACATTTATTATTTTGGAACTTCTGTGACTAATGTTTACTGCTAATTTTATTGTTTTTTTTCACTTTTATTTATTACAGTTGAAGTCGGTAGTTTACATACATTTAGGTTGGAGTCATTAAAACTTGTTTTTCAACCACTCCCCAAATTTTTTGTTAACAAACTATAGTTTTGGCAAGTCGGTTAGGACCTCTACTTAGTGCATGACACTGTGAGTATAGAAACCTGTGTGTGTGTGTGTCTGTGTCTGTGTGTGTGTGTGTGTGTGTGTGTGTGTGTGTGTGTGTGTGTGTGTGTGTGTGTGTGTGTGTGTGTGTGTGTGTGTGTGTGTGTGTGTGTGTGTGTGTGTGTGTGTGTGTGTGTGTGTGATAGTGAGTGAGTGAGTGAGTGAGTGAGTGAGTGTGAGTAAAGAATCCTTCCTCCGTCGTTGTAGAGACCCACTGGAGCATAGCATGGACCACAGTTTACAGATCCCTCCAGCCCCCTCTCTCTCTCCCTCTCTCTCTCCATCCCCGTCTTTCTCCCTGTCTCTCTCCCTATCTCTCCCTGTCTATCTCCTTCCATCCCTGTCTCTCTCCCTGTCTCTCTCCCTCCATCCCTGTCTCTCTCCCTCCACCCCAGTCTCTCTCCCTCCATCCCCATCTCTCTCCCTCCATCCCTTTCTCTCTCTCTCTCTCCCTTCATCCCTGTCTCTCTCCCTGTCTTTCTCCCTCTATCCCTGTCTCTCTCTCATCCCCCTCTCTCCCTCCATCCCTGTCTTTCTCCCTCCATCCTTGTCTCTCTCTCCCTCCATCCATCCCTGTCTTTCACCTCCATTGCTCTCTCTCCCTCGTCCCTCTCTCTCCCTCCATCCCTGTCTCTCTCCCTCTCTCTCCCTCCATCATTGTCTTCCTCTCCTTATCTCCCCATCCCGCTCTCCCTCAATCCCTCGCTATCTCCCTCCATCACTCTCTCTCTTACTCAACCCCTCTCTCTCTCCATCCCTCTCCTTCTCTCCATCCCTCTCTCTCCCTCCATCCCTCTCTCACTCCTTCCATCCCTCTCTCACCCTTCATCCCTGTCTCTCTCCCTCATCCCTCTCTCTCCCTCCATCCCTGTCTCTCTCTCTCCATCCCTCTCCTTCTCTCCCTCCATCGCCCACTATCTCCCTCCATCACTCTCTCTCTCTTTCTCTCTCCCTCCATCCCTGTCTCTCACCCTCCATCTCCTTCTCTCACCCTCCATCCCTGTCTCTCTCTACCTCGATCCCTCTGTCTGTATTTACTCTCTCAGTCCATCCAGGTTATTGTGTTGATACAGAGACCCACAGCCCTTCCCCCCCCAGCTTCTTTCTTCTTCTCTACTGTTTCCTGTCCTCTCCTCGTCTCTCAATACAAACACATAAAGAGGCATTCTAAAGGAGAGAGACAGTTTGTTTAAATCACTAGGCTGTGATTTCTGGGTATAAGGCACTAGATTAGAGACTTTAGTGTGTTGTTTTAGGTACTGGTCTTGGTACTGGGGATGGGAATTGCTTTACAGGTCTAATAAAGAGTTAATGATGCTGGCTGACCCTGTCGTTGTACTGCTCACTGTGAAGAGAAACAATGGTTTTACCGAAGTGAATGAGGCCTCTGTACTCACGGTGATGGTTTATAGGCCAGTGCATTGACATTACTGAACACAGAGGTTGTATTTGTGATAAGATAAACAGTTAAATGTAAGTCGGTAAAATAATGAATATATCTTTCCTCGCTCCTGCAACTCTTCCCGTTCATTCCCGTTATTGGTTTATAAAGAGAATCTGTTTACAGGTCAACTTACTTGTTAAAAATATTAGTGCAAAGGTTAGATAAAGGTTAGATAAAGGTTAGATAAAGGTTAGATAAAGGTTACATAAAGGTTACATAAAGGTTAGATAAAAGAGAATAGCCATAATGCCATGGTGAAAGCCTCAGTCTTGTATAGTATATAGACATAATAGGACATTTATTATTTTGGAACTTCTGTGACTAATGTTTACTGTTAATTTTATTGTTTATTTCACTTTTATTTATTACAGTTGAAGTCGGTAGTTTACATACACTTAGGTTGGAGTCATTAAAACTCGTTTTTCAACCACTCCCCAAATTTTTTGTTAACAAACTATAGTTTTGGCAAATCGGTTAGGACATCTACTTTGTGCATGACACAAGTAATTTTTCCAACAAATTGTTTACAGATTATTTCACTTATAATTCACTGTATCACAATTCCAGTGGGTCATGTTTACATACACTAAGTTGACTGTGCCTTTAAACAGCTTGGAAAATCATGTTGTGGGGGTGCTTTGCTGCAGGAGGGACTGGTGCACTTCACAAAATAGATGGCATCATGAGGCAGGAAAATTATTTGGACATATTGAAGCAACATCTCAAGACATCAGTCAGGAAGTTAAAGCTTGGTCGCAAATGGGTCTCCCAAATGGACAATGACCCCAAGTATACTTCCAAAGTTGTGGCAAAATGGCTTAACGACAACAAAGTAATGGTATTGGAGTGGCCATCACAAAGCCCTGACCTCAATCCCATAGAAGATTTGTGGGCAGAACTGAACAAGTGTGTGAGAGCGAGGAGGCCTACAAACCTGACTCAGTTACACCAGCTCTGTCAGGAAGAATGGGCCAAAATTCACCCAACTTATTGTGGTAAGCTTGTGGAAGGCTGCCTGAAATGTTTGACCCAAGTTAAACCATGTAAAGGCAATGCAACCAAATAATAATTGAGTGTATGTAAACTTCTGACCCACTGGGAATGTGATTAAATAAGTAAAAGCTGAAATAAATAATTCTCTCTACTATTATTCTGACATTTCATATTCTTAAAATAAAGTGGTGATCCTAACTGACCTGAGACATGGGATTTTTACTAGGATTAAATGTCAGGAATTGTGAAAAACGGGGTTTAAATGTATTTGGCTAAGGTGTTTTTAAACTTACTTCAACTGTATCTATTTCACTTGCTTTGGCAATGTAAACATATTAATTGATTAATGCCAATAAAGCTCTTGAATTGAATTGTTCTTTATTTTTTACATTTCACCTTTATTTAATCAGGTAGGCTCATTTATAGCTGCGACCTGGCCAAGATAAAGCAAAGCAGTTCGACACATACAACAACACAGAGAGGGAATTGACAGGGCCTCCTTGCTCTGTAGGCCTCCTTGCTCTGTAGGCCTCCTTGCTCCTTAGGCCTCTTTGCTCTGTAGGCCTCCTTGCTCCTTAGGCCTCCTTGCTCTGTAGCCCTCCTTGCTCTATAGGCCTCCTTGCACCGTAGGCCTCCTGTCTCTGTAGGCCTCCTTGCTCTGTAGGCCTCCTTGCTCTGTAGGCCTCCTTGCTCTGTAGGCCTCCTTGCTCTGTAGGCCTCCTTTCTCTGTAGGCCTCCTTGCTCTGTAGGCCTCCTTGCTCTGTAGGCCTCCTTGCTCTGTAGGCCTCCTTGCTCTGTCATTCAGACAGACAGACAGATGGAGAGAGACATAGAGAGACGGTCATGTAAAAGGAGAAAGAGAGAGAAACTGAGTGTGAGTGGGTTATCCCTGTCCATCCCCTGCTGTACCTCTGTGTGTAGTGGGGAGAGGCTCTCCCCCTAGTGGCCAGACTGTGTAACACAAGTGTTTGTCAGTCAGACATGTCAGGATTGTCCATTCTTCCAGCTCTAATTCTTCGCTCCTGTGTCTGTCATGGAGGGGAAGCATCAGGTGCACTACATTGATCGAAAGGTCAAAGTTCAGAACAGTATTCCATTCCAGGGAGTGTGTATGTATGGATCTGGTTAGTGTTCCTGCTTCTCAGATTTACCTTTTGAAATGTATTTAACCTTTATTTTACTAGGCAAGTCAGTTAAGAACAAATTCTTATTTTCAATGACAACATCTGGCCTCTATGAGAACTTCAGTGTAGACCCGCATTAGAGAAGCACATCAGAGAGTAGATTGCTGACATGACACTTTGGATTCTTTCCTCAAGTGCACCCTTTTCTCTGTATAGTGAACTACTTTTGACCAGTGGCAATGGAACTCTGGTCAAAAGTAGTGCACTAAATAGGGGACAGGGTGCCACTTGGGATGCAGATTTTATAATGAGATTAGTAGAGGGAGGTAGAGACTGAGATGAGTTGAAAGAGAGTGCTGGACATGAGAGAGAGAGAGAGAGAGAGAAACGGATGGAGATGATGAGAGGTTAAGTTACATTCATCTGCCAGGTATGTTCACAGCCACTCAGTAATATCTATATCACATTGTTGATACTATTTAAAACTGTACGACTTCACGTTACTCTCTATCATTTGATTCGACCCTGCTTTCTTTATTCCCTTCCTATCGACTTAAAGCATTCCAGTCGTTCCTGTGTCCAAGCTAAGATAGTCTGTGTGCACTTTCTCTCTGAAGGCATTTGGCCCATCCCTGATGTCCCTGTGTATGAATGAACAGTATTGTGTAACCTGGACCTGCTACAATGGCACTACAAAGCAGGTTTCCCACGAGACTTTCATCCTGCTAGCCCAGGGAGGGGCAACTCCAGTCCTAAGTGGGGCCAGAGCATTGTCACACTTTCCCCCAATCCCTAGCAAACACAGCTGATTAAACTAATTGCATTCCAAACTGAAGATCGTGATTAGTTGATTATTGGAGTCAGGTGTTTTAGCTGGGGCAACAGTGTGACATCAATCAGGCTTCCCGAGGACTGGGGTTGCCCCTCCCTGTGCTAGCCCAACCACCGTAATGTCATCCCCTCTCCGCGTCTCTCTGTCACTTCGCATCCTATCATACACACAGCCTGACTGTCGGTGTGTGTGTTTGTGTGCGTGTGTGTGTTTGTGTGCGTGTGTGTGTGTGTGGGTGTGTGTGTGGGTATGCGTGTGTGTGTTTGTGTGTGTGTGTGTGTGGGTGTGTATGTGTGTTTGTGTGTGTGTGTGTGTGTGTGCGTGAGTGTGTGTGTGTGTGTGTGTGTGTGTGTGTTTGTGTGTTTTTGCGTGTGTGTGTGTGTGTGTGTGTGTGTGTGTGTTTGTGCGTGGCTGTTTGTGTGTGTGTGTGTGTGTTTGTCGGGGCCCCTTTCTTTTCAGGGGTTGAGATAAAATCAAAAAGAGAGCATTTCCATCCCTGCTGTTCGATTTAGCCTTCTTTTGGTTGGTTAGCTAGCTTAGCAACTGTCACTAAAGCGGACATAGTTGTATACGGTTGCCATGGCAGTTGGGGGAAAGGGGGTTGCCAAGGCAACAATTTTGACTTTCTTTAATCGACAGGAAAGTGAGCATGATTCCAAACGGTTAATATTTTTCCCACTCTGGCACTTTTATTTTGTCTCTCTCTCCAAAACAGTCATCTGCTCTAGAATTGTTCATCCCTCTATCTTTCTCTCTGTTGTGGGGAGGTTGAATTCATCCCTCTATCTTTCTCTCTGTTGTGGGGAGGTTTAATTCATCCCTCTATCTTTCTCTCTGTTGTGGGGAGGTTGAATTCATCCCTCTATCTTTCTCTCTGTTGTGGGGAGGTTGAATTCATCCCTCTATCTTTCTCTCTGTTGTGGGGAGGTTGAATTCATCCCTCTTTCTTTCTCTCTGTTGTGGGGAGGTGTAATTCATCCCTGTATGTTCCTCTCTGTTGTGGGGAGGTTGAATTCATCCCTGTATGTTTCTCTCTGTTGTGGGGAGGTGGAATTCATCCCTGTATGTTTCTCTCTGTTGTGGGGAGGTTGTGTCCTATGTCAACCAACGTGTGTGTATGTGTGTGTTGAGGAGTATTGATGAGTCTAACTCAGGTCTAATCCAAGCAGTGTGTGAGTGAACATGCTAGCTAGTCACTCTTCCACCATGTAACAAGCTGTTCGTCCCTATTTCTCTCTTTCAGTCTGTTGTCCATTCTATCATTCCAATGTGTTGACTCAGTTGTTATTTTAAAAGAAACACACTGTCCCACATCATTTCCATAGTCTTTTCTCTGTTTACATTCTCTCACTCTCTCTCTTTTCTATCTCTCTCTCTATCGTTCTTTCTCTCTCTCTCTCTCTCTCTCTCTCTCTTCTATCTCTCTCTCTCTATCGTTCTTTCTCTCTCTCTCTCTCTCTCTTTCTCTCTCTCTCTCTCTTCTATCTCTCTCTCTCTATCGTTCTTTCTCTCTCTCTCTCTCTCTCTCTCTTTCTCTCTTTCTCTCTCTCTCTCTCTCCATGGTGTTTTGTGTGTTTTCAAGCCCTCTCTGTCTCTGACCTAACTTTAGAAAGCCTTGTTACTGGGCCAAGGAGAATATGTCTTGCAGCACGTTGTTCCATGTATTTTTGTTTCACTCTGAACTACATAACAATGTGTAGTAGAGACATGTTGTGAGGTCACGGTACAGAACTGAGACTCGTCCTCCTTCAGAATTTCCTCTTTTTAATGTAGACATTTCAGATGGTAGATACAGAGTCATGGATGTAGACGGGAGAATGTCTGTGGTTGGATTCGATCCCACGTCGCTACTATACATGCTTAGTAGACTCCAGCACTTCCATTACTCCACGCTGCTGCCATGGTTTAGTGTCACGGCCGTGGTTTAGTGTCGCAGCCATGGTTTAGTGTTATGGCCGTGGTTTAGTGTTGCGGCCGTCGTTTAGTGTTACGACCATGGTTTAGGGCCATGGTTTAGTGTTGCGGCCGTGGTTTAGTGTTATGGCTATGGTTTAGTGTTGCGGCCATGGTTTATTGTTACGGCCATGGTTTAGCATTGCGGCCATGGTTTAGTGTCACGGCCATGGTTTAGTGTTATGGCAATGGTTTAGTGTTATGGCAATGGTTTAGTGTTACGGCCATGGTTTAGTGTTATGGCAATGATTTAGTGTCGCGGCCATGGTTTAGTGTCTTGGCCATGGTTTAGTGTTATGGCAATGGTTTAGTGTTACGGCCATGGTTTAGTGTTATGGCAATGGTTTAGTGTCGCGGCCATGGTTTAGTGTCACAGCCATGGTTTAGTGTTATGGCCATGGTTTAGTGTTATGGCAATGCTTTAGTGTTACGGCCATGGTTTAGTGTTATGGCAATGGTTTAGTGTCGCGGCCATGGTTTAGCGTTATGGCCATGGTTTAGTGTCACGGCCATGGTTTAGTGTCGCGGCCATGGTTTAGTGTTATGGCCATGGTTTAGTGTTATGGCAATGCTTTAGTGTTACGGCCATGGTTTAGTGTTATGGCAATGGTTTAGTGTCGCGGCCATGGTTTAGTGTTATGGCCATGGTTTAGTGTTGCGGCCATGGTTTAGTGTTATGGCCATGGTTTAGTGTTATGGCCATGGTTTACTGTTATGGCCATGGTTTAGTGTTACGGCCATGGTTTAGTGTAGCGGTGGTTTAGTGTTGCGGCCATGGTTTAGTGTTACGGCCATGGTTTAGTGTAGTGGTGGTTTAGTGTTGCGGCCATGGTTTTGTGTTGCGGCCGTGGTTTAGAGTTACGGCCATGGTTTAGTGTCACGGCCATGGTTTAGTGTCACGGCCATGGTTTAGTGTTACGGCCATGGTTTAGTGTTACGGCCGTGGTTTAGTGTTGCTGCCGTGGTTTAGTGTTGCGGCCATGGTTTAGTGTTACGGCCATGGTTTAGTGTTGCGGCTGTGGTTTAGTGTCGCGACCGTGGTTTAGTGTTACGGCCATGGTTTAGTGTCGCGACCGTGGTTTAGTGTTACGGCCATGGTTTAGTGTTACGGCCGTGGTTTAGTGTTGCTGCCGTGGTTTAGTGTTGCGGCCATGGTTTAGTGTTACGGCCATGGTTTAGTGTTGCGGCTGTGGTTTAGTGTCGCCTGGGCCTGTATTGTGTCCATCGCTGAGTTGGCGGCTTTGCAGGGAATCCTTCTCCATGTCTTTCTGTCATCATCTCTCTTTCCTCCCATCCTTATCCCTCCTTCCCTCCTCTCTAGGATGATGTGATTTAGTTTAATTTCATTGACAATGATTTGCGATCTGCTTGACTTGTTAGAATCTCTAAACCTCAACCACAAGCATACTAAGCAGATGGCAAATCAAGTCCATCTCTTTTTAAGTGTGTGCACTGTATCATACTATGTGTGTGTGTCTTACTGACTCTCTCTCTCTCTCTCTCTCTCTCTTCTTTCTCTACTCTCTCTCTCTCTCTCTCTCTCTCTCTCTCTCTCTCGCTCTTCTTTCTCTACTCTCTCTCTCTTCTCTCTCTACTCTCTCTCTCTCTCTCTACTCTCTCTCTCTCTCTCTCTCTCTCTCTCTCTTCTTTCTCTACTCTCTCCCTCTCTCTCTTCTTTCTCTACTCTCTCTCTCTCCCTTCTCTACTCTCTCTCTCTTCTTTCTCTACTATCTCTCTCTCCTTTCTCTACTCTCTCTCTCTTCTTTCTCTACTCTCTCTCTCTCTCTCTCTCTCTCTTCTCTCTCTCTCTCTCTCTCTCTACTCTCTCTCCCTCTCTCTCTCTCTCCTTTCTCTTCTCTCTCTCTCTCCCTCTCTCTCTCTCTTCTTTCTCTACTCTCTCTCTTCAGTCCCCCAGGGAGTGATCCAGAACGGAGCCAGAATGATGAGTCATGGGCTGTACACGGGAATACGACCACTACCCATCAATCCCATAGGGATCAGAATAGCTGATGACAGGTCGGTATATCAGCCAGAGCGAGAGAGAGACCCACTGGCAACAGACATTCACATTGTTTATTCCACGTTGTTAAAACAACATTGTGCATAACCAGTGGACACACAGACACACACACACAATCACACACACACACACACTCACTCACTCACACACACACACACACACACACACACACACACACACACACACACACACACACACACACACACACACACACACTCACACACACACACAGAGACACTCACTCACACACAGACACACACACACAAACACACACACACAAACACAGACACACACACACACACACTCACTCACATACAGGAGCTTCAGTGAAGAGGCTACATCAGAAGCACAGTACGATGTGGCCTGAGGCTGTGCAGGTGTGTGCAGGTAACAGCCTCACATGGAAACACAGTAGTCCAGCTGAGCTACGTTTAACACAGTGGTCCAGCTGAGCTATGTTTGACACATTGAGCTCTGTTTAACACAGTGGTCCAGCTGAGCTCTTTTTAACACAGTGGTCAAGGTGAGCTACGTTTAACACAGTGGTCCAGGTGAGCTACGTTTAGCACAGTGGTCCAGCTGAGCTACGTTTAGCACAGTGGTCCAGGTGAGCTACATTTAACATAGTGGTCCAGCTGAGCTACGTTTAACACAGTGGTCCAGCTGAGCTACGTTTAACACAGTGGTCCAGCTGAGCTACGTTTAGCACAGTGGTCCAGCTGAGCTACGTTTAGCACAGTGGTCCAGCTGAGCTACGTTTAACACAGTGGTCCAGCTGAGCTACGTTTAGCACAGTGGTCCAGCTGAGCTACGTTTAACACAGTGGTCCAGCTGAGCTACGTTTAACACAGTGGTCCAGCTGAGCTACGTTTAGCACAGTGGTCCAGCTGAGCTACGTTTAACACAGTGGTCCAGTTGAGCTACGTTTAACACAGTGGTCCAGCTGAGCTATATTTTACCGGATGCTACAGATCAAATTGTACCCCGAAATAAGTGATGGGTAGGGACATAACTGACAGCTACACACAAACCATCACAACACTTCAAGATTATAGCTCAGTAAAGACTGTAATACCACAGCAGTGTGCTTTGACAAAGTACAAACACAGAGACAGAATACACACCTAAACAGGTACTCTTCCCTTCTATTGTTTCTGTCTTTCACACACACACACACACACACACACACACACACACACACACACACACACACACACACACACACACACACACACACACACACACACACACACACACACACACACACACACACACACAGACCCCCCCCTCACACACACTCAGGGCAAAGAGACTGACTGACAACGCATTTAGACATGTATAATAGATAGGAGTCTGAGCCTGCTGTGCTCCTAATATAATTCATGAGGTTTAAATGTACAGAGAAGACAAGATGGCCAGAGACACTCAGAGCTTGGCTTTTAACAACACTAGTTAGTGAGGAAGCTGCACGACATGGCTCCGACTGATGGAGGGAACATCTTAAACTTAGCAGACTGGTTGGCTGGTAATTGGCATGGGAGAATGACAAGGCTTAAAGCGATAGTTCACTTTTAAATACAGTTTCAGTGTGTGTACGATTTACCTAGGTCAACTATACCTTTTCTTAGGAAAGAACAGCATCTGTATGATACAATCTGTATGATAATTAATGACACCTCTTCACCGTTAACACCCTCCCCCCCCTCAGATCTCTGGCACTCGCGGTAGTCATATAGCAGTTATAACAATTCATAAAGATGTAATAACTACGCCAGAGAAATATGTCTTCCTGTTTGTCACCGACACTAGTGACCTTTGCCCTGTTGCAGTGGTGGGGAAAGTATCTATAAGTCATACTTGAGTAAATGTAAAGGTACCTAAAGAGAAAATGACTCAAGTAAAAGTGAGTCACCCAGTAAACTATTACTACTTCAGTAAAAGTCTAAAAGCATTTGTTTTAGATGCTTATGTATCAAAAGTAAATATAATTGCTAAAATGTACTTAAGTATCAAAAATAAAGTAAATGTATAAATCATTTCAACCCTGTTATTAAGCAAACCATACGGCACAATTTGTATATATATATTTTTTTACGGATAGCTAGGGGCACACTTCAGCACTCAGACATAATTTACACGAAGCATTTGTGTTTTTGTGTTTAGTGAGTCCGCCAGATCAGAGGCAGTAGAGATGATCAGGGATGTTCTCTGTTTAGTGAGTCCGCCAGATGAGAGGCAGTAGAGATGATCAGGGATGTTCTCTGTTTAGTGAGTCTGCCAGATGAGAGGCAGTAGAGATGATCAGGGATGTTCTCTGTTTAGTGAGTCCGCCAGATGAGAGGCAGTAGAGATGATCAGGGATGTTCTCTGTTTAGTGAGTCCGCCAGATGAGAGGCAGTAGAGATGATCAGGGATGTTCTCTGTTTAGTGAGTCCGCCAGATGAGAGGCAGTAGAGATGATCAGGGATGTTCTCTTGATAAGTGTGTGAATTGGACCACTTTCCTGTCCTGCTAAGCCTTTAAAATGTACTCTTGGGTGTCAGGGAAACTGTATGGAGTAAAACGTACATTATTTTCTTTAGGAATGTAGTGAGGTAAAAGTAAAAGTTGTCAAAAATATAAATAGTAAAGTACAGATACTCAAAAAAAACCTACTTAAGTAGTACTTTAAAGTAGTTTTCTTGAAGTACTTCACACCACTGCCCTGTTGTTTGTGTTAGAGATGTGTGAATACCAAAATCTGAGCCTCGTGTCATCACTAAGAGACAAATTCCTGAAGGGTCCCTACTTCCTCCTCTCTGCCCCAACAAATTCATTCAGACACTGGCCTCATTACGAAGAAAAGAAAGTCCATCATTGATACATCTAATCACCATTTTATTTCAGCGGGCTATCTCTTTGAAACAACCTCAAAGCCTATTCACAATGACATTGGGCCGGATGCTGATTGGGGAAACTTGATGAATGATAGTCAAAGCTTTTCTTTTCGGGCTATTTACAAAAATAAGTCCTGGATGCTTTGTTAACTATAGACAATAAAGAAATCCACAGGGCCCCGACTAATTACCTCTAGCCACTTTAAAAATGTAATGGCTGTTGGTGGAAGAAGGTGAGGACCAAGGTGCAGCGTGGTACGTGTTCATCTTTTATTAGTTGAACTGAACACTGAATAGAAAAACAACAAAGAGAACAACCCAAACAGTTCTGTCTGGCGCAGACACAAAAACAGAAAGCAACTACCCACAAAAACCCAGTGGGAAAAAGCTACCTAAGTATGTTTCTCAATTAGAGACGACGATAGACAGCTGCCTCTGATTGAGAACCACACCCGGCCAAACACACAGAAATAGAAAACATAGAACACAAAACAAAGAATGCCCCCCCCAACTCACTCAGGGCGTGACAAATAATAAAAAATTGGATGTAATAAATGTATCACTAGTCACTTTAAACAATGCCACTATATATAATGTTTACATACCCTACATTACTCATCTCATATGTATATACTGTACTCTATACCATCTACTGCATCTTGCCATCTTGATGTAATGTATCACTAGCCACCTTAAACATTGCCACTTTTCTATGTTTAGATACCCTACATTACTCATCTCATATGTATATAAGGTACTCTATACCATCTACTGCATCTTGGCTATGCCGTTCGGCCATCGCTCATCCATGTCTTTATATGTACATATTGTTATTAATTCCTTACACTTGTGTGTATAAAGTAGTTGTTGTGAAATTGTTAGGTTACTTGTTAGATATTACTGAATGGTTGGAACTAGAAGCACAAGCATTTCGCTACACTCGCACTAACATCTGCTAACCATGTGTGTGTGACCAATACAATTTGATTTGATTTGATTTTCTATTTGATTTGATTTTATTTCACCTTTATTTAGCCAGGTAGGCTAGTTCAGGACAAGTTCTCATTTACAACTGCGACCTGGCCAAGATAAAGCAAAGCAGTTCGACACGTACAACAACACATGGAATAAACAAACATACACTCAATAATACAGTAGAATAATACAATAATACAGTAGAATAATACAATAATACAGTAGAATAATACAATAATACAATAATACAGTAGAATAATACAATAATACAGTAGAATAATACAATAATACAGTAGAATAATACAATAATACAGTAGAATAATACAATAATACAATAATACAGTAGAATAATACAATAATACAGTAGAATAATACAATAATACAGTAGAATAATACAATAATACAATAATACAGTAGAATAATACAATAATACAGTAGAATAATACAATAATACAGTAGAATAATACAATAATACAGTAGAATAATACAATAATACAGTAGAATAATACAATAATACAGTAGAATAATACAATAATACAGTAGAATAATACAATAATACAGTAGAATAATACAATAATACAGTAGAATAATACCATCATACAGTAGAATAATACAATAATACAGTAGAATAATACAATAATACAGTAGAATAATACAATAATACAGTAGAATAATACAATAATACAAATTTGATTAAGTGTGCAGCGCCGTCGTTGGCTCAGTAACTCAGCGTTTTTATTTAACATTGTCATCAGGAACTATTCCAAAACGATGGAAATCTGCTGTTGTGTTGCCTCTCCATAGGGGCGGGATCGTCGTGATCTTATTCATTATCGCCCATTTGAAGGCTTCCTTGTCTAGCTAATATCCTTGGTAAATGTACAACTTTGCTATTTTATTCTGAGAAATGTAATGTGAACCAATCAGGGTTTAGTTAGACCTGGGCCTGGGAACTATTACTAAGGCAATCAGGGTTTAGGGCTGGGCACTACTACTAAACCAATCAGGGTTTAGGGCTGGGCACTATTACTAAGCCAATCAGGGTTTAGACCTGGGCCTGGGCACTATTACTAAGCCAATCAGGGTTTAGGCCTGGGCACTATTACTAAGCCAATCAGCGTTTAGGGCTGGGCACTATTACTAAGCCAATCAGGGTTTAGACCTGGGCCTGGGCACTATTACTAAGCCAATCAGGGTTTAGGCCTGGGCACTATTACTAAGCCAATCAGGGTTTAGGGCTGGGCACTATTACTAAGCCAATCAGGGTTTAGGGCTGGGCCTGGGCACTATTACTAAACCAATCAGGGTTTGGGCCTGGGCACTACTACTAAACGAATCAGAGTTTAGACTTGGGCCTGGGCACTATTACTAACCCAATCAGGGTTTAGGCCTGGGCAATACTACTAAACCAATCAGGGTTTAGACCTGGGCACTACTACTAAACCAATCAGAGTTTAGACCTGAGCCTGGGCACTATTACTAAACAAATCAGGGTTTAGGCTTGGGCACTACTACTAAACCAATCAGGGTTTAGGCCTGGGCCTGGGCACTACTACTAAACCAATCAGGGTTTAGGCTTGGGCACTACTACTAAACCAATCAGGGTTTAGGCCTGGGCACTACTTCTAAACCAATCAGAGTTTAGACCTGGGCACTACTACTAAACCAATCAGAGTTTAGACCTGGGCCTGGGCACTACTACTAAACCAATCAGGGTTTAGGGCTGGGCACTATTACTAAGCCAATGAGGGTTTAGGGTTGGGCACTATTACTAAACCAATGAGGGTTTAGGCCTGGGCCTGGGAACTATTACTAAACCAATGAGGGTTTAGGCCTGGGCACTACTACTAAACCAATCAGGGTTTAGACCTGGGCCTGGGCACTACTACTATACCAATCAGGGTTTAGACCTAGGCCTAGGCACTATTACTAAACCAATGCGGGTTTAGGCCTGGGCACTACTACTAAACTAATCAGGGTTTAGACCTGGGCCTGGGCGCTACTACTAAACCAATCAGGGTTTAGACCTGGGCCTGGGCACTACTACTAAACCAATCAGGGTTTAGACCTAGGCCTGGGCACTGGGCACTACTACTAAACCAATCAGGGTTTAGAACTGGGCTCTATTACACCAACAACCACTTTAGTAGTTAATGATCTCTGCTTTCCACACTCAAATGAAATGTTCGTTCTGAAGCTTGTGATACTGTTGGTATTTTATTGAATAAGTCGTCCTCGATAGGTCTGAAAACCTGTTCATGATACCATGATTATCTTAGTGACAGATCCCAGGTCATCGTGATTGATGGAATTTCTTGAAATACATAAAGGTGTACCACAGGGGGTCGATTTTGGGAACCTGTTCTCTTCATTATTTATATAAACACCATTGGTAAATCTGTTAAAACATGTTTTAACTTCATCTATATCCAGATGATAGTATTATGTCTTCTATTTTTTATTAATTTTTTATTTCACCTTTATTTAACCAGGTAGGCAAGTTGAGAACAAGTTCTCATTTACAATTGCGACCTGGCCAAGATAAAGCAAAGCAGTTCGACAGATACAATGACACAGAGTTACACATGGAATAAAACAAACATACAGTCAATAATACAGTATAAACAAGTCTATATACAATGTGAGCAAATGAGGTGAGAAGGGAGGTAAAGGCAAAAAAAGGCCATGGTGGCAAAGTAAATACAATATAGCAAGTAAAACACTGGAATGGTAGATTTGCAATGGAAGAATGTGCAAAGTAGAAATACAAATAATGGGGTGCAAAGGAGCAGAATAAATAAATAAATTAAATACAGTAGGGAAAGAGGTAGTTGTTTGGACTAAATTATAGGTGGGCAATGTACAGGTGCAGTAATCTGTGAGCTGCTCTGACAGTTGGTGCTTAAAGCTAGTGAGGGAGATAGGTGTTTCCAGTTTCAGAGATTTTTGTAGTTCGTTCCAGTCATTGACAGCAGAGAACTGGAAGGAGAGGCAGCCAAAGAAAGAATTGGTTTTGGGGGTGACTAGAGAGATATACCTGCTGGAGTGTGTACTACAGGTGGGAGATGCTATGGTGACCAGCGAGCTGAGATAAGGGGGACTTTAACTAGCAGGGTCTTGTAGATGACATGGAGCCAGTGGGTTTGGCGACGAGTATGAAGCGAGGGCCAGCCAACGAGAGCGTACAGGTCGCAATGGTGGGTAGTATATGGGGCTTTGGTGACAAAACGGATTGCACTGTGATAGACTGCATCCAATTTGTTGAGTAGGGTATTGGAGGATATTTTGTAAATGACATCGCCAAAGTCGAGGACTGGTAGGATGGTCAGTTTTACAAGGGTATGTTTGGCAGCATGAGTGAAGGATGCTTTGTTGCGAAATAGGAAGCCAATTCTAGATTTAACTTTGGATTGGAGATGTTTGATATGGGTCTGGAAGGAGAGTTTAGAGTCTAACCAGACACCTAAGTATTTGTAGTTGTCCACGTATTCTAAGTCATAGCCGTCCAGAGTAGTGATGTTGGACAGTAGGTGCAGGTAGAGATTGGTTGAAGAGCATGCATTTAGTTTTACTTGTATTTAAGAGCAATTGGAGGCCACGGAAGGAGAGTTGTATGGCATTGAAGCTTGCCTGGAGGGTTGTTAACACAGTGTCCAAAGAAGGGCCAGAAGTATACAGAATGGTGTCGTCTGCGTAGAGGTGGATCAGAGACTCACCAGCAGCAAGAGCGACCTCATTGATGTATACAGAGAAGAGAGTCGGTCCAAGAATTGAACCCTGTGGCACCCCCATAGAGACTGCCAGAGGTCCGGACAGCAGACCCTCCAATTTGACACACTGAACTCTATCAGAGAAGTAGTTGGTGAACCAGGCGAGGCAATCATTTGAGAAACCAAGGCTGTCGAGTCTGCCGATGAGGATGTGGTGATTGACAGAGTCGAAAGCCTTGTCCAGATCAATGAATACGGCTGCACAGTAATGTTTCTTATCGATGGCGGTTAAGATATCGTTTAGGACCTTGAGCGTGGCTGAGGTGCACCCATGACCAGCTCTGAAACCAGACTGCATAGCAGAGAAGGTATGGTGAGATTCGAAATGGTCGGTAATCTGTTTGTTGACTTGGCTTTCGAAGACCTTAGAAAGGCATGGTAGGATAGATATAGGTCTGTAGCAGTTTGGGTCAAGAGTGTCCCCCCCTTTGAAGAGGGGGATGACCTCAGCTGCTTTCCAATCTTTGGGAATCTCAGACGACACGAAAGAGAGGTTGAACAGGCTAGTAATAGGGGTGGCAACAATTTTGGCAGATAATTTTAGAAAGAAAGGGTCCAGATTGTCTAGCCCGGCTGATTTGTAGGGGTCCAGATTTTGCAGCTCTTTCAGAACATCAGCTGAACGGATTTGGGAGAAGGAGAAATGGGGAAGGCTTGGGCGAGTTGCTGTGGGGGGTGCAGTGCTGTTGACCGGGGTAGGAGTAGCCAGGTGGAAAGCATGGCCAGCCGTAGAAAAATGCTTATTGAAATTCTCAATTATGGTGGATTTATCAGTGGTGACAGTGTTTCCTATCTTCAGTGCAGTGGGCAGCTGGGAGGAGGTGTTCTTATTCTCCATGGACTTTACAGTGTCCCAGAACTTTTTTGAGTTAGTGTTGCAGGAAGCAAATTTCTGCTTGAAAAAGCTAGCCTTGGCTTTTCTAACTGCCTGTGTATAATGGTTTCTAGCTTCCCTGAATAGCTGCATATCACGGGGGCTGTTCGATGCTAATGCAGAACGCCATAGGATGTTTTTGTGTTGGTTAAGGGCAGTCAGGTCTGGGGAGAACCAAGGGCTATATCTGTTCCTGGTTCTAAATTTCTTGAATGGGGCATGTTTATTTAAGATGGTTAGGAAGGCATTTAAAAAATATATCCAGGCATCCTCTACTGACGGGATGAGATCAATATCCTTCCAGGATACCCCGGCCAGGTCGATTAGAAAGGCCTGCTCGCTGAAGTGTTTCAGGGAGCGTTTTACAGTGATGAGTGGAGGTCGTTTGACCGCTAACCCATTACGGATGCAGGCAATGAGGCAGTGATCGCTGAGATCTTGGTTGAAGACAGAAGATGTGTATTTAGAGGGCAAGTTGCCCTGCCTGTTGATATGGCTGTGTCAAAACTACTAAACTACTACTACTGTGTCAAAACTACTACTAGAATCTCTTGCTGATATAAAACTTGTGCTTAATACAGGCAAAACAAAATACATGTTGTTTTCAAAGTCTCGTGAGAGTGTTTCAGATGAACTGCATGTTCACACATTAGATCGTTCTTTAATCAAATGTGTTCCCACATATAAATACTTAGGTATTTGGATTGATATGGATTTGACGTTTAAAAAACATATAGATGAGCTGGTTAAAAAAGCTAAGATTTAAAGTTGGCTTTTTCTACAGAAAGAAATCGTGCCTTTCAGTGAATTTCATGAAAATAAAAATAGTGAAACAATTTTTCACTTAATATTTTTTGATAAAACTAGACTAAATATTTTCACTTCACCAAATAATTGATTGAAACACTGCTTTGCCTCAACAGCACTCTGTAGGGTAGCACCATGGTGTACCTCTGGGTATATTGGCAAAACCTAGGAGGCTCATGGTTCTTACCACCTTCCATAGACTTACACAGTAATTATGACAACTTCCGGAGGACATTCCTCCAACCTGTCAAAGATCTTCAAGCATGAACTGGCATGTTGTCCACCCAATCAAAGGATCAGAGAATTAATCTAGTACTGAAAGCATTAGCTACAGATAGCTAGCACTGCAGTGCATAACATGTGGTGAGGAGTTGACGCAAAGAGAGAGAGAAAGACAATAGTTAAATGGTTTTGAACAAATTAATTTCTTTCCAAATAAAGGAGAAGCACGAGAGAGAGAGCTAGACATATTTTTTAGTATATTTTTGTTCGCTTTCACTTACTTAGCTAGCATTGAATACAGCTAGCTAGTTTAGCCTACTCAAACACCTGGCTCAAATAGAGAGAGATGCTATATTAGCTAGCTGGCTATGGCTATCCAACACTGGAACTCTTCCAAGTTAAGGAAAGCTTTTGGTTTTTATTAATTTATTGCCACCCATGGCCCACCTCTGTAACTTCTAAACTGCTTGCTGCTGACTGTACACAATACTGCATGATTGTAGCGGGATTACTAACGCATTCGTTCTAGTTCCTATGTTGACTATGACGTGACAACGTCACAGTTTTGGGCTCCCGAGTGACGCAGCGGTCTAAGGCACTGCATCACAGTTCTAGAGGCGTTACTACAGACCCTGCTTCGATCCCAATGTCAAGTGTGTGCACAGCTGTCATCAAGGCAAAGGGTTGCTACTTTGAAGAATCTCAAATATAAGATATATAATATTTGATTAACACTTCTTTGGTTACTACATGATTCCGTATGTGTTATTTCATGATTTTAATGTCTTTAATATTATTCTTCAATGTAAAAAAAAATATTAAAAAAATAAAGAAAAACCCTTGAATGAGTAGGTGTGTCCAAGATATTGACTGGTGCCGTAGATGCAGACAAGAGTGCAAGGCAGTGTTGAATGTATCACTTTCTGTCGCCTTGATTACTTACAATTATTTCGACCTGTGCACCTACGTTGTAAACACTCTTTTATAGGCTAGGTTGTAGCAACCTCATGATGGGGTACAGGGAAAATTCTAGTATCATGTACTAGCCTAAACCTATGGATGTTACATTGAGATGGGTGAATGGAATATGAATGACAGTCATCCAATATGCTGTAAAAGAAATAAGGCCATGTTCATGAAAGAAATAATCATCCTCCCTCATCTTAAACGGCACTGGCCGCCACTGCTGTTGAAGTATAGACACCTGAGTTGCTTTATCCGTTGACAGGTCTGGTTAACTCTTGAGGTTCCCAGGGTCTCCACCTCGCTAGGTAAACCTGTTGACAGGATTGGTTAACTCTTGAGGTTCCCAAGGTCTCCACCTAGCTAGGTAAATCTGTTGACAGGATTGGTTAACTCTTGAGGTTCCCAGGGTCTCCACCTAGCTAGGTAAATCTGTTGACAGGATTGGTTAACTCTTGAGGTTCCCAGGGTCTCCACCTAGCTAGGTAAATCTGTTGACAGGTCTGGTTAACTCTTGAGGTTTCCAGGGTCTCCACCTCGCTAGGTAAATCTGCTTTTAGTTGTATTGCCCCGTATTGCTGGAACAAAATTCAAAATACATTTCATCTTGATGTTCTGTTGACATTCGGGCAGTTTAGAGTATTGATTGTGGACTTACTGTGTACATACACTGATAATCACCATTGTAGGATTTGTAGTGCTGTCAGCCTGTCACACAAAGTGAATCGACTCGAATTGAATGGTACTTCCATGATCCCCAAGGGGGGAAATTTAATTGTCACAGGTTTTATATTGAAATCACAGCCGTTGCAAACATGCAGAGTGTTGTGCTACTTTGCGTGACAGATTCTCACATCTAGTCAAATGCAGGGAGCTGTAAAGTTTGTAATGTTTGCGTTAGTTAGTGTTAGTTTGTGTCCGCTGTTTGTGTGTTTATGTAAGTGTATCTAACTTGTGTCTCTGTCTCTCTCCAGGTCAGTGCTGTCCGGAGGCTGTCGGAAGCGTAGCGACAGCAATCCCCCCTGTGACTCCCCATTGGTCAGCAGCGACCCCAAGGAAGACCACACCTACAGCACCAACCAATCGGATGACGGCAGCGACTACACCAGCGACTCCAGTCTCCGCCCCATTGCCCGTGACGTCGCCAACGATTCAGACTTTGAATACGAGGACGACGAAGACGACAAGAGCAAGATCCAGCTGGAGATCAAGAAGGAGGAGCCGCGCGATTGGCCTATAGACACGTTAGACTCCACCCCTTCCAGCCAGCAGCACAACAAGAAGCGGCATCACTTCCTGAAAGCCAAGCAGCGGATGGGCGTGGCTAGCGACACCCTCCCGCTAAAAAAAACGGCGCGCAGAAAAGCCGCCAGAGAGTGATGACGAGGAGATGAAGGAGGCGGCGGGTTCGCTGCTCCACTTGGCTGGCGTCCGGGCCTGCTTGAACAATATCACCAACAGAACCGCCAAGGGCCAGAAAGAACAGAAAGAACCCACAAAAAACTGACCACAGAAAGACAGAGAGAGAGAGACAGAGAGACACAGAGAGACAGAGAGACAGAGAGACACAGAGAGACAGAGACACACAGAGAGAGAGAGAGACACAGAGAGAGAGACACAGAGAGAGAGAGAGAGAGAGAGAGAGAGAGAGAGAGAGAGAGAGAGAGAGAGAGAGAGAGAGAGAGAGAGAGAGAGAAACATCACTTTTAATATAGAAATGTACACTTTCTTTTTTCCAGGACATCAGGTGAATTCTGAAAGATTTGTGGCAATATCAAAAACAATCACTTTGTTTTCCTATCTTTAAAGTTAATGTTTTTGAAGGTTGCAAAAAATATGTTTTTTTATTTGTTTTGTTTGTTTTTTATTTGTTTAAAGGATATTAAAGCCATAGACAAAACGTTTTCTGATATTCAGCTAAGTTAGCAGGGTTCTGTTGGCTGAAAATAACAAAAAATGACCTTTTTGGAAAACTGCCCCATCCATGGATCGGCTTGGTTGTATGAATAGAGTAGGGGATCAAATTGTTACTCTTCTCAAAATGTACCCAGTCCCAAACTATTACCCTTTACAGGCTCATCAGACGCAGCTAACACTACATAATACATTTCAGCAGGCTCATACACTTGTTATTTCTGTGGATTTTCCTGGTACAAAGTTCTTATGGGGTGCTTATCACTGACTATTTTGTTTTTACAGTGATATAGATCATTAAAATAATAATAAAGTAATAAAGTAAGTGTTCAGGGTCAGATCTTAACTTGAGATAGATTGATGTCTAAGGCCTGCATATTCCTGTTAGGATGTGACCATATACTTCAATGTGTCACAATAAACAAGCACAAATACACATGCTATACTGGCTAAAGCAATGTTATATTAGTCAACTAGTTCACTGAAGTAATACAGGTATATGCTGAAGTAATACAGGTATATGCTGAAGTAATACAGGCATATCCCATTTGTTCGGCATCAGACTTTCGAAAACAATGGTGCTAATATGTCGGATATTTAAAAATATATATTTAAAACCTAGTTTTCCAAACTCTGTCTTGTCTGTGTGCGAAGCAGCTTCCCCAGATATTTCTTTGACATTAAATTATGTGATGCTGTTAGCTTAGTGACCATTAGCCTAGCTAAGCTCATAGAAAATATACTCATCAGTTATCCTAGCCTAACTAAGCTCATAGAAAAGACACTCGGTAGCCAGTTTTTGTATGTCCTTCCTTTGTCGTGTCAGTGTTGAAACAGTGCCATATAGGTATTGGTCAGCCCACTGATGATGGTAGCACTTCCTTAGCTAACTATCTTTCTGACTGCTAATCACATTTACCCACTGGCACTAGCTAGCATGCCAAGGCAGAGGGGACAGTGTTGTTTTCCCCTTAAAGGTTGACTGTAGGACTGTAGTGAGGTGAAGTTCGCTGGTACAAGTGGGATGAAGGAAGGGTTTGTTTTTTTCCTGACGTTGTCTTCTCTAAATGTAAGTTAATTGAGTTTGGTAAAAGCCATAAACTAATAGTCTGGCTAGCGCTTATCAGAGAGGAAAATAACTGAAAACATGTTGAGAGAACCTCAAAATTGCCTGTGTCCTTTTATGAAAGCAATCGACAAGAATAACTGAGTTTTACTCCAGTGATATAGTGATATTCTCCCCGTGTCACAAACACCTGAACACCTTGATGTGTTGGATGGGAAATGATGCTGTGAAACCTGCCATGTGATTTCATGTGAGAAGAACAGTCATATGACTGTGGAGCTGTTTATTTTAGTGTTTGTTTGTGTTTACTAACCTACCCTCATGACGTAATAAAGCAATTTCATCCAGTCAGGATAGCACTGTATAAAAAGTTAAACTAGAGTTGTAGATTTTTTTCTAAGTTTAAGCAATGTAGCCAGCATGATTTTTTTCCCAAATCGTGTTGTAATGGTTCTGTAAAGAAAAAGATACAAACATGTTTATATTCAGACAAAGATCATGTTTGGTAAATAATGTATTTAGCATGAAGCATGAATTATTTTCATATAAGTATCCTAGCGAACAAAAAGGTTCTGCCTGGAAGTTCTGCGCCCATAGGTGTGGAATCCTTCTCTGTTGTTTTGTCTTGTCTTTTTGATTTGATGGTTCCTTTCTTGTCATCTTCACTCAACCTTGTTTTAACTTGGGCTTTGATACAGTAAGACAAACTTATTCAGGGACAAAAAGCTGGTCTGTTGGGTAAATCTCTGTCTGCGATATGATGGTACCTCTCTCCTCCCGTTGGTAGATGGCGACTTCCTTCATCCCATAGTGGATAAAACTACCATGTCCCACTAGATGGCCATGTTAGAAAGGGACACAACTGACAAAATGGTCAGATCTTCGTGGCATGAATTTGAGTTATTTCTGCGTTAAAAGGACCAAACGTCCTCTGTCTTCTCCAGCATGGCCGTATAGTGACCCCTGTGTCTGATGGGTTCTCCCTGACAGGTGAATGTTGAAGCCCGTGTGATTAAAGATGAGGTTGGATGGTAGTGAGTGTCGGCCGTCTGTTCTCTCACCCTTCCTTCTCTGTGTCTGTTCTTCCATCGCTTCTTTATTTTCTAAGGTTTTAGACGTCGTTGATGTTTCAATGTCTTCCTTTTATTTTTTGTTTTTTTTGTTTATGAAACAGGAGTTTACCAAAGTGTTTTTGGGTTGTTATTTTATGTGTCCGGCTGTGTTGTTGTCCTTTCTACTCTTGTAGCTCTTCAGGTCTTTGTTGTCAGTATTAAGCAGGCTACTATAGACTCGTTGGACAGGTAATAACTTGAAGGAAACTCACAAAATAAGACGGCTAGATAAATACAAACTACATAGTGCGTATTTTTACATTATCTCACCAGATTGCACTAAGATATTAAATGAAAGATTAATTTCAGTGCCAAAGGCTTTAATAATTCCTTATCTACCTGAAATAGAGTACAAACATATGTGAACACGTCAAACGCTGCCAGTGTGCTGTTGCATTTCTGTCAGATGGGTCGTCGTACTGTCCTAGTCCTTGTTCTTGGAACCTACCACACTACTCGCTGTGCATTGGCTCCTTGGAATGGATTCCATTTTGTGTGGCCTTTTTAGTTGAATATAACACCCATTATCCCATAATACACTCCATTTGACCAGAGCTAACTAACCCGATGAGGCTCTGGTCAAAGTAGTGCACTATATGGACAATAGGGTATCAGTTGAGACATCCCTTATTTTCCCTTCATTACGTTGAGGTGATGTGTAAATGTGTCTTCCACTGATAATATATTACTAAAGATACGTTATCGTTTGTGGGATACTGCCTGTCTAAAGTCTAACACTCACTAGATAACTCTTCCTCCAATCACAATCCTTCAGGTGCCACAACGTATGAAGTGTTCTGGAAAAAACATTTCATATGAATTATTATCAATGAACTGTCAATACTAGCCAGGCAAATAGTGATGTATCTATTGATGAGTTTAAAAAAAGTGTTTATTTGTTTTATCATGTTTTTTGATTGTTTTATATCTATTTTTCTTCCATATTTATTGTTTGGAGGGGTTTTATGAGAAGAAAGGAGAAGAAAGCTCAATGGATTGCCGGGTACTTATTTGCGGTACATTTTTCACATGGTCGTCATGGAAACTGCATGGTACTTTATCTCACTTACGTCAATAAATTTTGATAGAATCAGCAACTGCTGGGTTTTAAGAGATCCTTATTGGTGCTTAGTTTTCAACTAATAACTTAAACAACACAGAGCAATTTGTGGTTACAAATATTGAGTGACTTTTATTACCACTGTTGTTGTTTAACAAAGGAACAATACACCAAAAAGTCCCCATGTAGTTTCTATGTAAATAAGAGGCAGGTAGTGTTCTGTAAAAACATGCTACTGATCATTTCTGTGTCCTGTTTCTGAACCCCGTAGTCTTGATGGCATGACCTTCCAGCTGATCTGGTAATATGGAGTCCTCCGTAGGTGCGTTCTGTATTTCATTGACGTGTATTCATATTGCCAAAGACAAACTACTTCATCAATTCATGTAAATATCACCGTGTCCGTTACTATGACGAAAGTATGTTTTTATGTTTGTGTTTTAGTTCCCCCCCCCCCCCCCCCCAAAAAAAAAATGTGCCATAAGGTTTCTGTGCTGTATTGTCTTCCAGTTTAAATGAAAACAGTTACTCCTGTGGTCAGGTTCCTTCAATAAGCCTTTAATAAATCTTTATGTATTTGAACTTTCAAATCCACATGAGTGGCTGGACTTTTTATGCCACTTAGCAGCACCTATTTGTGGTTATCATGTACATTTTGTTTGCTGTGCAAAACCCCTCCACTTGTGGTTGTTTGGGAATACCTTAAGCACTCCTGCTTCTTCTTTTCATCAAGCCTTTGAATATTTTCTACTCCTCATTTCTACATTTTAGAGACGGTTTCCGGACTTTAGAAAGAAAAGATGAGAAGAGGAAAGAAGGGTGAGGACAGGAAGAAGAGGAGAACAGGAAGAGGAAAGAAGGGTGAGGACAGGAAGAAGAGAGGAGAACAGGAAGAGGAAAGAAGGGTGAGGACAGGAAGAAGAGGAGAACAGAAGAGGAAAGAAGGGTGAGGACAGGAAGAAGAGGAGAACAGGAAGAGGAAAGAAGAGTGAGGACAGGAAGAAGAAAGGAGAACAGGAAGAGGAAAGAAGTGTGAGGACAGGAAGAAGAGAGGAAAACAGGACGAGGAAAGAAGGGTGAGGACAGGAAGAAGAGAGGAGAACAGGAAGAGGAAAGAAGAGTGAGGACAGCAAAAAGAGAGGAGAACAGGAAGGGAAAAGAAGAGTGAGGACAGGAAGAAGAGAGGAGAACAGGAAGAGGAAAGAAGTGTGAGGACAGGAAGAAGAGAGTGGAACAGGAGGAGGAGTGAAGAGTAGGGACAGGAAGAAGAGAGGAGAACAGGAGGAGGAGTGAAGAGTAGGGACAGGAAGAAGAGAGGAGAACAGGAGGAGGAGTGAAGAGTAGCGACAGGAAGAAGAGAGGAGAACAGGAGGAGGAGTGAAGAGTAGGGACGGGAAGAAGAGAGGAGAACAGGAGGAGTGAAGAAGAGTGAGAGAACAGAAGAGGGTAGTTGTGTCAATGGCCCTGTAAAGGAGGACTCGGTATCAGACAGAGTGTGTGGACAAGTCCTTGTAGAGGAGGAGAGGAGAGAAGAGGAGGAGAGAGGGAATGGACCTGTAGAGGAGGACTCGGTATCAGACAGAGTGTGTGGACAAGTCCTTGTAGAGGAGGAGAGAGGGAATCGACCGCAAGAGGGGATAAGAGAGTTGGTGTCTGTCTGTGTAATCATATTCTGAGACACAGTGGGCCTCTCTCACTGTGGGACATGTTTTCTCCAGCTTGTTTGTGTTGCAGTGTACATTGTGGACACACACTAATTACAGACCCACAGATCTCATCATAGACCACCATAAATCTTTCTCTCTCTCCCTCTTTCTCCCACACTCTCTCTTCATCACTCTCTATATCTCTCCCTTTCTCTTGTTTTCCCTCTCTATCTATCTATCTTTTTTAATTATAATTTTTATTTAACCAGGTAGGCTAGTTGAGAACAAGTTCTCATTTACAACTGCGACTTGGCCAAGATAAAGCAAAGCAATGTGACACAGACAACAACACAGAGTTACACATGGAGTAACAATAAACAAGCCAATAACACAATAAACAAGTCAATGACACAGTAGAAAAAAAATACAGTCTATATACAGTATGTGCAAAAAGCAATAGGCCATAGGAGCGAATAATTACAATTTCTCCAACAGAGATTTTTGCAATTCATTCCAGTGACTGGCAACAGAGAACTGGAAGGAAAGGCGGCCAAATGAGGTGTTGGCTTTAGGGATGATCAGTTAGATATATCTGCTGGAACGTGTGCTACGGGTGGGTGTTGTTATCGTGACCAGTGAACTGAGATAAGGCGGAGCTTTACCTAGCATAGACGTATAGATGACCTCGAGCCAGTCGGTCTGGCGGCGAATATGTAGTGAAGGCCAGCCGACTAGAGAATACAGGTCGCAGTGGTGGGTAGTATAAGTTGATTTAGTAACAAAATGGAATGCATTGTGATAGACTGCATCCAGTTTTCTACGTAGAGTATGGAAAGCTATTTTGTAGATGACATCGCCGAAGTCGAGGATCGGTAGGATAGTCAGTTTTACCAGGGTAAGTTTGGCAGCGTGAGTGAGGGAGGCTTTGTTGCGAAATCGATAGCCTATTCTAGATTTGATTTTGGATTGGAGATGTTTAATATGAGTCTGGAAGGAGAGTTTACAGTCTAACCAGACACCAGACACCTAGGTATTTATAGTTGTCGACATATTCTAGGTCGGAACCGTCCAGGGTGGTGATGCTAGTCGGGCGGGAGCGTCCGAGCAGCGAACGGTTGAAAAGCATGCATTTGGTTTTACTAGCGTTTAAGAGCGGTTGGAGGCCACGGAAGGAGTGTTGTATGGCATTGAAGCTCGTTTGGAGGTTAGTTAGCACAGTGTCCATGGAAGGGCCAGAGGTATACATAATGGTGTCGTCTGTGTAGAGGTGGATCAGGGAATCGCCCGTAGCAAGAACGACATCATTGATATATACAGAGAAAAGAGTCGGCCCGAGAATTTAACCCTGTGGTACCCCCATATATACTGCCAGAGGACCGGACAACATGCCCTCCGATTTGACACACTGAACTCTGTCTACAAAGTAATTGGTGAACCACAAGGCTATTGAGTCTGCCGATAAGAATACTGTGATTGACAGAGTCGAAAGCCTTGGCCAGGTCGATGAAGACGGCTGCACAGTACTGTCTTTAATCGATGGCAGTTATGATATCGTTCAGTGCTTTGAGTGTGGCTGAGGTGCACCCGTGACCGGCCTGGAAACCGGATTGCTCAGCGGAGAAGGCACGGTGGGATTCTAAATGGTCAGTGATCTGTTTATTAACCTGGCTTTCAAATACTTTAGAAAGGCAGGGCAGGATGGATATAGGTCTGTAACAGTTTGGGTCTAGGGTGTCACCCCCTTTGAAGAGGGTGATGACCGCGGTAGCTTTCCAATCTTTCGGGATCTCGGACGATACGAAAGAGATGTTGAACAGGCTGGTAATAGGGGTTGCAACAATGGCAGCTGATAGTTTTAGAAATAGAGGGTCCAGATTGTCTAGCCCAGATGATTTGTACGGTTCCAGGTTTTACAGCTCTTTCAGAACATCTGCTATCTGGATTTGGGCGAAGAAAAAGCTTAGGAGGCTTGGGCGAGTAGCTGCGGGGGGGAGCGAGCTGTTGGCCGGGGTTGGAATAGCCAGGAGGAAGGCATGGCCAGCCATTGAGAAATGCTTATTGAAATGTTTGATTATCATGGATTTATCAGTGGTGACCGTGTTACCTAGCCTCGGTGCAGAGGGCAGCTGGGAGGAGGTGCTCTTGTTCTCCATGGACTTTACAGTGTCCCAAAACTTTTTGGAGTTAGAGCTACAGGATGCAAATTTCTGCTTGAAAAAGGTAGCCTTTGCTTTCCAGACTGACTGCGTGTATTGGTTCCTGACTTCCCTGAACAGTTGCATATCGTGGGGACTATTCGATGCTATGGCAGTCCGCCACAGGATGTTTTTGTGCTGGTCAAGAGCAGTCAGGTCTGGAGTGACCCAGGTGCTATATCTGTTCTTAGTTCTGCCTTTTTTTAACGGGGCATGCTTATCTAAGATGGTTGAGGAAATTACTTTTAAAGAATGACCAGGCATCCTCGACTGACGGGATGAGGTCAATATCCTTCCAGGGTACCCTGGCCAGGTCGATTAGAAAGGCCTGCTCGCAGAAGTGTTTTAGGGAGCGTTTGACAGTGATGAGGGGTGGTCGTTTAACCGCGGCCCCAAAGCGGATACAGGCAATGAGGCAGTGATCGAAAGAGATCCTGATTGAAAACAGCAGAGGGCAAGTTTGTCAGGATAATGTCTATGAGGGTGCCCATGGTTACGGATTTAAGGTTGTACCTGGTTGGTTCTTTAATGATTTGCGTGAGATTGAGGGCATCTAGCTTAGATTGTAGGACTGCCGGGGTGTTAAGTATATCCCAGTTTAGGTCACATATCAGAACAAACTCTGAAGCTAGATGGGGGTGATCAATTCACAAATGGTGTCCAGGGCACAGCTGGGAGCGGAGGAGGGTCGAGAATAGCAGGCGTTAACAGTGAGAGACTTATTTCTGGAGAGATTCACTTTTTTTATTAGAAGTTCGAACTGTTTGGGTATAGATCTGGAAAGTATGACAGAACTCTGCAGTAGATTGCAACTCTTCCACCTTTGACAGTTCTAGCTTGACAGAAAATGTTGTTGTTGGGTATGGAAATCTCAGAATTTTTGATGGCCTTCCTAAGCCAGGATTCAGACATGGCAATGACATCAGGGTTGGCGGAGTGTGCTAAAGCAGTGAGTGAAACAAACTTAGGGAGGAGGCTTCTGATGTTAACATGCATGAAACCAATGATTTTTTGATCGCATAAGTCAACAAATGAGGGTGCCTGGGGACACACAGGGCCTGGGTTTACCTCCACATCACCCGCGGAACAGAGGAGGAGTAGTATGAGGGTACGGCTAATTGCTATCAAAACTGGTCGCCTAGAGCGTTGGGGACAAAGAATAAAAGGAGCAGATTTCTGGGTGTGGTAGAATAGATTCCGGACATAATGTGCAGACAGGGGTATGGTGGGGTGCAGGTACAGCGGAGATAAGCCCAGGCACTGAATGATGATAAGAGAGGTTGTATCTCTGGACATGCTGGTTATAATGGGTGAGGTCACCGCTTGTGTGAGAGGTGGGACAAAGGAGGTATCAGAGGTATAATGAGTGGAACTAGGGGCTCCATTGTCAACTAAAACAATGATAACTAACCTAAACAATAGTAGACAAGGCATATTGGCTCACGGCTAACTGGTGCTAGCTTCGGGGCAGGGGCATTAGCCGCTATAGCCACTCGGTAGCAGCGGTGATTCGGTACCAAGGTCCAGAGCTTACGGCAAGGATCCGGTGGAGTAGTGTGTTCTAGCCGTGTTTGGGTGGAGTCCGGGTGAACAACTGAATAGGCCGGGAGGTGGGCCTCAGGGGGAGCTTCGGTACTGGGTAACTCGGTTGGTGCTAGCTAGCTGTGAAGATCAGGAGTAATGGTCCAGGGATTACGGCCGGAATCCAGGAAACCAGCGTTGTAGTGGAGAGACAGTCCGGTACTGGTAGACTGGCGAGTATTATATATAAAAATATATTTTAAAAAAGTCTGGCGTCTGTGTAGAAGGTAAAGGCCACTAGCAGTGGCTAACATTGACTAAATAGCTTGTAGCTAATTAGCTGGTTAGCTTCTGATGGCTAGGTGGTTCTTGCTATAAGGTAATAGTGGTTCCGTATCACATTGGGTGAGGCATCTTACCTGAAGGCATAACTGAATTAAAATGGAAAAGAGATTGAAAATAAAATTGAAATATATACAAAAAAAAGACAAAATACAAAAGTACACGAGAGGACGAATAAAACACGTCTGCACTCCATCTCAATTCAATTCAATTCAATTCAAGGGCTTTATTGGCATGGGAAACATGTGTTAACATTGCCAAAGCAAATGAGGTAGACAACATACAAAGTGAATATATAAAGTGAAAAACAACAAAAATTAACAGTAAACATTACACATACAGAAGTTTCAAAACAATAAAGACATTACAAATGTCATATTATATATATACAGTGTTTTAACAATGTACAAATGGTTAAAGGACACATCTCTCTCTCTCTCTCTCTCTCTCTCTCTCTCTTTCTCACAGACACACACACACACACACGCGCCACACCCTCTGCCAACGCAGTTGCTATGCAACAGCTGCAATAAATAAATGGAAGAAAGTGTGCATTGAGCCAGTCAGTGTTCCACCTCTCTCTCTCTCACATCTGACCCCAGTCTCACATCAAGTCAACCAAGCATGGATCTCCACAATGGGAAGGCTGCCCTATCATCCAACCTGAGGGGTAAACTACAAAGCAAGATCAATTACTTAGCAGGCTAGCTTGCCTTAATATTATTATTATTTTTTTAAGATAGCCTTTAAATGTGCAAGGTCTAACTGACTCACCACCAAATCAGTGGTGGATAAAGTATCCAAATGTCCTTCTTGAGTAAAAGTAAAGATAACTTAATAGAAAATGACTCAGTGAAATTCACCCAGTAAACTTGCATGTCACCTGTGCTCCCACTCCGGTGCTCTAGGTCACCAGGCTGCTCGTTCTGGCGCACACCTGTCACCATTGTTACGCGAACATGCGCATCGTCAGACTCACCTGGACTCCATCACCTCCTTGATTACCTGCCATATTTACTGTTGTAGTCGGAAGTTTACATACACCTTAGCCAAATATATTTAAACTTCCTGACATTTAATCCTAGTAAAAGAGCCCTGTCTTAGGTCAGTTAGGATCACCACTTTGTAAGAATGCGAAATGTCAGAATAATAATAGAGAGGATGATTTATTTCAGCTTCTAATTCTTTCATCACATTCCCAGTGGGTCAGAAGTTTACATACACTCAATTAGTATTTGGTAGCATTGCCTTTCAACTGTTTAACTTGGGTCAAACGTTTCAGGTAGCTTTCCACAAGCTTCCCACAATAAGTTGGGTGAATTTTGGCCCATTCCTCCTGACAGATCTGGGTTAACTGAGTCAGGTTTGTAGACCTCCTTGCTCGCACATGCTTTTTCAGTTCTGCCCACAAATCTTCTATGGGATTGAGGTCAGGGCTTTGTGATGGCCACTCCAATACAATGACTTTGTTCTCGTTAAGCCATTTTGCCACAACTTTGGAAGTATACTTGGAGTCATTGTCCATTTGGAAGACCCATTTGCGACCAAGCTTTAACTTCCTGACTGATATCTTGAGATGCGGCTTCAATATATCCACATAATTTTCCCACCTCATGATGCCATCTATTTTGTGAAGTGCACCAGTACCTCCTGCAGCAAAGCACCCCAACAAAATGATGCTGCCACCCTCGTGGTTCACGGTTGGGAGGGTGTTCTTCGGCTAGCAAGCCTCGCCCTTTTTCCTCCAAACTTAACGATGGTCATTATGGCCAAACAGTTCTATTTTTGTTTCATCAGACCAGAGGACATTTCTCCAGAAGTGTGATCTTTGTCCCCATTTGCAGTTGCAAACCGTAGTCTGGCTTTTTTTTAATGGCGGATTTGGAGCAGTGGCTTCTTCATTGCTGAGCGGCCTTTCAGGTTATTTTGATATAGGACTCGTTTTACTGTGGATATGGATACTTTTGTACCTGTTTCTTCCAGCATCTTCACAAGGTCCTTTGCTGTTTTTCTGGGGATGATTTTCACTTTTTGCACCGAAGTACATTCATCGCTCAGAGACAGAACGGTTCTCCTTCTGTGTGGTCCCATGGTGTTTATACTTACTATTGTTTGTACAGATGAACGTGGTACCTTCAGCCATTTGGAAATTGTTCCCAAGGATGATCCAGACCTGTGGAGGTCAACAATTTGTTTTCTGAGGTCTTGGATGATTTAATTTGATTTTCCCATGACGTCAAGCTAAGAGGCACTGACTTTGAAGGTAGGCCTTGAAATACATTCGCGGGTAGACCTCCAATTGACACAAATTATGTCGATTAGCCTATCAGAAACTTCTAAAGCAATGACATCATTTTCTGGAATTTTCGAAGCTGTTTAAAGGCACAGTCAACTTAGTGTATGTTGTTCGTGGTTCTTGTTTTGTTTCATGTTCCGTTTATTTTATTAAAACACTTCCTGAACTTTCTTCCCGACTCTCAGTGCACATTGTTACAGAATAACGCCTCACCTAAGGGAAGCATCAGGGAGTGTTTTTTTTGTTTGTTGTGTCGGTGTGAATGACGTCGGATCCAGGAGCCGCTACAGGCTCCCCTGCCTCAGCCGGTCTGTCAGGTTCCCACGCCTCAGCCGGTCTGTCAGGTTCCCACGCCTCAGCCGGTCTGTCAGGTTCCCACGCCTCAGCCGGTCAGTCAGGTTCCCACGCCTCAGCCGGTCTGTCAGGTTCCCACGCCTCAGCCGGTCTGTCAGGTTCCACATGCCTCTGCCGGTCTGTCAGGTTCCCACGCCTCAGCCGGTCTGTCAGGTTCCACATGCCTCTGCCGGTCTGTCAGGTTCCCACGCCTCAGCCGGTCTGTCAGGTTCCCACGCCTCAGCCGGTCTGTCAGGTTCCCATGCCTCAGCCGGTCTGTCAGGCTCCCACGTCTCAGCCGGTCTGTCAGGTTCCCACGCCTCAGCCGGTCTGTCAGGTTCCCACGCCTCAGCCGGTCTGTCAGGTTCCCACGCCTCAGCCGGTCTGTCAGGTTCCCATGCCTCAGCCGGTCTGTCAGGTTCCCACGCCTCAGCCGGTCTGTCAGGTTCCCACACCTCAGCCGGTATGTCAGGTTCCCACGCCTCTACCGGTCTGTCAGGTTCCCACGCCTCAGCCGTTGACAGATTCCTCACTTCAGCAGGGGTAAATACAGCATGTGTTAAGTGAGTCCGCCAGATGAGATGCAGCATTCAAAATGTAAAGAGTACTTTTGGGTGTCAGGGAAAATGTATGGAGTAATTATTATTTATTATTTAGGAATGTAGTGGAGTAAAAGTTGTCAAAATTATAAATTGTAAAGTAAAGTACAGATACCCCCAAAATCTACTTAAGTAGTACTTTCAAGTATTTTTACTTAAGAAATGTACACAACTGCCAAAAATACATGTCTAGGTTTAAGCTTTCTTAATGGACAATAGTCAGTAGTTATTTCTGTTTTTTTTATATTAAAGTTAGCCGGCTAACTCATTGATCCTGCTTAGCAATATACCCCTCTAGTTGTTGACTGTATTTGTTGTGTCTGTTCTATTAGTTGCCTCTCTTTTTGTGTTGTATATGTGTGTGTGTGAAAAAAACTAGAAATGTAATTTCTTCAGCCATTAAGTAGCCAGGTGAGACATTGAGAACAAAACATTTTCTAACATGTCATTTGCTTTTTGTTAAATTATTATCCACTAATGTTTTTCTGACAGTCAACCACCTGTGTCAGAAATCACATCCTTTTCCCTATGTAGTGCACTACTTTTAACCAGACCCCTATGTGGTTAACCCAATAAGGCCCCTTGTCAAATGTAGAGCACTATACAGGGAATAGGATGTGATTTCAGTATTCCAGAAGAGCCGCAGGACTGATGTCTTACTTCCTGGATGGTGACATCATCCCATGGGCCCTGTCCTTCCGAGATGCTTGATTTGTTACAGGTCAACTCCAGCGACATGCTCCCTGACAACACCAGTCCTATCTCTAAACACGTGTCGCTAGCCTTTGTTGCCAGGGAAACAAACCCGAGGTGAGCTTCTTGTTTTCCCAGATCTGACAAGAAGAGAGAAAAGCTCTATATTTTCTTATTTTGTTTATCCTGATACTTGCTAGGCTCAGCTCGGGTCGCCATGGAGACCAAACACTTGTTTTCGGGGGAAGGGTGGGGTAAGGTGGTAACTGGTGAACATTATGATTCAAACCCACCATCTAACACTCAGCTGAATGGGCTCCTGAGTGGTGCAGCGGTCTAAGGCACTGCATCTCAGTGCTACAGGTAATCATTACAGACACCCTGGTTCAAATCCAGGCTGTATCACAACTGTATCAAAACTGGCTGTGATTGGGAGTCCCGTAGTGGGTGATTCACAATTGCCCCAGTGTTGTCCAGGTTTGGCCGGTGTAAATAAATATTTGTTCTTAACTGAGTTGCCTGTTAAATAAAAAACTAAATAATACTAACCTGTTTGGTTGATCATCTCAATTATCTGTCATCTTTGCTGTTCCTCCCTACAGAGCTGAGGCGGGGCTTTTACGTGTGTGTGTTCCCTCATGCCTGTCTTGCTGGAATGCCAGATGTCTCCTTGTCCACACCAACACCCCACAATTCTTGAAACAGAGGTGTTCATCGCCTCAACGAATGAATAACCCCTCCTTGCAGACAGTAACACACAAACACCAATCCACAGACACCAGATAATAACCAGACAAATCTAGTGTGTCCCCCTAATTCGTCCCAGGGTCCCTATGTCAGACACAAATCCAGTGTGTCCCCCTAATTCGTCCCAGGGTCCCTATGTCAGACACAAATCCAATGTGTCCCCCTAATTCGTCCCAGGGTCCCTAAATCAGACACAAATCCAGTGTGTCCCCCTAATTCATACCAGGGTCCCTAAGTCAGACACAAATCCAGTGTGTCCCCCTAATTCGTCCCAGGGTCCCTAAGTCAGACACAAATCCAGTGTGTCCCCCTAATTCATCCCAGGGGCCCTAAATCAGACACAAATCCAGTGTGTCCCCCTAATTCATCCCATGGTCCCTATGTCAGACACAAATCTAGTGTGTCCCCCTAATTCATCCCAGGGTCCATATGTCAGAAACAAATCTAGTGTGTGTCCCTAATTCGTCCCAGGGTCCCTATGTCAGACACAAATCCAGCGTGTCCCCCTAATTCATCCCAGGGTCCCTAAGTCAGACACAAATCCAGTGTGTCCCCCTAATTCATCCCAGGGTCCCTAAGTCAGACACAAATCCAGTGTGTCCCCCTAATTCATCCCAGGGTCCCTAAATCAGACACAAATCCAGTGTGTCCCCCTAATTCATCCCAGGGTCCCTAAATCAGACACAAATCCAGTGTGTCCCCCTAATTCATCCCAGGGTCCCTAAATCAGACACAAATCCAGTGTGTCCCCCTAATTCATCCCAGGGTCCCTAAATCAGACACAAATCCAGTGTGTCCCCCTAATTCATCCCAGGGTCCCTAAATCAGACACAAATCCAGTGTGTCCCCCTAATTCATCCCAGGGTCCCTAAGTCAGACACAAATCCAGTGTGTCCCCCTAATTCATCCCAGGGTCCCTAAGTCAGACACAAATCCAGTGTGTCCCCCTAATTCATCCCAGGGTCCCTAAATCAGACACAAATCCAGTGTGTCCCCCTAATTCATCCCAGGGTCCCTAAATCAGACACAAATCCAGTGTGTCCCCCTAATTCATCCCAGGGTCCCTAAATCAGACACAAATCCAGTGTGTCCCCCTAATTCATCCCAGGGTCCCTAAATCAGACACAAATCCAGTGTGTCCCCCTAATTCATCCCAGGGTCCCTAAATCAGACACAAATCCAGTGTGTCCCCCTAATTCATCCCAGGGTCCCTAAGTCAGACACAAATCCAGTGTGTCCCCCTAATTCATCCCAGGGTCCCTAAATCAGACACAAATCCAGTGTGTCCCCCTAATTCATCCCAGGGTCCCTAAATCAGACACAAATCCAGTGTGTCCCCCTAATTCATCCCAGGGTCCCTAAATCAGACACAAATCCAGTGTGTCCCCCTAATTCATCCCAGGGTCCCTAAATCAGACACAAATCCAGTGTGTCCCCCTAATTCTTCCCAGGGTCCCTAAGTCAGACACAAATCCAGTGTGTCCCCCTAATTCATCCCAGGGTCCCTAAATCAGACACAAATCCAGTGTGTCCCCCTAATTCATCCCAGGGTCCCTAAGTCAGACACAAATCCAGTGTGTCCCCCTAATTCATCCCAGGGTCCCTAAATCAGACACAAATCCAGTGTGTCCCCCTAATTCATCCCAGGGTCCCTAAATCAGACACAAATCCAGTGTGTCCCCCTAATTCATCCCAGGGTCCCTAAGTCAGACACAAATCCAGTGTGTCCCCCTAATTCATCCCAGGGTCCCTAAATCAGACACAAATCCAGTGTGTCCCCCTAATTCATCCCAGGGTCCCTAAATCAGACACAAATCCAGTGTGTCCCCCTAATTCATCCCAGGGTCCCTAAATCAGACACAAATCCAGTGTGTCCCCCTAATTCATCCCAGGGTCCCTAAATCAGACACAAATCCAGTGTGTCCCCCTAATTCTTCCCAGGGTCCCTAAGTCAGACACAAATCCAGTGTGTCCCCCTAATTCATCCCAGGGTCCCTAAATCAGACACAAATCCAGTGTGTCCCCCTAATTCATCCCAGGGTCCCTAAGTCAGACACAAATCCAGTGTGTCCCCCTAATTCATCCCAGGGTCCCTAAATCAGACACAAATCCAGTGTGTCCCCCTAATTCTTCCCAGGGTCCCTAAATCAGACACAAATCCAGTGTGTCCCCCTAATTCATCCCAGGGTCCCTAAGTCAGACACAAATCCAGTGTGTCCCCCTAATTCATCCCAGGGTCCCTAAATCAGACACAAATCCAGTGTGTCCCCCTAATTCATCCCAGGGGCCCTAAATCAGACACAAATCCAGTGTGTCCCCCTAATTCATCCCAGGGTCCCTAAATCAGACACAAATCCAGTGTGTCCCCCTAATTCATCCCAGGGTCCCTAAATCATACACAAATCCAGTGTGTCCCCCTAATTCATCCCAGGGTCCCTAAGTCAGACACAAATCCAGTGTGTCCCCCTAATTCATCCCAGGGTCCCTAAATCAGACACAAATCCAGTGTGTCCCCCTAATTCATCCCAGGGGCCCTAAATCAGACACAAATCCAGTGTGTCCCCCTAATTCATCCCAGGGTCCCTAAATCAGACACAAATCAAGTGTGTCCCCCTAATTCATCCCAGGGTCCCTATATCAGACACAAATCCCGTGTGTCCCCCTAATTCATCCCAGGGTCCCTAAATCAGACACAAATCCAGTGTGTCCCCCTAATTCATCCCAGGGTCCCTAATTCATCCCAGGGTCCCTAATTCATCCCAGGGTCCCTAATTCATCCCAGGGTCCCTAATTCATCCCAGGGTCCCTAATTCATCCCAGGGTCCCTAAATCAGACACAAATCCAGCAGCATTACATGAAAAGCCCTGGTATTAGGCAGCCTGTGTTTAAATACGTTTGCAAGTCTTCTTATCTGTGGGGAGAGAGCTTCATTTGCATGGGGGCTGTGGGCTAGGGGGATTTGAGAAAAGATGGAGGGCTTTGTAAAGAGACCGACTGGTGTCTGTGATGTATGGGAAGGGATGGAGGGTGTGGATTCTTCGGTACTGTCTCTGTCACTAACTGGGAAAGAGGTGTGTGGTGCAGAGCAGGGAGCGGACCACTCTGCTGCAGAGGAGGCTGGCTTTTGTTTCAATAATTCAACGTGTCATGGTCGTCACTTCACTTCGGGTGTGTTGGAGCAGGGCTGGAACAAAATGCTGCGCACACTGTTAAGTCAGCTTTGTTGAGCTGTGACTCCACTGTACCGCCGAGGTTATGAGAAGACAGTTGGCGTCATCACATTGTAAACTAAACACATCATAACACACTATCTGTTTGTTTACAGTTGGTTTTGGCTGCCACGGCCTGGCCCTGGAGGCTTTTGGCTTTGGAAAGCCAGCTAGCTTCAATACCTTGCCTCCATGCAGAAGCCACTGCTGACAAAGCACCTGCAAATGCCAACCTATGTGGCTCCCCCTCGCCCCTTCCTCTCTCTCTCTCTCCGTCTCTCTCTCTCTCCGTCTCTCTCTCTCTCCGTCACTCTCTCTCTCCGTCACTCTCTCTCTCCGTCTTTCCGTCTCTCCGTCTCTCTCTCTCTCCGTCTCTCTCTCGTTACAAATGAGGCTGCGGTAAAGTTAATGTTCTGTTTCCACTGGGCTAATTCCTTTATCATTCGTTAGGAGTCTACCTATGGCACCTAGGGGAGAGGAAGAGCAGCTGAGCTGGGGATGAGAGAGAGAGAAAGAGAAGAGGAGAGAGAAATAATATTTTGTGTCATTACCATTCACTGTACCAATCTACAGTTGAAGTTGGAAGTTTACATACACCTTAGCCAAATACATTTAAACAATTCCTGACATTTAAACCTGGCAAAAATGTCCTGTTTTAGGTAAGTTAGTATCACTACTTTATTTTAAGAATGTGACATGTTAGAATAATCGTAAAGAGAATGATTTATTTCAGCTTTTATTTATTTCATCACATTCCCAGTGGGTCTGACGTTTACATACACTCAATTAGTATTTGGTAACATTGCCTATAAATTGTTTAACTTGGGTCAAACGTTTCAGGTAGCCTTCCACAAGCTTCCCACAATAAGTTGGGTGAATTTTGGCCCATTCCTCCTGACAGAGCTGGTGTAACTGAGTCAAGTCATTTCTGCCCACACATTTTCTATAGGGTTGAGGTCAGGGCTTTGTGATGGCTACTACAATATCTTTGTTGTCTACTTTTGCCACAACTTTGGAAGTTTGCTTGGGGTCATTGTTCATTTGGAAGACCCATTTGCGACCAAGCTTTAACTTCCTGATGTCTTGAGATGTTGCTTCAATATATCCACATAATTTTCCGGCCTCATGATGCCATCTATTTTGTGAAGTGCACCAGTCCCTCCTGCAGCAAAGCACCCCCACAACATGATGCTGCCACCCCTGTGCTTCACGGCTGGGATGGTGTTCTTCGGCTAGCAAGCCTCCCCCTTTTTCCTCCAAACATGACAATGGTCATTATGTGTGTTTGTGTTTGATCAGACCAGAGGACATTTCTCCAAAAAGTACGATCTTTGTCCCCATGTGCAGTTGCAAACCGTAGTCTGGCTTTTGTTTTATGGTGGTTTTGGAGCAGTGGCTTCTTCCTTGCTGAGCAGCCTTTCAGGTTATGTCGATATAGGACTCGTTTTATTGTGGATATAGATACATTTGGACCTGTTTCCTCCAGCATCTTCACAAGGTCCTTTGCTGTTGTTCTGGGATTGATTTGCACTTTTCGCACCAAAGTATGTTCATCTCTAGGAGACAGAATGCGTCTCCTTCCTGAGTGGTATGACGGCTGCGTGGTCCCATGGTGTTTAAACTGTACTTACATACTATTGTTTGTACAGATAAACGCGGTACCTTCAAGCGTTTGCAAATTTCTCCCAAGGATGAACCAGGCTTGTGGAGGTACAATTTTTTGTACCGGAGGTCTTGGCTGATTTCTTTAGATTTTCCCATGATGTCAAACGAAGAGGCACTGAGTTTGAAGGTAGGCCTTGAAATACATCCACAGGTACACCTCCAATTGACTCAAATGATGTCGATTAGCCTATCAGAAGATTCTAAATCAAATCAAATTTATTTATATAGCCCTTCGTACATCAGCTGATATCTCAAAGTGCTGTACAGAAACCCAGCCTAAAACCCCAAACAGCAAGCAATGCAGGTGTAGAAGCACGGTGGCTAGGAAAAACTCCCTAGAAAGGCCAAAACCTAGGAAGAAACCTAGAGAGGAACCAGGCTATGTGGGGTGGCCAGTCCTCTTCTGGCTGTGCCGGGTGGAGATTATAACAAAACATGGTCAAGATGTTCAAATGTTCATAAATGACCAGCATGGTCGAATAATAATAAGGCAGAATAGTTGAAACTGGAGCAGCAGCACAGTCAGGTGGACTGGGGACAGCAAGGAGTCATCATGTCAGGTATTCCTGGGGCATGGTCCTAGGGCTCAGGTCAGTTGAAACTGGAGCAGCAGCATGGCCAGGTGGACTGGGGACAGCAAGGAGTCATCATGTCAGGTAGTCCTGGGGCATGGTCCTAGGGCTCAGGTCCTCCGAGAGAGAGAAAGAGAGAAGGAGAGAATTAGAGAACGCACACTTAGATTCACACAGGACACCGAATAGGACAGGAGAAGTACTCCAGATATAACAAACTGACCCTAGCCCCCCGACACAAACTACTGCAGCATAAATACTGGAGGCTGAGACAGGAGGGGTCAGGAGACCAGGAAAGCCATGACAGAATTTTCTCAAATTTTCCAAGCTGTTTAAAGGCACAGTCAATTTGTGATACAGTGATACAGTGAATTATAAGTGAAATAATCTGTCTAAACAATTGTTGGAAAAATGACTTGTGTCATGCACAAAGTAGATGTCCTAACCGACTTGCCAAAACTACAGTTTGTTAACAAGACATTTGTGGAGTGGTTGAAAAACGAGTTTTAATGACTCCAACCTAGGTGTATGTAAACTTCCAACTTCAACTCTATAGCTACAGATTGGCTATTGGTGTGTTTGGACCATTATAGTTGGTTGGATACCAAGAAACCGTTCCACTACAGTTCCATCGATGTTAATGGCTCTCCGTTTCCTATAGTCCACAATCAGCTCCTTTCTCTTGCTCACATTGAGAGAGAGGTTGTTGTCCCGGTACCACACTGCCAGATCTGACCTCATCCCTGTCTCATCATTGTCAGTGATCAGGCCTACCTCTGTTGTGTCGTCAGAAAACTTAATGATAGGTGTTGGAGTTGTGCTTGGCCACGCAGTTGTTGGTGAACAAGGAGTACAGGAGGGGACTAAGCAAGCACCCCTGAGTGGCCCCAGTGTTGAGGATCAGCGTGGCAGATGTGTTGTTGCCTACCCTTATCACCTGGGGGCGGCCCATCAGGAAGTCCAGGATCCAGTTGCAGAGGGAGGTGTTTAGTCCCAGGGTCCTTAGCTTAGTAATGAGCTTTGTGGGCACTATGGTGTTGAACGCTGAGCTGTAGTCAATGAACAGCATAAAACATTGCAAGCAAAATTGTATAATTTTATATGACTAGAGACTTTGGTAGAATCTTTTTTAATACTGCAAAGATAACCAAAATGACAGCCTACTTTGACACTGACAAACTGAGAATCTGATATTAATAAAAACGACCTTGTCTTGAATCCATCAATAGTCTAGGTGTGTGGAGACACACTGTAGGCTACAATATGATGAGGATATGATTGTCCTAAAAATGCTTTCCATCTTCACTGACCCAATGATGCACAGCTCGCTGTTCTGAATGATTTCACTTCTTTCTGAACAGACAGCATAATTCTACAACTTTGGCAAATGTATTTCAATGTATCAGGGGGTGCTGCGGTTCTCTGTCGCAATGGTGGACTGAGGTTCTTCTCCTTGATGCTGGGGCCACCTGCTTATCTTCCTGAAAATGGTCTGAAACCCTACTTCTTCAAACAGTATCTTAAATAAGACATCTTGCACTGGTATTTTCCAGACAAAAACACTGACCGTGCTGATAACTACTTTATTGAGGGAAGTAATGTACTACGACTGTGACATGTGGTTGTCTCACCATCTCTGGATCAGAGCGTCTGTTAAATGACTCAAAATGTGGAACAGCGGGGAAGAGATTAGCATGTGAATGTGTGTGAAAACATACTAGCCTGCCTGTCCGTGTCTGATAGAGGTATGCCTGGTGTCTCGACAACTGTGACGCCATCATCTTCTGTTTCAGAGATGAGCACAAGCCTTATTAGATAGTTCAATGAACTTTCTCAGGAGAACAGAGCAGCACAGTGCTACACTGTAGTGTTTATGTGTGTGTTTGTCCGTGTGTGGGTGCATACGTGTGTGTGTGTGTGTGTGTGTGTGTGTGTGTGTGTGTGTGTGTTTGCATGCGTACCTATACAGGCTATAAAATGCGGCTGATCCATACTAATTGCAGGTAATTTAATAGAGAGTCCCCGCTGATCCATACTAATTGCAGGTAATTTAATAGAGAGTTCCCGCTGATCCATACTAATTGGAGGTAATTTAATAGAGAGTTCTCGCTGATCCATACTAATTGCAGGTAATTTACTAGAGAGTTCCCGCTGAGCCGTACTAATTGGAGGTAATTTAATAGAGAGTTCCAGCTGATCCATACTAATTGGAGGTAATTGAATAGAGAGTTCCCGCTGATCCATACTAATTGGAGGTCATTTAATAGAGAGTTCCTGCTGATCCATACTAATTGCAGGTAATTTAATAGAGAGTTCCTGCTGATCCATACTAATTGCAGGTAATTTAATAGAGAGATCCCGCTGATCCATACTAATTGGAGGTAATTTAATAGACAGTTCCTGCTGATCCATACTAATTGCAGGTAATTTAATAGAGAGTTCCTGCTGATCCATACTAATTGCAGGTAATTTAATAGAGAGTTCCTGCTGATCCATACTAATTGGAGGTAATTTAATAGAGAGTTCCTGCTGATCCATACTAATTGCAGGTAATTTAATAGAGAGTTCCCGCTGCCGTCGCCTTTGATACTTAGACAGTGTATCAGTGCCTCATTCACCCCAATGTCCTCCTCCTGTTTCATTGATTACACACAGAGAGAGAGAGAGAGAGAGAGAGAGATACAGAGACAGAGACAGAGACAGAGACAGAGAGAGAGAGAGAGAGAGAGAGAGAGAGAGAGAGAGAGAGAGAGAGAGAGAGAGAGAGAGAGAGAGAGCCTGCCTCATCATGGAAGCCACACATACGCCCAGGTAGTGAGTGGGCAAACAGTCCCAACCCTCACTCTCACACTCGCCCAAGCCAATGGCATGTACCAGATGCTCAGCAGGCTCTGCTCACACTTACTGGCCTGAGGCCAAACCACGACCAACAACATTGGACACTCTATGGAACAAAAAGCCTTCACTATATCATCCTGGAATATCCAAGGCCTGAGGTCATCTGCCCTTGGCCTAAAGAGCAGGAACCCGGACTTCACCAAAGAAATCGGTAATACAGACATTGTCATCCTGCAAGAAACCTGGTATAGAGGAGACGGACCCACTGGTTGCCCTCTAGGTTACAGAGAGCTGGTAGTCCCATCCACCAAACTACCAGGTGTGAAACAGGGAAGGGACTCAGGGGGTACGCTAATTTGGTATAGAGCAGACCTAACTCACTCCATTAAATTAATCAAAACAGGAACATTCTACATTTGGCTAGAAATTCAAAAGGAAATTATCCTAACAGAGAAAAATGTCCTCCTGTGTGCTACCTATATCCCCCCACTAGAATCCCCATACTTTAATGAAGACAGCTTCTCCATCCTGGAGGGGGAAATCAATCATTTCCAGGCCCAGGGACATGTACTAGTCTGTGGCGACCTAAATGCCAGAACCGGACAAGAACCTGACACCCTCAGCACACAGGGGGACAAACACCTGCCTGGAGGTGACAGCATTCCCTCCCATATATGCCCCCCTAGGCACAACTATGACAACATATCCAACAAAAACGGGTCACAACTCCTGCAGCTCTGTCGCACGCTGGGTATGTACATAGTCAATGGTAGGCTTCGAGGGGTCTCCTATGGTAGGTACACATATAGCTCATCTCTTGGCAGTAGTTCTGTAGACTACTTTATCACTGACCTCAACCCAGAGTCTCTCAGAGCGTTCACAGTCAGCCCACTGACACCCCTATCAGACCACAGTAAAATCACAGTCTACTTAAACAGAGCAATAATCAATCAGGAGGCATCAAAGCCAAAGGAACTGAGTAACATCTTCCATGTCTGCCTACGGCGGCCTTTCTCAATAGCAAGGCTATGCTCACTGAGTCTGTACATAGTCAACGCTTTCCTTAATTTTGGGTCAGTCACAGTGGTCACATATTCTGCCGCTGTAACTCATTCAATGTAATTGGAGAGTCCAGTGGGTTCTGGTAGTCTTTAATAGTTTATTCTAAGATCTGTATTTGATCATGTATATGTTTTTGCTCTTTATTCTTTGTTATAGAGCGGGAACGTTTTGGCAAAAAACACACACATTTCTTCACACAGGGTCGTGGGGTGAGACAGGGATGCAGCTTAAGCCCCACCCTCTTCAACATATATATTAACAAATTGGCGCGGGCACTAGAAAAGTCTGCAGCACCCGGCCTCACCCTACTAGAATCCGAAGTCAAATGTCTGCTGTTTGCTGATGATCTGGTGCTTCTGTCACAAACCAAGGAGGGCCTACAGCAGCACCTAGATCTTATGCACAGATTCTGTCAGACCTGGGCCCTGACAGTAAATCTCAGTAAGACCAAAATAATGGTGTTCCAAAAAAGGTCCAGTCACCAGGACCACAAATACAAATTCCAACTAGACACTGTTGCCCTAGAGCACACAAAAAACTATACATACCCTGGCCTAAACATCAGCGCCACAGGTAACTTCCACAAAGCTGTGAACGATCTGAGAGACAAGGCAAGAAGGGCATTCTATGCCATCAAAAGGAACATACATTTCAACATACCAATTAGGATTTGTCTAAAAAATACTTGAATCAGTCATAGAGCCCATTGCTCTTTATGGTTGTGAGGTCTGGGTTCCGCTCACCAACCAAGACTTCACAAAATGGGACAAACACCAAATTGAGACTCTGCACGCAGAATTCTGCTAAAATATCCTCCGTGTACAACGTAGAACACCAAATAATGCATGCAGAGAGAATTAGGCCGATACCCACTAATGATCAAAATCCAGAAAATAGCCGTTAAATTCTATAACCACCTAAAAGGAAGCGATTCCCAAACCTTCCAAAACAAAGCCATCACCTACAGAGAGATGAACCTGGAGAAGAGTCCCCTAAGCAAGCTGGTCCTGGGGCTCTGTTCACAAACACAAATACAACCTACAGAGCCCCAGGACAGCAGCACAATTAGACCCAACCAAGTCATGAGAAAACAAAAAGATAATTACTTGACACATTGGAAAGAATTAACAAAAAAACAGAGCAAACTAGAATGCTATTTGGCCCTACATAGAGAGTACACAGCGGCAGAATATCTGACCACTGTGACTGACCCAAAATTAAGGAAAGCGTTGACTATGTACAGACTCAGTGAGCATAGCCTTGCTATTGAGAAAGGCCACCGTAGGCAGACATGGCTCTCAAGAGAAGACTACACCACAAAATGCTCACTGCCCACAAAATGAGGTGGAAACTGAGCTGCACTTCCTAACCTCCTGCCCAATGTATGACCATATTAGAGAGACATATTTCCCTCAGATTACACAGATCCACAAGGAATTCGAAAACAAATCCAATTTTGATAAACTCCCATATCTACTGGGTGAAATTCCACAGTGTGCCATCACAGCAGCAAGATTTCTGACCTGTTGCCACGAGAAAAGGGCAACCAGTGAAGAACAAACACCATTGTAAATACAACCCATATTTATGCTTATTTATTTTATCTTGTGTCCTTTAACCATTTGTACATTGTTTAAACACTGTATATATAATATGACATTTGTAATGTCTTTATTGTTTTGAAACTTCTGTATGTTTAGTGTTTACTGTTAATTTTTATTGTTTATTTCACTTTATACATTATCTACCTCACTTGCTTTGGCAATGTTAACACATGTTTCCCATGCCAATAAAGCATAATTGAATTGAATTGAATTGAATTGAATTGAATTGAATAGAGAGAGAGAGAGAGAGAGAGAGAGAGAGGTGGAAAACAGGAAAATGGAGAATTTGATGGATGGAAAAAGGGAGAGTGTAAGTGCATGAAGAATGTAAAGAAATATACACACATTGAAAGAGAGAAGAAAGGAGAGAAGGCAAGAGATTGTTTGTGTTTTGTATGCTGTGTTGTTCTGTTAATTTACATCATATCTATGTGTACTGCACTGGGTGTTCACTTGACAACATGTAGATTTCACCTTCTCCCAATACAGCTTGTTCAAACTAGAATTAGAGAGAGAGGGGGGGGGGGGGGGGGGGGGGGGGGAGATCATAAGGGAATGGGAGAGAGAGCGAGCCTTGGGCATTTTAATTGCTTTGAAAGTAGGTTAACCAGAGGGAAGAATTAGCTGCATGTGGAGTGAATACAAAGGAGGAGGAGAGGAGAGGTAGAGAAGAGAGGAAAGAGTATTGAATGAGAGATAAGAGAAGGGCAGGAGAGGTTGAGAGAGGAAAGGAGCTGTAGAAGAGAGAAGTTTGAGTCGTGTGTGTGTGTGTGTGTGCCAGGTTTTCCTTTCTGAAAATGTGACGCCGGACATTAGACCATCAGAATTTAAATTAGACCAGACATCTGAGACATGTACCAGACTCGTATGCATTGGGTGTGCAACCTGACTCGGGTGTAGACCCAAGGTGCTCCGAAATCCCATTTAGATTATGGTAATTGATCTTAATAACAGAACATGTAAATGGTGGATGCAATGGCGCACTTTGAAGCAGTTAGAATAACTGTACATATTTACTTTTCCCTCAGCCAACAAGAGGACTAATGAACAGTAAAATCAAGTACCTATGCATACGCAACGCACCAGTTTGAAGTTTTTGGGGGAAGCACATTTTGATCAGAAAAATGTATACAATCATTCCATGCACCATTGCATTTGCAGACTAATGTACTATAGTCTACTATTCCTAATGTGATGCATGGAGAGTCATAACTTAGGCTAAAAATATAACTCAATCACTGTTCGCAAACTAAGAAAAGACAGTTCAATGTTCAGTGTAGAGGCCAGGGCTACATGCTGCATCAGATACATTTCTTATTTTATTTCTAGATTAGACTCAACTTTACTGTCATTGAACAAGTACAAGTACAACGAAATGCAGTTAGCATCTGACCAGAAGTGCACATTTGCACGGGAAAAACACATTTCATGCAATTCTACTACACTTTAAATAACTGAAGACATTTTGCTGAATCTTTTTTTTTAATGTGACAAAATTACAGGGTAGCCTACTTTGACAAACAGATCAATAAAAACAACGTTGTCCATACAATAGGCTTACGAGAACAGGAGACTCAAATATAATTATTGTCCATTAAGAAACTTAAGCGGCACTGATCCAGCAATGATAAAGAGTGAATATGTGCAGGGAGCACTCACTGATGATATGGAGCATTCACTGATGATATGGAGCCCTCACGGTGGATATGGAACCCTCACGGTGGATATGGAGCCCTCACGGTGGATATGGAGCACTATGGAGCATTCACTGATGATATGGAGCCCTCACGGTGGATATGGAACCCTCACGGTGGATATGGAGCCCTCACGGTGGATATGGAGCCCTCACGGTGGATATGGAGCCCTCACGGTGGATATGGAGCACTATGGAGCACTCACGGTGGACATGGAGCACTCATGGTGGATATGGATCACTCACAGTGGATATGGATCACTCACGGTGGATATGGAGCCCTCACGGTGGATATGGAGCACTATGGAGCACTCACGGTGGATATGGAGCACTCACGGTGGACATGGAGCCCTCACGGTGGATATGGAGCCCTCACGGTGGATATGGAGCCCTCACTGGTGGATATGGAGCCCTCACTGGTGGATATGGAGCCCTCACTGGTGGATATGGAGCCCTCACTGGTGGATATGGAGCCCTCACTGGTGGATATGGCAGAAAGACTCTGCTGCTGCCAATAAGATAGTCGTTTGCTCGATTAACCTGATCATTTTGAGAACTAAAAGACTCATTTGAGTATTTTCATTGTCTTCTCCTTACAGCAATAGCCATTTGCGCTACAAACTATATTTTACCCCCCAATTTAACTGTAAAATATTTTGATATGCCTGGCTGGGCCTCTACTTTTCACTGACAGTCTCAACTCAACAATAGTCTGTATTGTATTTGCCTCAGGGCGCTGAATTTCCTTTCAACTTTCTTTCCAACTGCAATTTAAAACAGGCTAGGGGAAGATAATTATCCGCTGTGGCCAAGTCATGGTTTAGTGGCATATTCTGAATTATTTTATTCATTTCTGTATAGAGAGAAGTAGGCTAATTACGCTATATAATTTCAACAATTCAATTTACTTAGGCAAAGATTAGCTTCCCCTAGCCTTATGGATGTGTCGTCTATGAGCCTGTGTCAATCTACTGTCCCCCGTAGTAGAAAAGTTGACCTATTCTATTGGTCAGCTTGTCGAGAAAGAAATAACCCAAACAGACTCTGGGACAGTTGTGGGACGATAGAGCCCATATTCATACAACCAGTAGACATAACATACAAAAAAACATGTTAAAAAGCTATGAATCTGATGCAACACATCAGAACGTTTAGCGTCTAATGTTGATAAACTATTATTTCTTCACGTTATTAACGCAGCGATGCGAACAAGGCAGGAGCTACGAGTGAATGTTCATGTTGGCTACCCGACAATGACAAAGAGTTGATGACCAATAGAACAGAGGCTGCTGGTTTCAATGACAAAGCCTTGATAAAATAATTACCTCCACGGATATGGTGTGATGTTGCCGCGGCTACTTTGAAGCTACAACATGCCTCACAATATGTAGTAAAACATTAAAGTTTCAAACAATTAAGTAGCTATACGTTTTGAAAATGCATAGTGCCTCTAGCTCATTGAAATGTGATGTGTGACGCGTTGACGAAGCCTGCCTTGCTCTGCCTGTCTTCTGTTGCCCATGCATTTGAATGGTGAAGTGGTCAGATGACGGGGCTGCTACGGTATCTCTACTGTAGGATTGTTCTACTAGCACAGACTGGAATACGTTCCATGATTGATCCAATGGCATTGAGGAGTTTACCACCTCTGTCACCGGCTTCATCAATAAGTGCATTGACGACATCGTCCCCACAGTGACCGTATGTACATATCCCAACCAGAAGCCATTGATGTTAGGCAGCAACATCCGCACCGAGCTAAAGGCTAGAGCTTCTGCTATCAAGGAGTGGGACACTGATCCGGACACTTATAAGAAATCCAGCTATGCCCTCAGATGAAGCAATGAACAGGCAAAGTATCAATACAGGACTGAGACTGAATAACACTCCACCGGCTCTGACACTCGTCAGATGTGGCAGTGCTTGCAAACTATTATGGACTACAAAGGGAAACCGAGCCACGGACTGTTCAGTGACGCGAGCCTATCAGACAAGCTAAATGCTTTTAATGCTCACTTCGAGGTAAGCAACACTGAAGCAACACTGAAGCATGCATGAGAGCACCAGCTGTTCCGGACGACTGTGTGATCACGCACTTTGTAGCCGATGTGAGCAAGACCTTTAAAAAGGTCAACATTCACAAGTCCGTGTGGCCAGATGGATTACCAGAGCGTATACTCAGAGCAAATAATAATTTTATTTTTCACCTTTATTTAACCAGGTAGGCCAGTTGAGAACAAGTTCTCATTTACAACTGCGACCTGGCCAAGATAAAGCAAAGCAGTGCGACAAAAACAACAACACAGAGTTACACATAAACATACAGTTAAAAACGCAATGGAAAAGAAATGCAATGCTCCGACCAACACAACAAAGATAATTACCTTCAGGTTGTTCTCCCACTATTCCTGATACCTGTCAAGGGACTTGCCCCATCACAGTCTTGAGGGTCTGGTTGGTCCATTAACCAAACCTGGAGGAAGGGGTAGGATATGGAAGAAAAAACAACAAATTGTCAAAAATAAATAAAACAAACCATTGGTGACAGAATATAACCTATAACATCTGTACCTTGTTCCAGCGTTCATCAACTCGGTCACTCAAAGTGACCTCAGGAGATCCGTGGGTATTGAAGATGTCCATCGTCGGCTTGGAGTTGGCCTCGCCAGTCTCATCCTTGATGGCTATCATACAAAACAAATTTCTATTTTTGGTTCCAAGCACCAATTTTAATTGGCTTACAGAAGGGAAGAGTTAAGCACATACTCTTCCTTTACTGACCTTAATGGGTATTGCCTCCACCCACTTGGTAAAGTGATTGGTCGCCGTCAGACACCTGCTGTTGCCTGGATTTAGTGAAGAGTCCGATCCACCACTAACATTTAAAGTGTTAGAGAGAAGATTCTTACCCATATCTGTGCCATACAGTATGCAGATCTCTCTCTCTCTCTCTCTCTCTCTCTCTCTCTCTCTCTCTCTCTCTCTCTCTCTCTCTCTCTCTCTCTCTCTCTCTCTCTCTCTCTCTCTCTCTCTCTCTCTCTCTCTCTCTCTCTCTCTCTCTCTCTCTCTCTCTCTCTCTCTCTCTCTCTCTCTCTCTCTCTCTCTCTCTCTCTCTCTCTCTCTCTCTCTCAAAGCAAACTGTACAAAACAACTTATCAGGGCAAGATGTTAATTGGGACACTTACCGATCAGTTGCCATGATGAAACAACTGATGGGCTTCAACTACGGCAACACAGTCTTCACCCTCTCACTACTGACCTTTAATCTCTCTAAACTCCCCAAACTATAATCTTGCAATAAAGCTGAATTTAGGGGATGCATTGTCAGGAATGCACAATGAACAACATGTCAATACAGGGCACAGTGAAGCATCTGCACGACTCTAGCGCCATCTATCATGTGGAATACACTCATTATTGCTGTTACAGTTTTTCTCAATTGCTAAAACACAATTTCTGAAACCTTGCTCCATTTCCTGAAAACATTACACACAAAACCTCATCTTCAAGCACTATTTACATAACTCCTCTCGCAAAATGAAACATTCGCCTCAAAACAGTTTTACCTGTGTTCAAAATCAAACACTGCTCTCAAATCATAAACAAAGTGATCAAAATGATATACACTCTCAAGCAGTCAGTAAACAATACACCGGAAAATAGAAAACACATTGTTCAAAACATACAATTCTCAAGGCGAAGTACATTTTTTATCTATAAAAATATTCATATTTTTCCGTCATTGTCTTTTGATGAACGAAAACATGTTCTATCATAGTAGCTCAAACTTGATCAGAAATTACTACTCTGCTTTGCTCTTTGCAATTTTGTTTTTTGTTCTTCCTCCTCCTTGTACCCCCATTTTTACAGTCCTGTACCCTGCATCTCACAAACTTGTCCTTTGTCTCTGTGATACTGTAATTCTTGTTCTTTGTTGATATTAACCTGCAACCAGTCAAAATCTTTTGAGCAGTCAGTACTGTTAATAAATGGAAAGCACAATGTTCAGGGCCATACAATTTGTCCATTGTACAGTATACAGCCTACAATGCACTTCACTACAGTAATCAATACAAAAAGGGACACAAATCAAAGGAGTAAACATGTGATCAATGTGCTTCTTCTTGTCTTTAGGCTGGGTCAGGCCAGAGCACTTCGTCGACATCACAAGCAATAGTGTCCCTCTTGGGGAAACGGGGGAAGAAGCTTCTTGTGTGCCGTATCCAGCCCTGACATGATTCCTCACCTATATCACCACAGGCTAAATCCATGGCTTGCAGCAGATTTACTCTGGTGTAGGATTGTCTATCATACACTTTCCATCTCCAAGAGGAGAAAAACATCTCAATCGGATTCAGGAAAGGCGAGTATGGAGGGAGGTACAAGTTCATGAACTGCCCATTGATGTTAAACCGACGTGTTAGAATGAGTTTGATTTAATGTTGCGTGCAAGTGACTCAGGTCGGCCAGCTGATCAACAGGTTTCTGCAAAGAAAGAGCCAACTGTAGTGAGTACCGATCGATAATTTGTCCCTAACCTGGTAGGAACAGTGCAAACTGCTGATAAATATATATACATATATATATATATATATATATATATATATATAGATGCATGCCAGCAAAGCCACTACACAACACTAAACAATACATTAAGTGCACTATAACGGTGACAAACGGTGCCCACAAACTGTTAGGGCCTACATAAAGCAGTCCCAACAGCAGTCCCAACACCTTACATCTGTGCCTTTCCAAATCATGTCCATTCAATTAATTTTACCACCGGAGGACTCAAATCAAGTTGTAGAAACATCTCAAGGATGATCAATGGAAACAGGATGCACCTGAGCTCAATGCCGAGTCTCATAGCAAAGGGTCTGAATACTAATGTAAATAAGGTATCTGTTTTTTAAAAATGTTTAATACATTTGCAACATTTTCTAAACCTATTTTTGCTTGTGTATAGATTGCTAAGGAAAAACGTTTATTGGATCAATTGTAGAATAAGGCTGTAACGTAACAATGTGGAAAAAGTCAAGGGGTCTGAATACTTTCCTGAAAACACTGCATGTAAAACTATTATACTTGAGACTCTTGAGCAATGTCTGCAGGATTATGTCAATAGTGGCAGAGGAGTGTTGTGGAATCGGCTTATGATACAGCCCTCACTCACTGGTCTACATAGTCATGGAATACATGGAATACACTGGACTACTACAATTCAAACAGTGGCTGCTGTGGTAAATTGTGATGGCTTACCTTCTAGATGTATCTGTCCTATATGCAGGGCCGGCAGCAGAACGAATACGAAAGATTGGCCTTTGATTTCCATAGGCGGGAACATGTGCGTTCACCATAAAAACAAAAAAAATACATTTTCATGTGCGTTATTGTAAAGACCAATAGGCAGCTCGTTAATAACATTTGGGAAGCTCATTTATCCCACATCAGGCACACTGAGAACGTCAGGCACACTGAGAACACTGAGAACGTCAGGCACACTGAGAACGTCAGGCACACTGAGAACACTGAGAACGTCAGGCACACTGAGAACGTCAGGCACACTGAGAACACTGAGAACGTCAGGCACACTGAGAACGTCAGGCACACCGAGAACACTGAGCAGGTCAGGCACACTGAAAACACTGAGCACATCAGGCACACTGAAAACACTGAGCACATCAGGCACACTGAAAACATCAGGCACACTGAGAACACTGAGAACGTCAGGCACACTGAGAACACTGAGAACGTCAGGCACACTGAGAACACTGAGAACATCAGGCACACTGAGAACGTCAGGCACACTGAGAAAGTCAGGCACACTGAGCACATCAGGCACACTGAGAAAGTCAGGCACACTGAGAACGTCAGGCACACTGAGAACATCAGGCACACTGAGAACATCAGGCACACTGAGAACACTGAGCACATCAGGCACACTGAGAACATCAGGCACACTGAGAACACTGAGAACGTCAGGCACACTGAAAACACCGAGCACATCAGGCACACTGAAAACACTGAGCACACCAGGCACACTGAGAACACTGAGTACATCAGGCACACTGAGCACATCAGGCACACTGAGCACATCAGGCACATCAGGCACACTGAGCACATCAGGCACACTGAGAACACTGAGCACATCAGACACACTGAGAACACTGAGCACATCAGGCACACTGAGAACATCAGGCACACTGAGAACATCAGGCACACTGAGAACACTGAGAACGTCAGGCACACTGAGAACATCAGGCACACTGAGAACACTGAGAACGTCAGGCACACTGAGAACATCAGGCACACTGAGAACACTGAGAACATCAGGCACACTGAAAACACTGAGCACGTCAGGCACACTGAGAACACTGAGCACGTCAGGCACACTGAAAACAATGAGCACGTCAGGCACACTGAAAACACTGAGCACATCAGGTACACTGAGAACACTGAGCACATCAGGCACACAGAGAACACTGAGCACATCAGGCACACTGAGAACACTGAGCACATAAGGCACACTGAGCACATAAGGCACACTGAGCACATAAGGCACACTGAGCACATAAGGCACACTGAGCACATAAGGCACACTGAGCACATCAGGCACACTGAGCACATCATGCACACTGAGCACATCAGGCACACTGAGCACATCATGCACACTGAGCATATCAGGCACACTGAGAACACTGAGAACATCAGGCACACTGAGAACACTGAGCACGTCAGGCACAGTGAAAACACTGAGCACGTCAGGCACACTGAAAACACTGAGCATGTCAGGCACACTGAAAACACTGAGCACATCAGGTACACTGAGAACACTGAGCACATCAGGCACACTGAGTACACTGAGCACATAAGGCACACTGAGAACACTGAGCACATCAGGCACACTGAGCACATAAGGCACACTGAGCACGTCAGGCACACTGAGAACACTGGGCACGTCAGGCACACTGAGAACACTGAGCACATCAGGCACACGGAGAACACTGAGCACATCAGGCACACGGAGAACATTGAGCATATCAGGCACACTGAGAACACTGAGCACATCAGGCACACTGAGAACACTGAGCACATAAGGCACACTGAGCACATAATGCACACTGAGCACATCAGGCACACTGAGCACATCAGGCACACTGAGCACATCATGCACACTGAGCACATCAGGCACACTGAGCACATCAGGCACACTGAGCACATCAGGCACACTGAGAACACTGAGCACATCAGGCACACTGAGAACACTGAGCACATCAGGCACACTGAGCACATCAGGCACACTGAGCACATCAGGCACACTGTAACACATCAGGCACACTGAGCACATCAGGCACACTGAGCACATCAGGCACACTGAGCACATCAGGCACACTGTAACACTGAGCACATCAGGCACACTGAGCACATCAGGCACACTGTAACACTGAGCACATCAGGCACACTGAGCACATCAGGCACACTGAGAACACTGAGCACATCAGGCACACTGAGCACATCAGGCACACTGAGAACACTGAGCACATCAGGCACACTGAGCACATCAGGCACACTGAGAACACTGAGCACATCAGGCACACTGAGCACATCAGGCACACTGAGCACATCAGGCACACTGAGCACATCAGGCACACTGTAACACAACAGGCACACTGAGCACATCAGGCACACTGAGCACATCAGGCACACTGAGCACATCAGGCACACTGAGCATATCAGGCACACTGAGAACACTGAGAACATCAGGCACACTGAGAACACTGAGCACGTCAGGCACAGTGAAAACACTGTGCACGTCAGGCACACTGAAAACACTGAGCATGTCAGGCACACTGAAAACACTGAGCACATCAGGTACACTGAGAACACTGAGCACATCAGGCACACTGAGAACACTGAGCACATAAGGCACACTGAGAACACTGAGCACATCAGGCACACTGAGCACATAAGGCACACTGAGCACGTCAGGCACACTGAGAACACTGAGCACGTCAGGCACACTGAGAACACTGAGCACATCAGGCACACGGAGAACACTGAGCACATCAGGCACACGGAGAACATTGAGCACATCAGGCACACTGAGAACACTGAGCACATCAGGCACACTGAGATCAATGAGCACATAATGCACACTGAGCACATAAGGCACACTGAACACATCAGACACACTGAGCACATCAGGCACACTGAGCACATCATGCACACTGAGCACATCAGGCACACTGAGCACATCAGGCACACTGAGCACATCAGGCACACTGAGCACATCATGCACACTGAGCACATCAGGTACACTGAGAACACTGAGCACATCAGGCACACTGAGAACACTGAGCACATCAGGCACACTGAGCACATCAGGCACACTGAGCACATCAGGCACACTGAGCACATCAGGCACACTGAGCACATCAGGCACACTGAGCACATCAGGCACACTGTAACACTGAGCACATCAGGCACACTGAGCACATCAGGCACACTGAGAACACTGAGCACATCAGGCACACTGAGAACACTGAGCACATCAGGCACACTGAGCACATCAGGCACACTGAGAACACTGAGCACATCAGGCACACTGAGCACATCAGGCACACTTTGAGCACATCAGGCACACTGAGCACACTGAGCACATCAGACACATTGAGAACATCAGGCACATTAGTTACACTGACTCAAGATCATGAAAGGACATGTATCATCAACAACTCTAAGTGTGTCTTTGTGTGTAATCTTGAGTTTCTATCCAAAGTTTTTTTGATTGAGTAATACATCTGCTGTAACTCCTAGAGTTCTTGGTTCACACCTTGATTGTCAGAGATATTTTTTCAGCAGGTCTAGGGCTGCCAAGTCTGTGTTTGTCATTCATTTGAGTTTTCTTTAATGAACTGTTATTGTTTCTGGAGGTGTGAGGACAGGGAAGAGGAGTGGAAACACAACATGGCCACTGCCAGCAGAGTGGGCTCTGGGAGAGCTGGTTTGGTGGCGGTCGCAGATGAATCCTTCGGGTTGGGTACCGAACATCAAGCAGTTACAAGTCAATTTCTGAAAGGCATTTCAATCCTATACTGTAGTATGAAATTGACGCTTATCTATGATGCACCTCATCTACCTGGCAAGGAGATGTCAGGGAGTCAGGATGCTGACAGAGTGAATTTGGCAGATACCATTTTGCATGTGTGTGGGTGTGTTTTGGCACATGAGTGTGTGTTATCACAATGCTGATACATTCCCATTCTTGTCCACTTAACTCTAGAGTCAGAGTGAGAGTGAGAGAGAGAATTCTGGAGACAGAGAGAGTTCAAGCTGGAGTCAAAGAGAGAAAGAGGGCAACCTGGAGTGAGTGAGAGGGCAAGCTGGATTCAGAGAGAGAGAGGCCAAGCTGGAGTCAGTAAGAGAGAGAGAGAGAGAAAGAGAGAGGGCAAGCTGGAGTCAGAGAGAGAGAGAGAAGGAGAGAGAGAGGGCAAGCTGGAGTCAGAGAGAGAGAGAGGTCAAGCTGGAGTCAGAGAGAGAGAGAGGGCAAGATGGAGTCAGTAAGAGAGAGGGCAAGCTGGAGTCAGAGAGAGAGAGGCCAAGATGGAGTCAGTGAGAGAGCGAGAGGGCAAGCTGGAGTCAAAGAGAGAGCAGAACAGCCCACCTCAGCACCCGACAAAAGTCTCAACACCACAGCAGAACAGTCCACACCAGACCCTGACCATAGAGTCGACATCACAGCAGAACAGACAAATGAAGAACCCCAAGTCCAGCGGCTCTCACCCCCTCTTAGCACCCCCCCTGTCAGCCACCCTGATAGCCCTTCTGACAACCCCCCCACACCCACTGAGGACAAACACAAGACACAGATTGTACAACTTATGGACTCAAATGGGAAAAATGTAGAATATTTTTTTTTTTTCCCCAAACACAGTGTGTCTAAACTCTGGTGTCCAAACACCCAGCGCGCCCTCGACCTTCTGTCTGAGGACCAACTAGGCTCACCTAGCCACGTAATAATACATACAGGCACAAACTACCTGAGAGCACAGCAGGAAAGGGTGGCCAGAGCACTGAAGGGAGTGATTGAAAAGGCTTCTTCTACTTTCCCCAACGCACAAGTGGTTATCTCCACCCTGCTACCACGAAAAGACTTCCACCCTGCCACAATTCAGCGGGTAAACGCAAGTATTTCCCGTGACTGTGCCTCAAAACCAAAAGTTTTCCTGACCCACCACTCCACCCTGGACTTGAACAGCCTCTATGACCAGGTCCACCTCTACAAGGCAGCAGTGCCCACCTTTGCCCGAACCCTAAAGGACATCGCTCTCAAACGTATCCCCAACACTTAACATAGGAGCAACAGATCAATAGACACCCCACCCAGACCAGCGAGACAGCCTCCCAGACCTGCAGGAACCCCCCCGAGACCTACACATAGAGGACCCACGCCAAGAGGAATTACATCCAGACCACAGCAACCACAGACACACCCACATCCCCACCCCAACCAATCAACACCCCCCACGTCAACCATGCCCATTCCCCATTTAGGCCCCCTCAGATCAGACTTATACCACTCCTGCCCACCTCATGCACCCCACCCCCGCAAAGAGGGCCTCAACATGGAAGCCACACATACGCCCAGGTAGTGAGTGGGCAAACAGTCCCAACCCCCACTCTCACACTCGCTTAAGCCAATGGAATGTACCAGATGCTCAGCAGACTCTGCTCACACTTACTGGCCTGAGGCCAAACCACGACCAACAACATTGGACACTCTATGGAACAAAAAGCCTTCACTATATCATCCTGGAATATCCAAGGCCTGAGGTCATCTGCCTTTGGCCTAAAGAGCAGGAACCCGGACTTCACCAAATAAATAGGTAATGCAGACATTGTCATCCTGCAAGAAACCTGGTATAGAGGAGACGGACCCACTGGTTGCCCTCTAGGTTACAGAGAGCTGGTAGTCCCATCCACCAAACTACCAGGTGTGAAACAGGGAAGGGACTCGGGGGGTATGCTAATTTGGTATAGAGCAGACCTAACTCACTCCATTAAATTAATCAAAACAGGAACATTTTACATTTGGCTAGAAATTCAAAAGGAAATTATCCTAACAGAGAAAAATGTCCTCCTGTGTGCTACCTATATCCCCCCACTAGAATCCCCATACTTTAATGAAGACAGTTTCTCCATCCTGGAGGGGGAAATCAATCATTTTCAGGCCCAGGGACATGTACTAGTCTGTGGCGACCTAAATGCCAGAACCGGACAAGAACCTGACACCCTCAGCACACAGGGGGACAAACACCTGCCTGGAGGTGACAGCATTCCCTCCCACATATGCCCCCCTAGGCACAACTATGACAACATATCCAACAAAAACGGGTCACAACTCCTGCAGCTCTGTCGCACGCTGGGTATGTACATAGTCAATGGTAGGCTTTGAGGGGACTCCTATGGTAGGTAAACATATAGCTCATCTCTTGGCAGTAGTACTGTAGACTACTTTATCACTGACCTCAACCCAGAGTCTCTCAGAGCATTCACAGTCAGCCCACTGACACCCCTATCAGACCACAACAAAATCACAGTCTACTTGAACAGAGCAATACTCAATCATGAGGCATCAAAGCCAAAGGAACTGACTAACATTAAGAAATGCTATAGTTGGAAGGAATGCAGTTTGGAAACCTAACAAAAAACAATTAGGCAACAACAAATTCAATCCCTTTTAGACATTTTCCTGGGTAAAACATTCCACTGTAATAGTGGAGGTGTAGAAAATCTTAACTGTATATTTGACCTCTCAGCTTCGCTATCAAATCTAAAAATCTCAAATAGAAAACCGAAGAAAATGAACAACAATGACAAATGGTTTGATGAAGAATGCAAAAATCTAAGAAAGAAATTGAGAAACCTGTCCAACCAAAAACATAGAGAAGTCTACGTCTTCACTATGGTGAATCACTAAAACAATACAGAAATACACTACGGAAAAAGAAGGAACAGCACGTCAGAAATCAGCTCAATGTAATTGAAGAATCCATAGACTCTAAACGTCTATTTTCTGGATTTTGATAACTAGTGGGTATCGTCCTAATTCTGCTCTGCATGGATTATTTGGTGTTCTACGTTGTACACGGAGGATATTTTTGCAGAATTCTGCGTGCAGAGTCCCAATTTGGTGTTTGTCCCATTTTGTGAACTCTTGGTTGTTGACAGAAGCACCAGATCATCAGCAAACAGTAGACATTTGACTTCAGATTCTAGCAGGGTGAGGCCGGGTGATGCAGACGTGTCTAGTGCCATCGCCAATTCGTTGATATATATGTTGAAGAGGGTGGAGATTAATCTGCATCCCTGTCTCACCACACATCCCTGTGGCAAGAAATGTGTGTGTTTTTTGCCAATTTTAACCGCACACTTGTTGTTTACATGGATTTTATAATGACGTATGTTTTACCCCCAACACCACTTTCCATCAATTTGTATAGCAGATGCTCATGCCAAATTGAGTCGAAGGCTTTTTGGAAATCAACAAAGCTTGAGAAGACTTTGCCTTTGTTTTGTTGTCAATTAGGATGTGCAGTGTGAATACATGGTCTGTTGTACGGTAATTTGGTAAAAAGCCAATTTGACATTTGCTCAATACATTGTTTTCACTGAGGAAATGTATGAGTCTGCTGTTAATGATAATGCAGAGGATTTTCCCAAGGTTACTGTTGACGCATATCCCACGGTAGTTATTGGGGTCAAATTTGTCTCCACTTTTGTGGATTGGGGTGATCAGTCCTTGGCTCCAAATATTGGGGAAGGTGCCAGAGCTAAGGATGATGTTAAGGAGGAACGATCTGCAAAAATCTCTGAAACTGGAGACTCATATCTCCCTCACTAGCTTTAAGCACCAGTTGTGAGAGCAGCTCACAGATCACTGCACCTGTACATTGCCCATCTATCTACCTACCTCATCCCCAAACAGTATTTATTTATTTATTTATCTTGCTCCTTTGCATCCCAGTATCTCTACTTGCACATTTAGTGTTTAATTGCTATATTTTAATTACTTTGCCACCATGGCCTATTTATTAACTTAACTCCCTTATCTTACCTCATTTGCATTCACTGTATATAGACTTTTTGGTTTTCTTTTGTTCTCCTGTATCATTGACTATGTTTTGTTTATTCCATGTGTTGTTGTATGTGTCGAATTGCTACGCTTTATCTTGGCCAGGTTGCAGTTGCAAATGAGAACTTGTTCTCAACTAGCCTACCTGGTTAAAACCTGTTAGAGATCATGGTTCCCAGCTGGGAACCTACCCTCCCACGTTCAGCTGGAACGGTGGCGCATGGAACGCAAAAATATTCTTAGAAATATTTAACCTCCACACATCAACAAGTCCAATAGCTCAAATGAAAGATAAACACCTTGTTCATCTAGCCAGCAAGTCAGATTTCTAAAATATTTTACGGCGAAAACATAGCACATATATATGTCAAACCAACACCAGACACAGCTCATTTGAATAGCCAAAACATGTAATCAACAAACGCAGGATTAAAAAATAAATCATTCACTAACCTTTTGAAAATCTCCATCAGATGACAGTAATAGGACATGTTACACAGTACATTTTTTTTCTCAATAATATGCCATTTATATCCATAAATGTCCATTTACATTGAATTCATGTTCAGAAAATACTCAAAAATGTTCACAGGAAATCTAGGTAGCGCGGCAAGATAACGTAAATAGACATCATAAACTTTGACTAAATATACATGTTCTACATATAGTTAGAAAGATACACTGCTTCTTTATGCAATCGCTTTGTTACATTTATTTTTAACGTTACAGAAATCGCACACTATTCAATATTCTGAGACGGCGGTCAGATATAAGCTACATTTCTCCGTAATGTTGGAGTCAACAGAAACACAGATTTCAGCATAAATATTCCCTTACTTTCGATGGTCTTCGTTCAGAATGTTCTGGAAGGGTTCATACTTACCCAAATAATCGTTTGGTTTCAATTCTTGCGTCTTTGTATTAGCTACTGCTAATAACATCAGCTGAAATGCACCCAAAATTTCCTCTGGTCCGGAAAAGTTGCGCATCAAAACTTCAAAATTACATATTATATGTCGACTAAACAGGTCAAACTAAGTTCAGAATCAAGCTTTATGATGTTTTAAACATACAAAACAAATTTCTATTCAACCGGTCATCGTTAGCTCTTCCCAGGAGTGCTGGAACAAAGGAATGGCCGGGACCAATTCGCGCCCCAACGCACAAGTTATTTTCTCGTGGCACACACTAATTTCACTCCCATAGGGCCAATTCTCGCGGGATTTGAACGATTAAAATCTCTACTGAATGAGGACATCTAGTGGATCCATAACAGATCCATAACTGGTTGGGAAGGGTGGGGGCGATGACGTCAAAGTTGCCCCAACTTTCATGACCACAAAAACTAGTTTGGAAGAATGCCTGCCCTGTGAGTTCTGCTATACTTACAGACATAATTCCAACGGTTTTAGAAGCTTTAGAGTGTTTTCTATCCAATAATAATTATTATATGCATATATTAGCAATTTTTGACAGGTTTTTTTTCAGTTTACTATGGGTACCCAATTCCTCCAAAGGGGGCAGAAGTCAGCCCTATCTCTAACAGGTTTTAAATAAAGGTGAAATAAAAAAATTGCCAATTGGAATTTGTCTGTATATTTGATCATTTCATTCATTAACTTCTTGATCCTACTTGAGACGCAGATGTCTCAACTAGGCACCTGGAAATGCAAATGCACTACGCTAAATGCTAAATGTACTCGTTAAAACTCAAACGTTCAGCAAAATACACATGCAGGGTATAGAATTAAAGCTACACTCGTTGTGAATCTAGCCAACAAGTCAGATTTTTAAAATGCTTTTCGGCGAAAGCATGAGAAGCTATTATCTGATAGCATGCAACACCCCAAAATGCCTGAATGCGACGTAAACAAAAGATTTAGCGTAGCCGGCGATACACAAACGCAGAAATAAAATATGAAACATTCATTACCTTTGACGAGCTTCTTTCTTGGCACTCCTATATGCCCCATAAACATCACTATTGGGTCTTTTTTTCGATTAAATCGGTCCATATATACCCAAAATAGCCATCTATGGAAGCTGTGTAATTCAGAAAAAAACATTGTTTTAAAACGCAGCGTCATTTTTTAAAATTAAAAAAGTCGACGATAAACTTTCATAAAACACTTCGAAATACTTTTGTAATCCAACTTTAGTTATTAGTAAACGTTTATAATCTATCAAAATGATTACAGGGCGATGTGTATTCAATAGCTCCTCGTCTTCAAATCAATGGCCGACAATGTGCACTTCAAAACATCCTGGCGGAGACCGGAAGAAATGTTAGTTGGATGTCCAGTTAGTTGGATTTACCAACAAAAAACTCCCCGGATAATGACGACAATGGCGACATCGTGTGGAATCTGTAGGAATTGCATGCAGGTCCATAATTAATTTTGTGCCCTTTTAACAATCCATGAAAGTGACGCATGGATATTATTTTTAGCTTTCAGTGAGCAGTTTTTCTTGCGCTTTTCGATGAAACACACGATCTGTTATAGTCACAGCCGTGATTTAACCAGTTTTAGAAACTTCAGAGTGTTTTCTATCCACACATACTAATCATATGCATATACTATATTCCTGGCATGAGTAGCAGGACGCTGAAAAGTTGCGCGATTTTTAACAGAATGTTCGAAAAAGGAGGGGGTAGGCTTAACAGGTTGGATACCATCAACACCACATGCCTTTTTGGGTTGGAGGGTTTTTATTTTGTCCTGTAGCTCATTCAAGGTAATTGGAGAATCCGGTGGGTTCTGGTAGTCTTTAATAGTTGATTCTAAGATTTGTATTTGATCCTGTATTTGTTTTTGCTCTTTATTCTTTGTTATCAAGCCAAAAATATTGGAGAAGTGGTTTACCCATACATCTCCATTTTGGCTAGATAATTCTTTTTGTTGTTGTTTATTTAGTGTTTTCCAATTTTCCCAGAAGTGGTTAAATACTAAAACCACTTAAAAGGAAGCGATTCCCAAACCTTCCATAACAAAGCCAACACCTACAGAGAGATGAACCTGGAGAAGAGTCCCCTAAGCAAGCTGGTCCTGGGGCGCTGTTCAAACACACCCCACATAGCCACAGGACAGCAGCACAATTAGACCCAACCAAATCATGAGAAAACAAAAAGATAATTACTTGACACATTGGAAAGAATTAACAAAAAAACAGAGCAAACTAGAATGCTATTTGGCCCTAAACAGAGAATACCCAGTTGCAGAATACATGACGACTGTGACTGACCCAAACATAAGGAAAGCTTTGACTATGTACAGACTCAGTGAGCATAGCCTTGCTGTTGGGAGAGGCCGCCGAAGGCAGACCTGGCTCTCAAGAAAGTACAGGTTATGTGCACACTGCCCACACAATGAGGTGGAAACTGAGCTGCACTTCCAAACCTCCTACCCAATGTTTGACCATGTTGACCATATTAGAGACACATATTTCCCTCAGATTACACAGATCAACAAAGAATTTGAAAACAAACCCAATTTTGATAAACTCCCATATCTACTGGGTGAAATTCCACAGTGTGCCATCACAGCAGAAATATTTGTGACCTGTTGCCACAAGAAAAGGGCAACCAGTGAAGGACAAACACCATTGTAAATACAACCCATATTTATGCTAATTTATTTTCCCTTTTGTACTTTAACCATTTGTTACAACACTGTGTATATACACTGCTCAAAAAAATAAAGGGAACACTAAAATAACACATCCTAGATCTGAATGAATGAAATATTTTTATTAAATACTTTTTTCTTTACATAGTTGAATGTGCTGACAACAAAATCACACAAAAATTATCAATGGAAATCTAATTTATCAACCCATGGAGGTCTGGATTTGGAGTCACACTCAAAATTAAAGTGGAAAACAACACTACAGGCTGATCCAACTTTGATGTAATGTCCTTAAAACAAATCAAAATGAGGATCAGTAGTGTGTGTGGCCTCCACGTGACTGTATGACCTCCCTACAACGCCTGGGCATGGTCCTGATGATGTGGCGGATGGTCTCCTGAGGGATCTCCTCCCAGACCTGGACTAAAGCATCCGCCAACTCCTGGACAGTCTGTGGTGCAACCATGATGCTGCCACCACCATGTTTGACAGTGGGGATGGTGTGTTCAGGGTGATGAGCTGTGTTGCTTTTACGCCAAACATAACATTTTGCATTGTTGCCAAAAAGTTCAATTTTGGTTTCATCTGACCAGAGCACCTTCTTCCACATGTTTGGTGTGTCTCCCAGGTGGCTTGTGGCAAACTTTAAAGGACACTTTTTATGGATATCTTTAAGAAATGGTTTTCTTCTTGCCACTCTTCCATAAAGGCCAAATTTGTGCAATATACGACTGACTGATTGTTGTCCTATGGACAGAGTCTCCCACCTCAGCTGTAGATCTCTGCAGTTCATCCAGAGTGATTTTGGGCCTCTTGGCTGCATCTCTGATCAGTCTTCTCCTTTTATGAGCTGAAAGTTTAGAGGGACGGCCAGGTCTTGGTAGATTTGCAGTGGTCTGATACTCCTTCCATTTCAATATTATCGCTTGCACAGTGCTCCTTGGGATGTTTAAAGCTTGGGAAATCTTTTTGTATCCAAATCCGGCTTTAAACTTCTTCACAACAGTATCTCGGACCTGCCTGGTGTGTTCCTTGTTCTTCATGATGCTCTCTGCGCTTTTAACGGACCTCTGAGACTATCACAGTGCAGGTGCATTTATACGGAGACTTGATTACACACAGGTGGATTGTATTTATCATCATTAGTCATTTAGGTCAACATTGGATCATTCCGAGATCCTCACTGAACTTCTGGAGAGAGTTTGCCGCACTGAAAGTAAAGGGGCTGAATAATTTTGCACGCCCAATTTTTCAGTTTTTGATTTGTTAAAAAAGTTTGAAATATCCAATAAATGTCGTTCCACTTCATGATTGTGTCCCACTTGTTGTTGATTCTTCACAAAAAAATACAGTTTTATATCTTTATGTTTGAAGCCTGAAATGTGGCAAAAGGTCGCAAAGTTCAAGGGGGCCGAATACTTTCGCAAGGCACTGTATGCCTGTTGATATGGAGGGTTGGTTTATGGTTCTGGAGTTTGAGTAAGGAGACAAAGCTGAACGATTTATTATGTCTATGCTGTCTGACTATGTGTGTGTCTTTGCTATAAAGGACCTCATTTGAAATGTGGAAGGGGCTCTCAGAGAATTCATGGTTAGACACTGAATTGCCTGAGAGTCACAGGATTGTGATAGAGCTCATATAATTAAAATATGGACTTTGATAACTAACTCTGACTTATGTTGTGGTTTGCTCCCATGATTTGGTAAATAGAGGAAATTTCCACGACAGTTCTAGCATTGTCTTGCATTAGGAGGAACCCAGGGCCAACAGCACCAGCATATGGTCTCACGAGGGGTCTGAGGATCTCATCTCGGTACCTAATGGCAGTCAGGCTACCTCTGGCGAGCACATGGAAGGCTGTGCGGCCTCCCAAAGAAATGCCACCCCACACCATGACTGACCCACCGCCAAACCGGTCATGCTGGAGGATGTTGCAGGCAGCAGAACGTTCTCCACGGCGTCTCCAGACTCTGTCACGTCTGTCACATGCTCAGTGTGAATCTGCTTTCATCTGTGAAGAGCACAGGGCACCAGTGGCGAATTTGCCAATCTTGGTGCTCTCTGGCAAATACCAAACGTCCTGCACGGTGTTGGGCTGTAAGCACAACCCCCACCTGTGGACGTCGGGCCCTCATAGACACAGCAAACAGACACAGCAAACCTTCTTGCCACAGCTCGCATTGATGTTCCATCCTGGATGAGCTGCACTACCTGAGCCACTTGTGTGGGTTGTAGACTCTGTCTCATGCTACCACTAGAATGAAAGCACTGCCAGCATTCAAAAGTGACCAAAACATCAGCCAGGAAGCATAGGAACTGAGAAGTGGTCTGTGGTCACCCCCTGCAGAACCACTCCTTTATTGGGGGTGTCTTGCTAATTGCCTATAATTTCCACCTGTTGTCTATTCCATTTGCACAACAGCATGTGAAATTTATTGTCAATCAGTGTTGCTACCTAAGTGGACAGTTTGATTTCACAGAAGTGTGATTGACTTGGAGTTACATTGTGTTGTTTAAGTGTTCCCTTTATTGTTTTGAGCAGTGTATATATATATATGACATTTGTAATCTCTTTATTGTTTTGAAACTTCTGTATGTGTAATGTTTACTGTTAATTTTTATTGTTTATTTCATTTTTGTATATTATCTACCTCACTTGCTTTGGCAACGTTAACACATGTTTCCCATGCCAATAAAGCCCCTTGAATTTAATTGAATTGAGAGAGGGCAAGCTAGATTCAGAGAGAGAGAACGAGAGAGCAAGCTAGATTCAGAGAGAGAGAGAGAGAGAGAGCATGCTAGATTCAGAGAGAGAGAGAGAGAGAGAGAGCAAGCTAGATTCAGAGCGAGAGAGAGAGATAGAGATAGAGATAGAGATAGAGATAGAGAGAGAGAGAGAGAGAGAGAGAGAGAGAGAGAGAGAGAGAGAGAGAGAGAGAGAGAGAGAGAGAGAGAGAGAGAGAGAGAGAGAGAGAGAGAGAGAGAGAGAGAGAGAGGGCGAGAGATCGTTTGATTCAGATTTTCTAGGAGGGATAGGGCTGAGAAGTTGTCTATAGAAAGACAGTGTGTGTACTAGATGGTTTATTTATAACAGATAAATTGTGTTTATAGAAGGACATTGTGCACCAGATGGTTTATTTATTTTGTTATTGTTACTTTTTATTTAATTACATGTTTTACTTTAGTTTATTTAGTAAATGTTTTCTTAACTTTCAAGTAATCATTTAACGGTAAGGCAATACCTGTTGTATACGGCGCATGTGACAAATACAATTTGAATTGATAATGGATAAGGGACTATCACTGTCACTCACTAGCATTGTGCTGTATATTGTTATAGTGACTATCACTGTCACTCACTAGCATTGATCACTGTCACTCACTAGCATTGATCACTGTCACTCACTAGCATTGTGCTGTATAGTGTTATAGGGACTATCACTGTCACTCACTAGCATCGTGCTGTATAATGTTATAGGGACTATCACTGTCACTCACTAGCATTGATCACTGTCACTCGCTAGCATTGTCCTGTATATTGTTATAGGGACTATCACTGTCACTCACTAGCATTGTGCTGTATAATGTTATAGGGACTACCACTGTCACTCACTAGCATTGTGCTGTATATTGTTATAGGGACTACCACTGTCACTCACTAGCATTGTGCTGTATATTGTTATAGGGACTACCACTGTCACTCACTAGCATTGTGCTGTATATGGTTATAGGGACTATCACTGTCACTCACTGGCATTGTGTTTTATATTGTTATAGGGACTATCACTGTCACTCACTAGCATTGATCACTGTCACTCACTAGCATTGTGCTGTATATTGTTATAGGGACTACCACTGTCACTCACTAGCATTGATCACTGTCATTCACTAGCATTGTCCTGTATATTGTTATAGGGACTACCACTGTCACTCACTAGCATTGTGCTGTATATTGTTATAGGGACTATCACTGTCACTCACTGGCATTGTGTTGTATATTGTTATAGGGACTATCACTGTCACTCACTAGCATTGTGCTGTATATTGTTATAGGGACTACCACTGTCACTCACTGGCATTGTGCTGTATATTGTTATAGGGACTATCACTGTCACTCACTGGCATTGTGTTGTATATTGTTATAGGGACTACCACTGTCACTCACTAGCATTGTGCTGTATATTGTTATAGGGACTACGACTGTCACTCACTAGCATTGTGCTGTATATTGTTATAGGGACTACGACTGTCACTCACTAGCATTGTGCTGTATATTGTTATAGGGACTACGACTGTCACTCACTAGCATTGTGCTGTATATTGTTATAGGGACTACCACTGTCACTCACTAGCATTGTGCTGTATATTGTTATAAGGACTACGACTGTCACTCACTAGCATTGTGCTGTATATTGTTATAGGGACTACGACTGTCACTCACTAGCATTGTGCTGTATATTGTTATAGGGACTACCACTGTCACTCACTAGCATTGTGCTGTATATTGTTATAAGGACTACGACTGTCACTCACTAGCATTGTGCTGTATATTGGTAAAGGGACTACCACTGTCACTCACTAGCATTGTGCTGTATATTGGTAAAGGGACTACCACTGTCACTCACTAGCATTGTGCTGTATATTGGTAAAGGGACTACCACTCACTGTGTATACTTGCAAAAATAAAATTTATTAGAAGTGCACAGGCTTTGGTCACAGGTTCTCCGTATCATGATGACTTGGTCACCACCTCCTGTTTCTCTTCTTCCTCTTCCCTAACATCCCTCTCTTCTCTCTCCATCACTTTCCTCTCCTCCATCGTCATCTCAGTCATCTCAACACCAACGTCCTCTTCCCTCTCTCTGTTCCCTCTTTCCTCTCCTTTGTCTCTATTGCTACCTTTCTCGATCTCACTCACGTCTTTCTCCTCCTCCTCCTCCTCCTCCACCTTCTCACACCTCTCTCTTTTCACTCTTCTTTGTCCTCCGTCTTTATCGCTACCTTCCTCTTTCTTTCCCTCTTCCCCCTCTTCTCTATCTTCCTCCTGTTTCCCTCTGGCATCTCCCTTGACAATGACAGACAGAGACAGGTGACGGTTGACATCTATCCAGTGCAGTAGAGGATGCTGGGTAACGGCGCCCTGTTCGATGGCAGCCACCCAGAAGTGTGTGTGTCGTTCTCTCTGCTGGTCTCTGAAGCGGTGCACTAACACGCATGACACAGTCAGCACCATCACACACACCATTAGGGCCGAGAAGTAGCCGATGTACCACACATACCCACCTGGAGGGAGAGGAGAGAGTTTTAAGGACCAAGGTATTTGATCATTGATAGATATCTCAAAAGATCTTCTCTTTAGAAAAATGAAAAAACATAGTTTAATGCTGGAGTGGCTGTATACATTGGTCGTATAGTCTATGTTAAACTCACAGAATTGCCTTTTTGGTTGTTTATGGATGACATTCTTGCTTACCAAAACTGCATTTAAACTAACAGACATTCTTTCCTACCAAAGCTGCATTTAAACTAACAAACATTCTTTCCTACCAAAACTGCATTTAAACTAACAGACATTCTTGCTTACCAAAACTGCATTTAAACTAACAGACATTCTTTCCTACCAAAACTGCATTTAAACTAACAGACATTCTTTCCTACCAAAACTGCATTTAAACTAACAGACATTCTTTCCTACCAAAACTGCATTTAAACTAACAGACATTCTTGCTTACCAAAACTGCATTTAAACTAACAGACATTCTTGCTTACCAAAACTGCATTTAAACTAACAGACATTCTTGCTTACCAAAACTGCATTTAAACTAACAGACATTCTATCCTACTAAAACTGCATTTAAACTAACAGACATTCTTGCTTACCAAAACTGCATTTAAACTAACATACATTCTTGCTTACCAAAACTGCATTTAAACTAACAGACATTCTTTCCTACCAAAACTGCATTTAAACTAACATACATTCTTGCTTACCAAAACTGCATTTAAACTAACAGACATTCTTTCCTACCAAACTGCATTTAAACTAACATACATTCTTGCTTACCAAAACTGCATTTAAACTAACAGACATTCTTTCCTACCAAACTGCATTTAAACTAACATACATTCTTGCTTACCTAAACTGCATTTAAACTAACAGACATTCTTGCTTACCAAAACTGCATTTAAACTAACATACATTCTTGCTTACCTAAACTGCATTTAAACTAACATACATTCTTGCTTACCAAAACTGCATTTAAACTAACAGACATTCTTTCCTACCAAACTGCATTTAAACTAACATACATTCTTGCTTACCAAAACTGCATTTAAACTAACAGACATTCTTGCTTACCAAAACTGCATTTAAACTAACAGACATTCTTTCCTACCAAACTGCATTTAAACTAACATACATTCTTGCTTACCAAAACTGCATTTAAACTAACAGACATTCTTGCTTACCAAAACTGCATTTAAACTAACAGACATTCTTTCCTACTAAACTGCATTTAAACTAACAGACATTATTTCCTACTAAACTGCATTTAAACTAACAGACATTCTTGCTTACCTAAACTGCATTTAAACTAACAGACATTCTTTCCTACTAAACTGCATTTAAACTAACAGACATTCTTTCCTACTAAACTGCATTTAAACTAACAGACATTCTTGCTTACCTAAACTGCATTTAAACTAACAGACATTCTTTCCTACTAAACTGCATTTAAACTAACAGACATTCTTGCTTACCTAAACTGCATTTAAACTAACAGACATTCTTCTTTGTTATTGGTTGTATCAGTGGCCCATACTAGTTTCCAGAGGTCTTGGGTAACGTTAGCGGATAGTCACTAGAACTCAATACATCTCTGACTTTGTTGTCATCGTTTAGAAACATATAGTTGGTTTAGTTTGACTTTTCTACTTACTCTTACGAAGTGTCATTGGATGGAGCTTCTGTACAAGTTCCAGCTGGCTCTAGGCTGCAGCTCTCTGTTTCTGCAGTGAGATTGCACCTATCAAGGATCCAAAGATGGTTTGGTTGCTAAGGGACACAAACATTCTCAGCACAGAATGTGCATGTTTTGAAATGTTTTGCATTCTGTTAGAACTCTTCTATTTCTGGGACTCAGGCTGATGTTCTGATTCTCTCATTGATAATCATGGTGAAATGGGTTAATGGGTTTATGAAAGGGCGTCACATATCTAGAAATCTGAGGCTGGACTTGGTTGAGTATTGTGATCTATTGGATAACTTCACTGTTATCTTATTTTTGGATTTTCAGAAAGCTAATTCAGTAAGTCACAATTTCATTTTTTATTGTCTTTAGCATTTGAAGTTTGGTCATTTGTGATGCTATTAAAACTCTGTATAATGATGGCAATAGCTGTATCAAACTCCGTCATGGAACATCTTCAAGGTCGAACATTTACAAAGGAATATGACAAGGTTGTCCAATCTCACCTTTTTTATTTTTGTTAGTATCTCAAATGTTATGCTCATTAGTTCATAATTCAATTTGGAAGTCAATTTGGAAACATGACACCTCACTTTTTTGGGGAAAAATGTGTCACAAACTAGATTAGCATTGGATATTGTGAAGTAGTTCTCCATAATCTCGGGTTTGGTATTAAAATCTTTCCAAATGTGAGATGTATGTTCTGAAGGGAGCTGTCTATCCATCAGATTGTAACATCTCTGAAAACGATACTGTAACCTACCTCGGTGGAAAGATCACCAAAAATCTTAAGGCTTTGAATTATCTTAATTTGAACCCTGTAACTGAATCTGTCAAAAAAAGATGTTCCTCATGGTTAGGGAGGGATTTAAGTCTTCAGGGAAGGGTGCTTTAATCCAAAGCAGAGGGGCTATTTTTTCATCTATTGACATTCCCAAATCCACTTGCTGTTCCTTAGATAGGCTTTTGTACAACTTCATATGGAAAAACAAGCCACATAAGATAAAAAGAGATGTTATCACCAACAGGGTTTGTGACGGCGGTCTAAATGTCTCAGATTTCACTCTCTTCAATCAGATATCAAAACGTCAACTGGGTTAATAACCTCTTGAAACTAGGGGGCACTATTTTTGTTTTTGGAAAAATAACGTCCCAAAGTAAACCACCTATTTCTCAGGACCAGATGCTAAAATATGCATATAATTGACAGCTTAGGATAGGAAACACTCTAAAGTTTCCAAAACTGTCAAAATATTGTCTGTGAGTATAACAGATCTGCAGAGGGAATTTGGTTATCAACAGCGCAATACATCAAACTCAACAAATGTATCGATAAGGGGGTTTGTTGCTGTTTAGGTTGGAGCAATGTGGCTCAACGACAAAACATGTATTATTATATACTGTTAATGTTTTTCCTCATAGTCCTGGACTATCGGACCACCATTTTATTACGATTGCAATCGCAACAAATAATCTGCTCAGACCCCAACCAAGGAGCATCAAAAGTTGTGCTGTACATTTTCAGACAACCCAAAGATTCCTTGATGCCCTTCCAGACTCCCTCTGCCTACCCAGGACATCAGAGGACAAAAAACAGTTAACCACCTAACTGAGGAACTCAATTTAACAATGCGTAATACCCTAGATGCAGTTTCACCCCTAAAAACTAAAAACATTTCTCATAAGAAACTAGCTCCCTGGTATACAGAAAATACCCGAGCTCTGAAGCAAGTTTCCAGAAAATTGGAACGGAAATGGCGCCACACCAAACTGGAAGTCTTCCGACTAGCTTGGAAAGACAGTACCATGCAGTTTCAAAGAGCCCTCACTGCTGCTCGATTATCCTATTTTTCCAACTTAATTGAGGAAAATAAGAACCATCCAAAATGTATTTTTGATACTGTCGCAAAGCTAACTAAAAAGCAGCATTCCCCAACAGAGGTTGGCTTTCACTTCAGCAGTAATATATTCATGAACTTCTTTGAAGAAAAGATCATGATCATTGGAAAGCAAATTACGGACTCCCCTTTAAATCTGCGTATTCCTCCAAAGCTCAGTTGTCCTTAGTCTGCACAACTCTGCCAGGACCTAGGATCAAGAGACACACTCAAGTGTTTTAGTACAATATCTCTTGACACAATGATGAAAATAATCATGGCCTCTAAACCTTCAAACTGTATACTATTCCAACTAAACTACTGAAAGAGCTGCTTCCTGTGCTTGGCCCTCCTATGTTGAACATAATAAACGGCTCTCTATCCACCGAATGTGTACCAAACTCACTAAAAGTGGCAGTAATAAAGCCTCTCTTGAAAAAGCCAAACCTTGACCCAGAAAATAAATAAAAAGTATCGGCCTATATCGAATCTTCCATTCCTCTCAACATTTTAGAAAAAGGCAGCAACTGTCTTTTTTCAGCCTTCCTGAAGACAAACAAAGTATACAAAATGCTTCAGTCTGGGGCTAGATCCCATCAGACCGAATTGGTCTACACAGACAAGTTCTGGCCTGGTTTAGATCTTATCTGTCGGAACGATATCGGTTTGTCTCTGTGAATGGTTTGTCCTCTGACAAAAAAACTGTAAGTTTCGGTGTTCCTCAAGGTTCCATTTTAGGACCACTATTGTTTTCACTATATATTTTACCTCTTGGGGATGTCATTCGAAAACATCATGTTAACTTTCACTGCTATGCAGATGACACCCAGCTCTACATTTCAATGAAACATGGTGAAGCCCCAAAATTGCCCTCGCTAGAAGCCTGTGTTTAAGACATAAGGAAGTGGATGGCTGCAAACTTTCTACTTTTAAACTGGAACAAAACAGAGATGCTTGTTCTAGGTCCCAAGAAACAAAGAGATCTTCTATTGAATCTGACACTTAATCTTGATGGTTGTACAGTCGTCTCAAATAAAGCTGTGAAGGACCTTGGCGTTACTCTGGACCCTGATCTCTCTATTGAAGAACACATCAAGACTGTTTCAAGGACAGATATTTTTCCATCTTCGTAACATTGCAAAAATCAGAAACTCTGTCCAAAAATAATGCAGAAAAATGTATGCTTTTGTTACTTCTAGGTTAGACTACTGCTACGCTCTACTTTCCGGCTACCCGGAAACAGCTAGAGGCAGGGCTTTCTCCTATAGAGCTCCATTTTTATGGAATGGTCTGCCTACCCATGTGAGAGACGCAGACTCGGTCTCAACCTTTAAGTCTTTACTGAAGAGTGGGTCATTAGTGGGTCATATGATTGAGTGTAGTCTGGCCCAGGAGTGTGAAGGTGAACGGAAAGGCTCTGGAGCAACGAACCGCCCTTGCTGTCTCTGCCTGGCCGGTTCCCCTCTCTCCACTGGGATTCTCTGCCTCTAACCCTATTACAGGGGCTGAGTCACTGGCTTACTGGTGCTCTTCCATGCCGTCCCTAGGAGGGGTGCGTCACTTGAGTGGGTTGAGTCACTGACGTGATCTTCCTGACTGGGTTGGTGCCTCCCCTTGGGTTGTGCCGTGGCGGAGATCTTTGTTAGCTATACTCAGCCTTGTCTCAGCCTTGTCTCAGGATGGTAAGTTGCTGGTTGAAGATATCCCTCTAGTGGTGTGGGGGCTATGCTTTGGCAAAGTGGATGGGGTTGTATCCTGCCTGTTTGGCCCTGTCCGGGGGTATCATCGGATGGGGTCACAGTGTCTCCTGACCCCTCCTGTCTCAGCCTCTAGTATTTATGCTACAGTAGTGAATGTGTCGGGGACTAGGGTCAGTCTGGAGTACTTCTCCTGTCTTATCCGGTGTCCTGTGTGAATTTAAGCATGCTCTCTCTAATTCTCTCTCTCTGAGGACCTGTGCCCTAGTACCATGCCTCAGGACTACCTGGCATGATGACTCCTTGCTGTCCCAAGTCCACCTGGCCGTGCTGCTGCTACAGTTTCAACTGTTCTGCCTGCGGCTATGGAACACTGACCTGTTCACCGGACATGCTACCTGTCCCAGACCTGCTGTTTTCAACTCTCTAGAGACAACAGGAGCGGTAGAGATACTCTTAATGATCGGCTATGAAAAGCCAACTGACATTTACTCCTGAGGTGCTGACTTGTTGCACCCTCGATAACTACTGTGATTATTATTATTTGACCATGCTGGTCATTTATGAACATTTGAACATCTTGGCCATGTTCTGTTATAATCTCTATCTGGCACAGCCAGAAGAGGACTGGCCACCCCTCATAGCCTGGTTCCTCTATTGGTTTCTTCCTAGGTTTTGGCCTTTCTAGGGAGTTTTTCCTAGCCAACGTGCTTCTACACCTGCATTGCTTGCTGTTTGTGGTTTTAGGCTGGGTTTCTGTCCAGCACTTTAAGATATCAGCTGATGTAAGAAGGGCTATATAATTACATTGGATTTGATCTGGATGGAAATGAGTCCAGGGAATGATGTATAAATTGAGCATTTTTAATCCTTTTATTTAAACTTTTTCCACTCTTTTGAGACCTCGAAGATCAATTTCCTAACAAAATCCTGTTGTATAAGCGAAGTACATTTCAATGGTTTTAAAAAAACTTCAACATAAATGAAAGAACCACAGTAATTGATGCAGTCTGGTAATTCTATGGAAATTCTGTTCTTCATGTGTCACGACTGCTGCCGAAGTCGTTGCCTCTCCTTGTTCGGGCGGTGCTCGGCGTTCGACGTCACCGGTCTTCTAGCCATCATTGATCCTTTTTTCATTTTCCATTGGTTTTGTCTTGTCTTCCCATACACCTGTTTTCAATCCCATTCATTACCTGTTGTGTATTTAACCCTCTGTTTCCCCTCATGTCTTTGTCAGAGATTGTTTTATTGTCAGTGTAGTGTGATTGTTGTATAGGTGTGCGTCGGGTCCTTGTACCCATGTTTATGTACATTTAGTGTTATGGAGCATACTCCGTGGACTTTATTAAAAGACTCCATTTTACACTCAATTTGACTCTCCTGCGCCTGACTTCCCTGCCACCTATTACATCTACGCATGACAGAATCTCTGACCAATATATGAAGTCAGCAGGAGAGGACACTATGCCCATGGAGCTGGAGGAACGCGTTCAGGAACAAGCTAGGGAGCTTGACGTTATCAGCTCCGTCATGGATCACATTGCCATGAAAATGGATCGCTGGGAGAGACAGGGAGTTTCTCCAGCGCCACCACCACCACAACCGGAATCTCCCGTGAACGATTTTTCCTCTCCGGAATCGAGGATCCATTTATCCCTACCTACGGGATACAACGGAGATACTGCCGGCTGCCAGGGTTTCCTCCTTAAACTGAACTTGTATCTAGCCACGGCCTCCCCAGTACCATCTGACCGTGAGAAGAGTTACGCCCTCGTCTCATGCCTCACCGGGAAAGCCCTGGAATGGGCCAGCGCTGTGTGTAGTAGGGAGGATGCGGCGCTGGACCATTTTGAGGAGTTCACCCGCCAATTCCGGATAGTATTCGATCACCCACCTGAAGGCAAAGCAGCGGGTGAGCTTCTCTATCATCTGAGGCAGGAGACGAGGAGTGCACAGGATTTTGCTTTGGAGTTTAGGACCTTGGCTGCCGGCGCTGGATGGAGCGACAGGGCCCTGATCGACCATTACCGTTGTAGTCTACGCGAGGACGTCCGTCGGGAGCTGGCCTGTAGAGACACCACCCTCACCTTCGACCAGCTGGTGGACATGTCCATCAGGCTGGACAACATGCTGGCTACTCGTGGACGTCTAGATCGGGGTCTGGTTGTTCCATCCTCCCGCACCCTCTCTCCCGAACCTATGGAATTGGGAGGGATGGTGCGCAGGGAGACCGGAGGGGGTTCCCGCTCGAGCACCATTCAAGGTCGCAGAGAGCACACTGCTGGTCGGTGCCGGGTTGGTTCCTCTGGGAATAGAGAGGGCATGCAGGGCATTCTGGCGTCACCCCAGGTGAGTAGGCACCATTCTCATCCAGAGCCCTCTGCTGCACTAATGTTTGTCTCTGTCTCTTTTCCTGACTTTTCACTGCATTCCCAGTATAAGGCGCTAGTAGATTCGGGTGCGGCTGGGAATTTCATTAATAAAAGTCTAGCTCATAGTTTAGGGATCCCTATTGTTCCTGTGGATATGCCTTTCCCTATTCATGCCTTAGATAGTCGACCATTAGGGTCAGGGTTTATCAGGGAGGTAACCGCACCTTTGTGTATGATAACGCAGGAGGGTCACAAGGAGAAGATTAGTCTTTTCCTTATTGATTCTCCTGCGTATTCTGTGGTGCTAGGCCTACCCTGGTTAGTTTGTCATAACCCCACTGTTTCTTGGCCACAGAGGGCTCTCACAGGGTGGTCGCGAGAATGCTCAGGTAGGTGTTTAGGGGTTTCCGTTGGTGCTACTACGGTGGAAAGTCCAGACCAGGTCTCCACCGTGCGCATTCCCCCCGAATATGCCGATTTGGCTCTCGCCTTCTGTAAAAAGAAGGCGACTCAATTACCACCCCATCGACTGGGGGATTGTGCGATAGATCTCCTGGTAGACGCTGCATATCCCAAGAGTCACGTGTATCCCCTGTCGCAAGCGGAGACGGAGGCTATGGAGACATATATCTCTGAATCCCTGCATCAGGGGTTCATTCAGCCATCCATTTCACCCGTCTCTTCGAGTTTCTTTTTTGTGAAAAAAAAGGATGGCGGTTTACGCCCGTGCGTTGATTATCGAGGTCTTAATAAAATCACAGTGAAATATAGTTACCCGCTACCTCTGATCAATACGATTATTGAGTTAATGCACGGGGCACGTTTTTTCACAAAATTGGATCTCAGGAGTGCGTACAATCTGGTGCGTATTAAGAAGGGTGATGAGTGGAAGACGGCATTTAGCACCACCTCAGGTCATTATGAGTACCTGGTCATGCCATATGGGTTGATGAATGCTCCATCAGTTTTCCAATCATTTGTAGATGAGATCTTCAGGGACCTGCACGGGCAGGGTGTAGTGGTGTATATCGATGATATTTTGATATACTCTGCTACACGCGCCGAGCATGTGTCCCTGGTGCGCAGGGTGCTTGGTCGCCTGTTGGAGCATGATCTATATGTCAAGTCTGAGAAATGCTTGTTTTTCCAACAATCCGTCTCCTTCCTAGGGCATCGGATTTCCACATCAGGAGTGGAGATGGAGAGCGACCGCATTACAGCCGTGCGTAATTGGCCGACTCCAACCACGGTAAAGGAGTTGCAGCGTTTTTTGGGGTTTTCCAATTACTACCGGAGGTTTATCCGGGGTTTTGGTCAGGTGGCAGCTCCCATTACCTCACTGCTAAAGGGGGGCCCGGTGCGCTTGCAGTGGTCGGCTGAGGCGAACAGGGCTTTTGAGCACCTGAAGACTCTGTTTACTTCTGCGCCTGTGCTGGCTCATCCGGATCCCTCTTTGCCATTCATAGTGGAGGTGGACGCATCCGAAGCTGGGATAGGAGCAGTGCTCTCTCAGCGTTCGGGTACGCCACTGAAGCTTCGCCCCTGTGCTTTCTTTTCTAAGAAGCTCAGCCCGGCGGAGCGAAACTATGATGTGGGGAACCGGGAGCTGTTAGCTGTCGTAGAAGCTTTGAAGGTGTGGAGGCATTGGCTTGAGGGGGCTAAACACCCTTTTCTCATCTGGACTGACCACCGCAATCTGGAGTATATCCGGCAGGCAAAGAGATTGAATCCTCGCCAGGCAAGGTGGGCCATGTTTTTCACTCGTTTTGTGTTTACTCTTTCTTACAGACCAGGCTCCCAGAACGTTAAGGCAGACGCATTGTCTCGGCTGTATGACACAGAGGAGCGGTCCATGGATCCCACTCCCATACTCCCAGCTTCGTGTTTGGTGGCGCCAGTAGTGTGGGAGCTGGACGCGGACATTGAGCGGGCGTCACGTGCAGAGCCTTCTCCCCCTGAGTGTCCGTCTGCTGTACGCGACCGATTGATATATTGGGCTCACACGTCACCCTCCTCTGGTCATCCTGGGATAGGTCGGACGATGCGCTGTCTTGACGGGAGATACTGGTGGCCCACTTTAGCTAAGGACGTGAGGATTTATGTTTCTTCCTGCTCGGTGTGCGCCCAGTGCAAGGCTCCTAGACACCTGCCCAGAGGTAAGCTACAACCTCTACCCGTTCCTCAACGGCCGTGGTCACACCTGTCGGTGGATTTTTTGACCGATCTTCCACCTTCACAGGGTTACACCACGATCCTGGTCGTTGTGGATCGGTTTTCTAAGTCCTGTCGTCTCCTCCCTTTGCCCGGTCTCCCTACGGCCTTACAAACTGCAGAGGCCCTGTTTACACACGTTTTCCGGCACTATGGGGTGCCTGAGGATATAGTGTCTGATCGGGGTCCCCAGTTCACATCAAGGGTCTGGAAGGCGTTCATGGAGCGTCTGGGGATCTCGGTTAGTCTTACCTCAGGTTTTCACCCCGAGAGTAATGGGCAGGTGGGGAGAGTTAACCAGGATGTGGGTAGGTTTCTGCGGTCTTATTGCCAGGATCGGCCGGGGGAGTGGGCGAAGTTCGTGCCCTGGGCAGAGATGGCTCAGAACTCGCTACGTCACTCCTCCACTAACCTTACTCCCTTTCAATGTGTATTAGGGTATCAGCCGGTTCTGGCTCCTTGGCATCAGAGCCAGACCGAGGCCCCTGCGGTGGACAATTGGTTTCGGCACGCTGAGGAGACCTGGGAGGCAGCCCACGTCCACCTTCAGCGTGCCATAAGGCGCCAGAAAATTGGCGCAGACCGTCGCCGCAGTGAGGCCCCAGTGTTCGCACCAGGGGACAGGGTCTGGCTCTCGACCCGAAACCTGCCCCTTCGCCTTCTCTGCCGGAAGCTGGGTCCGCGGTTTGTGGGGCCGTTTAAAGTCCTGAGGAGAGTGAACGAGGTATGTTATAGGTTACAACTACCCACTCATTACCGTATTAACCCCTCGTTCCATGTGTCTCTCCTCAGGCCGATGGTGGCTGGCCCGCTCCAGGAGGCTGAAGTGCGTAATGTTCCTCCGCCTCCTCTAGACATCGAGGGGGTTCCGGCGTACTCTGTTCGATCCATTTTGGATTCGAGACGTCGGGCGAGGGGCCTTCAGTACCTCGTGGACTGGAAGGGGTACGGGCCGGAGGAGAGATGCTGGGTTCCGGTGGAGGACGTGTTAGATCCTTCCATGTTATCAGAATTCCACCGTCTCCATCCGGATCGCCCTGCACCTCGCCTTCCGGGTCGTCCCCGAGGCCGGTGTCGACGCGCAGCTGGAGCCGCGCGTCAGGGGGGGGGTACTGTCACGACTGCTGCCGAAGTCGTTGCCTCTCCTTGTTCGGGCGGTGCTCGGCGTTCGACGTCACCGGTCTTCTAGCCATCATTGATCCTTTTTTCATTTTCCATTGGTTTTGTCTTGTCTTCCCATACACCTGTTTTCAATCCCATTCATTACCTGTTGTGTATTTAACCCTCTGTTTCCCCTCATGTCTTTGTCAGAGATTGTTTTATTGTCAGTGTAGTGTGATTGTTGTATAGGTGTGCGTCGGGTCCTTGTACCCATGTTTATGTACATTTAGTGTTATGGAGCATACTCCGTGGACTTTATTAAAAGACTCCATTTTACACTCAATTTGACTCTCCTGCGCCTGACTTCCCTGCCACCTATTACATCTACGCATGACATCATGACAACTTCCTTATAGGTACTATAATTGATTGTGCTCTGCTTTTGTGCACTTGTACCCTGAAGAGATGTTTTCAGGGACATTGGTTCAGCCTGTCATGGTAACAAGGTTTTGTGTTTTGTCATTTGCAACTGTTTATATTAGTAGTTGCATCCTGTACTTTTTATTTGTTTATTCAATATTTATTTTGACTGGGAATTAATACTGAGACTAGGATCTCTTTTATAGAAGAGCCCTGCATAAATCCATAAAACATATACAAAATATATTGAGAAAAACAGACACATTTATCAACATAGAGGTCTCTGATCACTACTCTGAACTGACTGAGGGGGGACAGAACATCTCATTTCAGAGAACTCTGTAAATTGTTCCAATAATAATCCCCCCCTTGCAACACAATGAAGATATAATCTGTTCCTCTCCACAGACCCAACTCAAGACCGCTAAAGCATATCTGATGAATGTGTTGATACTTCAAACTGGAAAAATCAACTAAATATATATATTTATTTTTGCTTTTTCAGATTGTTGAACTCTACACCAGTTGTTTTGGAAGAGTGGGTGCAGTGTATTAATATACAGTGTTATCTGAAATTATTCACAATTATTGACACCCTTAATAAAGATGAGCAATAATACTGATCTATATTGTTTGTTCAAATGCATGGGGGATTTTTTTTATACGAATATAATTGCTTCAGATAAAAAGAGATGTTGTTTCACAGGTAATTCATTTTTTTTCTCAAAAAAGGTAGTCAAAATGATTGACAACCCTAAATATTCTTATAAATGCAACAGTCAAACGTTTATTTGATCCCATATTCCTAGCACACAATGACTACATTCAACTTGCGACTACAAACGTTTTGCATACACAGTTAGTTTTGGTGGTTTCAGATAGTTTTGTGCCCAATAGAAATGCATGGTAAATGTATTGTGTCATTTTGAAGGCACTTTTATTGTAAATAAGTATATAATGGTTCTAAATACTACATTAATTTTGGATGCTACTATGATTACTGATAATCCAGAATAAATCCAGAATAATGATGCGTGATAAATTTAAACTGTGGTTCAGTACATGCCAAATGACTTACCCTGTCATTACTGTGGTTCAGTACATGCCAAACAACTTACCCTGTCATTACTGTGGTTCAGTACATGCCAAACAACTTACCCTGTCATTACTGTGGTTCAGTACATGCCAAACGACTTACCCTGTCATTACTGTGGTTCAGTACATGCCAAACAACTTACCCTGTCATTACTGTGGTTCAGTACATGCCAAACGACTTACCCTGTCATTACTGTGGTTCAGTACATGCCAAAGACAAATGCCCAGCATACGGTGTCACCTGTAAAGCATGTGGCAAATTAAACAAGCACAACACAAACCTCAACTCAATCTATTAGAGCAGGTATTCCCAAACTTGGGGGGTACGTGCCATGCTGTCTGGGGGTATGCCAAATAAAAATGTGATTCACATTAAAAAAAAAATCTTCACATTTTCAAACATTTATATTTTCCAACGGGGCTGTACATTTAGGTTTTACATTGAGGTTATTTTCTCGCCTGAGTAGCCTCGTTTCACTGCCCAAATATTTTTTTACCATCTAGTGTTCAGCGAAACAACAACACAACGTCAAATTCAGGTAACCTAGTCAAATAATTAACATCCAATCACATTAACCGTTACTCTCTCGTGGGAAACATTTAGAAACATGACAATTTGAAAAGGAAGCTACAGAAGTTTTTTGAGTGAGAATAAAGATGACTTTTGAGTGGTAAGACATGTATAAAAGCAACAGAAACCATTAATAATAAGGGGCCAGAAGCGTCTTCCATGGTGAGCTACCGAGTGGCTAGGACAGGCAAGCCACATATTAAGTCCTCCACAATAGTTATTCCTGCTGCCGCGGATATGGCTTGGACAATGCTGGGGGAAAATGCCCCAAAAAACTATACTGACAATGCCTTCATCAAACAACAGCATTTCATGACACATTAGTGGCATGGCAGGAGATGTTTTGAAACAATTACTGCTTCGCATACAAGCCAGTGAACTTTGTTAAAGCAAGGCCGCTGAACTCTCATGTATTTTCTGCATTATGCAATGATATGGGCAGCGCCCATGACACATTTTTACAACATTTTTTATTTATTTCACCTTTATTTAACCAGGTAGGCCAGTTGAGAACAAGTTCTCATTTATAACTGCGACCTGGCCAAGATAAAGCAAAGTAGTTTGACACATACAACAACACAGAGTTACACATGGAATAAACAAACATACAGTCAATAATACAGTAGAAAAAGTCTATATACAGTGTGTGCAAATGAGGTAAGGTAAGGGAGGTAAGGCAATAAATAGGTCGTAGTGGCGAAGTAACTACAATATAGCAAATTAAACACTGGAGTGATAGATGTGCAGAAGATGAATGTACAAGTAGAGATACTGGGGTGCCAAGGAGCAAGAGGAGCTCTTTTTTGTCTGCATTAACAAGGACAACACACAGGTCTTTCCATCATTGTATGATTTTTTTATGTGCAAATGAACTCAAGCTTACGGACAATGTCAAATGTGATTTAGGAAAGAACCCGAGTGAGTTGGGTGCACAATTATGCAGGTACTTTCCCGAAATAGACAACTGGATTCATTATCCCTTTCATGCCCTGCCTCCAGTCCACTTATTGATATCTGAACAAGCCTCATCGGAATTGCAACAAGCTGTTCTATGAAAATTGAATTTAATCAGATGCCAGATTCCTGGATAGGGCTGCGCTCAGAGTATCCTGCCTTGGCAAATCGCCCTGTTAAGACACTGATGCCCTTCGAGAGTGGATTCTCGGCACATATTGTGCGTGGGAAATGATTTAAGACTGAGACTCTCTCCAATACAAACCAAAATTGCAGAGTTATGTACATCCTTTCAAGCACACATTGATTTTTATTATATTATTATTTATGCCCCTATAAGAGCTCTTTGTCACTTCTCACGAGCCGGGTTGTTACAAAAACTCACACAAACGTATCGTATAGTGTGGGTGAGGCAGGCTTACAATGATGCCATAAAACATAATTTGAGTGTGCGCTGACCCTGGTGCTAGAGGGGGTATGCAGCTGGAGGTTGAATGTTTGAAGGGGTACGGGACTATAAAAGGTTTGGGAACCACTGATGTAGAGGAAGATAATGAGTCAGATGACCAAAAAACAGATCCAATAGAAGGTTGAACAATAACGTGTTACATCTCACAGGTTCATTCAGGCAAAACATTTTTTTTAATTAACCTTTAGGCAGCTCCACTCAGTGATGAGCCATTGACATATGACCCCAGCCATACAATTAAATGTCAACTAGACACATGATCAAAAGTGAATGCCATAAGCTATGGCGACCTACTGTACAGCGAGTCATGCAAGACGACAATCCACTTCTCCAACCCAGCAAAGCTACACTCAAGCTATATGACGTCACACTGATAAAGCCAACAGGAGAATGTAATCTTAAATCAGACCACGATGGAAACATTTTTCATATAAAATGTCAGGTCATGGAGACATCCCAGCTTCCCCTGCTGTCACCTGACACGTGTGAAAAGCTCAGCCTACTACATGTGCACCACAGCCATGTGTTACATCACGCCGATACCCCAAAGCACCACATCCACTGAGCTCATCATTTTGGGGCTGTAATCGAACCCACAATTGGTGATGGTCCAGATACTCAACTAGTCTAAAGAAGGCCAGTTTTATTGCTTCTTTAATCAGGACAACAGTTTTCAGCTGTGCTAACATAATTGCAAAAGGGTTTTCTAATGATCAATTAGCCTTTTAAAATGATAAACTTGGATTAGCTGACGCAAAGTCCATTTGGAACACAGGAGTGATGGTTGCTGATAATTGGCCTTCTGTACTCCTACAGTATGTAGATATTCCATTAAAAATCTGCTGTTTCCAGCTATAATAGTCATTTACAACATTAACAATGTCTACACTGTATTTCTGATCAATTGTATGTTACTTTAATAGACAAAAAAATGTGCTTTTCTTTCGAAAACAAGGACATTTCTAAGTGACCCCAAACTTTTGAACGGAAGTGTTACTCTGAGACACACCAGCACCAAGGCAAATATCAGGCCACCTGTGAGACACTCCAGAGACTGTTGTTTAACCTCTTGAAACTAGGGGGCACTATTTTCATTTTTGGAAAGATAACGTTCCCAAAGTAAACGGGCTATTTTTCAGGACCAGATAATAGAATATGCATATAATTGACAGCTTAGGATAGAAAAAAACTCTAAAGTTTTGAAAACTGTAAAAATATTGTCTGTGAGTATAACAGAACTGATATTGCAGGCGAAAGCCTGAGAAAAATAAGAGTCACTTCCTGATTGGATTTAGAAACCTCTGCGTTCCTATGCGTCCCTATTGAGCAGTGAAAGGGATATCAACCAGATTCCATGGCTTCCCTAATGTGTCTAGTGTCATAAGACATAGTCTCAGGCTTTTATTTTTTTTAAATGAGCGTGAGCGACAACATTGCGTCAGTGGTCAGCTGGTGGCTCTCAGAGTGATTTGTGCGTAATAGACAAATGCGGCCAATGTTTCTCTCGCTCCTATTAAGAAGCCAACTGACCCGGTTGATATTATCGAATAGATATTTGAAAAACACCTTGAGGATTGATTATAAAAAACGTTTGCCATGTTTCTGTCAATATTATGGATCTAATTTGTAATATTTTTTGCCGTTGTCGTGACCGCAGTTTCCGGTGGATTTCTCAACCAAATGTGAAGAACAAACGGAGGTATTTCGGCTATAAAAATAATCTTTATGGAACAAAATGAACATTTGCTGTCTAACTGGGAGTCTCGTCAGTGAAAACATCCGAAGATCATCAAAGGTAAACGGTTAATTTGATTGCTTTTCTGATTTTCGTGACCAAGCTTCCTGCTGCTAGCTGGACATAATGCTATGCTAGGCTATCGATAAACTTACACAAATGCTTGTCTTGCTTTGGCTGTAAAGCATAATTTAAAAATCTGAGACGACAGGGTGATTAACAAAAGGCTAAGCTGTGTTTCACTATATTTCACTTGTGATTTCATGAATATGAATATTTTCTAGTAATATTTTTTGTCCTTTGCGTTATGCTAATTAGTGTCAGTTGATGACAATTCTCCAGATCCGGGATGGGTAGTTCCAAGCGGTTTAATCTAAAAGATTCTATATATTGTGGCAAGCCTCTTTAAGGTTATGAGCGTTTGACACAAATTAAGTGGAAAACTGTCACCAAATCACCCCAGAATGAGAGTTCTTTCGAACAGGACAGTACCTGTGTGTTTGTTTCTCCGTCCTGGCCCACCCAGGCCAAGGGCAAGGTCAAGGATAGCAGGGTTCGGTACACTAATCGGGTTCTCGGTAGGTACAGGTTCAAACGTCAACAGGTAAGTCCAAAATAGTCCAGCTCATACACGGCAAATCCAGCCAATCTCTATTGTCTCTTTCTCTACGGTTCATAGATCCTTCCAGTCCCCCCTGGTTTTTCTTGACCCTTATCTGTGGGTCGGCTCCACCGACAAGAGTTCCCCTTGCTTCTGGGACTTGTAGTTTTGGGAGTCGGCCATTTTGTGATCTGTAGTTCTGATCGGGGTGGCCATTTTAGTGATCAGGCAGAGCCCGATTATTAGTTCTGCTCTCATATATCTGCCACTCGACCGCCTTCTTTGCCACAATATATATATATATTTTGTAAGAGGTTAGCCTTCTTATTGACTTTAAAGTTGATGCTTATTGAAAGTACTTTAAATAAGTACACAGTTATATTTTTTTGTTAACAGTGTAATGTTTTCATTGGCAAGGGTCTAACCCCAGTTCTCCTGTTTATGAGGAGTTATCTTCATTTGTTGTGTGAAGGAAGACGTTATGAGATGTTGCCAAGCCAATAGACGGCGCCGCTGGTATGTGTATCTGAGTGTGATACTATATGGTACGAGTGAGCCAAGTTCGGCATTACTTACTATGCACTGAATGGAGATGTATGCATGCTACACAGTGAGGGTAATCAACATTACCTCGCTCTTGTATAGAAGATTTTTGAACCTCACTTTCTCACCTGTGTTCATAAAGGGACTGATTGGGATTTCTTAGTCACTTCTCAGTAGTTTGTGTTGAGACTTACCTTATGAAGGCACATAACAGGCTTTGCAGGCGTGGTTCCATTTTGCATGCTGAATAAATGGAATTCAACTGCTGAAAACCCTCCCACTTGGTGGCCAACAGATTTCCTCGTGGAGTTTTCATTCAGTAGGGATTTCAGTACATTTATTTTAAGCCATCCCTTTAAATACAGTGTACCTTCTAATTTGTATTTTGTCAATACACACAACATTTTTGGGGGAGAATGGGTTCAGAAAATAGGGATCAATGAAAGAATGCCATCTATGCATATTCGTCTCCGTAGATACTCTGGTTTTGTAGATTATTTAGGGGCATTTTAGGGTCAGGATAGTATGTATGATTCATGAAATAAAACGGGTTTTGAGATCATTTACGCAATAAATATATTGATGAATGAAAAATGCAGTGGTTTGATTCATCCTGAAAGTTATCATATTCAAATTCAATCCATATAATATTGGAAGGTGGATAAAACATGTAAATAGGGGTTGAACATCAGTCCTATAAATCTACCATAATTCCCACCAATCATGGAACTGTATGGCAACCTTCCAGCCGTTGTGAACCGTTAGCCAGGTGCCAGGTTTAACCTGCTATGTGGTGGTCTGAGTTCCATAATGACGTTAGCCTAACGTTAGCCTAATATAATCCACTAATGCTAGTGACCCTCAGGAACAACGACAAGGACATGACAGAGGACAGAAAGGTTAAAGGAATGATGCAAAAGGTACAAATTGAAGACCTCTCCATCCCGGTTGACAACTCCAGTGTCGCCCTCCCAGAGTGCAAAGAACCTTGGCGTGACCCTGGATAACACTGTGTCGTTCTCTGTAAAACATCAGTGACTCGCTACTGCAGGTTCGTGCTCTACAGCATCCGTAGAGTATGACCCCACCTCACACAGGAAGCGGCGCAGGTCCTAATCCAGGCACCTGTCATCTCCCATCTGCACTACTGCAACTCACAGTTGGCTGGGCTCCAGGCTTGTGCCATCCAACCCCTGGTTTTCAACTTTCTCAAGTTCTCTCATGTCCCCCTGCTCCTCCGCACACTCCACTGGCTTCCAGTCGTATCCACTACAAGACCTTCTAGCTCTGACTCTACTGATAGCTAAGTTAGAGTAAAAATGTAATTTCTATGCCTGTGATATGTATGTGGCTGTGAACTGTAAGTCACTCTGGATAAGAGCGTCTGATAAATGACTACAATGTAAATGTAAGTAAAGTGACTGTTATAAATGTATGTGGGTATTACTGAGGGTGGCTCCCGATAGTGGCCAATATTTAACATGACAAAAATTGCCAAACAAAAACGGGGAAAAAAGCCTGGGCTATAATTAACACGTTCTAAAGTGCATACATGGACTCTGAAGGTTCAGCCCAACAGAAGCCTATAGCTTTGCTGTCAATTTCACCTATGTAAATTACGAGGGCACACAATTCAAATTCCACGTGTTAAGAGAGCCCTTGTAAAGCCTCTGCAAAAACAATATATCTAACACACTCAGACAGTCCGAGGATACCAGCTGGTTCTCTACTACACACCTCTAGCTGGTTCTCTACTACACACCTCTAGCTGGTTCTCTACTACACACCTCTAGCTGGTGCTCTACTACACACCTCTAGCTGGTGCTCTACTACACACCTCTAAGCTGGTTCTCTACTACACACCTCTAAGCTGGTTCTCTACTACACACCTCTAAGCTGGTTCTCTACTACACACCTCTAAGCTGGTTCTCTACTACACACCTCTAAGCTGGTTCTCTACTACACACCTCTAGCTGGTTCTCTACTACACACCTCTAGCTGGTTCTCTACTACACACCTCTAAGCTGGTTCTCTACTACACACCTCTAAGCTGGTTCCCTACTACACACCTCTAGCTGGTTCTCTACTACACACCTCTAGCTGGTTCTCTACTACACACCTCTAGCTGGTTCTCTACTACACACCTCTAGCTGGTTCTCTACTACACACCTCTAGCTGGTTCTCTACTACACACCTCTAGCTGGTTCTCTACTACACACCTCTAGCTGGTTCTCTACTACACACCTCTAAGCTGGTTCTCTACTACACACCTCTAGCTGGTTCTCTACTACACACCTCTAGCTGGTTCTCTACTACACACCTCTAGCTGGTTCTCTACTACACACCTCTAGCTGGTTCTCTACTACACACCTCTAGCTGGTTCTCTACTACACACCTCTAAGCTGGTTCTCTACTACACACCTCTAGCTGGTTCTCTACTACACACCTCTAGCTGGTTCTCTACTACACACCTCTAGCTGGTTCTCTACTACACACCTCTAGCTGGTTCTCTACTACACACCTCTAGCTGGTTCTCTACTACACACCTCTAGCTGGTTCTCTACTACACACCTCTAGCTGGTTCTCTACTACACACCTCTAGCTGGTTCTCTACTACACACCTCTAGCTGGTTCTCTACTACACACCTCTAAGCTGGTTCTCTACTACACACCTCTAGCTGGTTCTCTACTACACACCTCTAGCTGGTTCTCTACTACACACCTCTAAGCTGGTTCTCTACTACACACCTCTAAGCTGGTTCTCTACTACACACCTCTAGCTGGTTCTCTACTACACACCTCTAGCTGGTTCTCTACTACACACCTCTAAGCTGGTTCTCTACTACACACCTCTAAGCTGGTTCTCTACTATACACCTCTAGCTGGTTCTCTACTACACACTTCTAGCTGGTTCTCTACTACACACCTCTAGCTGGTTCTCTACTACACACCTCTAGCTGGTTCTCTACTACACACCTCTAAGCTGGTTCTCTACTACACACCTCTAGCTGGTTCTCTACTACACACCTCTAAGCTGGTTCTCTACTACACACCTCTAGCTGGTTCTCTACTACACACCTCTAGCTGGTCTTGCATATTCAGTTTTTTCCTGTTGATTTGTTCTCTCCAATGTTCCTCAAACAAGGTGAGTAGCACCTCTGCTTTAGTTTCATTCTAGTCAACTCAGAAATGCAATATACAACACGAATTTAAAAACAACACAATATATATATTAAAAGGGCCATTTACATTCCATGTCCAATTCCTAAATTTACAATTCCTGGTTGGTCATAATGGCCAGTCAAGCTCCTCAATTTACAATTCCTGGTTGGTCATAATGGCCAGTCACGCTCCTCAATTTACAATTCCTGGTTGGTCATAATGGCCAGTCACACTCCTCAATTTACAATTCCTGGTTGATCATAATGGCCAGTCACGCTCCTCAATTTACAATTCCTGGTTGGTCATAATGGCCAGTCAAGCTCCTGAATTTACAATTCCTGGTTGGTCATAATGGCCAGTCACGCTGCTCAATTTACAATTCCTGGTTGGTCATAATGGCCAGTCAAGCTCCTCAATTTACAATTCCTGGTTGGTCATAATGGCCAGTCAAGCTCCTCAATTTACAATTCCTGGTTGGTCATAATGGCCAGTCACGCTTAGATCACGGATCAAGACTAAGGGCTCAATTCAATCCGTATTGCGGAAGATACACATTGAAATTGAAAGGCAATGTTCCTGCATTCACAGAGACTGCATTCACTATAAACGCTGCATATGTCGGCTCAAACAAAGATTACCTTTACATTTGAATGTAGACCTTCCGTGATACTTCTGCAATATGGATTGAATCCAGCCCTTAATTGGGACCTGATACATGGTTTTGTCTGTCCGAAAGGTACGGGAACCACCATTCAACTGGAGAACCAACAAAATCCAGCCTCTCAGCTGTGGTTGTAATTCTCCCTGGTGCTTGACATCGCGTTGGGACCCTCCAATTCGATGACCTGCTCCTTGGTGTCATTACGGTCTCTGCCTCTTGCGGAGCTCCAGGATCTGGGGTATGTGGGCTCCAAGACGGGGGACCCCTTGGCGCCTCTTTCCCCCAGCGGGGCGGCCCACATCGAACTGCGCTCCTCGGAAGAGCTGGGCCTGCCGTTGACACAGCCCCAAGCGGCTCAGCAGAATCAGGACGTCCCCGTGGAAGGCTCGTGTCAGGATACCGTACAGAAAGGGGTTGGCACATGAGTTCAAAGGGTAAAATATCACCAGCAGCACCTGGGAGAGAGAGAGAGATAAAAATATGAGTGAATAAATGAGGATGATGATGAGCAGATTTATCAAGTTGATGATGAAGATGAGGATGAATGATGAGATGATGATGATAATGAGAGAATGGATAGATGATGATGATCAGAGGATGATGGTAAAGAGAGAATGGATGATGATGAGAGGATGGATGGATGATGATGAGAGGATGGATGGATGATGATGATGATGATAGGATGAATAAATGGATAAAAAGAGGAGTGATGTGGAGGACCTTGGAGTCGGTGACGGTGATGAGTGGGTGGTGCAGCACAGCAGACAGGCCATAGAAGGAGATGGGTGCCAGACACAGGAAATTGGTGAAGATAAGCACGGCCATGCGTTTGGCCATGCTGGCGTCCCCTCGGCTCGACGGGTGCTGTGGGTTGTGCACCATGCAGTAGATGTGTACGTAGCACACGCTCACCAACACGAATGCGAGCACGTTCAGCATTAGCAGGGTGACCACGTAGACCATGGCCGCGGTTGAGTCTGTGTCCATGGGCAAGCAGATGCTAACCCTCTGGTAGCTGCTAACGCCAGCTAGCGGTAGCACGGCTAACACCAGGCAGAGCAGCCATCCGGCTAGCATTAGCACAACTATGTGGCGTAGTCGCACTTTCCTCTCGGGCCTCATGGCGAAGGTGATGGCGTGCCAGCGCTGGAGAGTAATGGCAGTCAGCGTGTAGACCGACAGCTCGCTGGCGAACACTGTGAGCACCCCAGCCAGTTGGCATCCGGCACCAGTCTGCCAGTCAATGGCGTAGTGGTGGTACTGGGAGCGCGTGTAGAGGTCCACAGATGCGATGAGCAAGAGGTACACACCCATGAAGAGATCTGCCATGGCCAGGTTGCACAGGAGGAAGCGGGTGATGGTCAGTTTGTAGTGGCTGGTCAGCAGGATGAGCAGGAACAAGAGGTTAGCCAGAACGGCTAGCAAGCTAACCAGCCAAACAGACACCCGCAGGAAGCCCAGGCTCATCACGTCCTCACAGGGGTTGAAGGCATCGGGCAGAGGGGTGCAGGGGACCCCCTGGTCCTCCCTGTCGTCATCGCACAGGGTATAGTCAAAGCCTTCGTCTGGGCCCTCCGTAGGGAACACTATGTAGAAGCACTCACCGGAGGGGGGACAGCTGTAGTTATCGTAGTAGTACTGGTAGTCGTAGGGGCTGCTGCTGGTGGGATGGAGGTGTTGGGGGTCTCGGGGGGAGGGGCTGCTTCTGGTGGGATGATGGTGCTGGGGGTCTCGGGGGGAGAGGTTGCTGCTGGTGGGATGGGGGTGTTGGGGGTCTCGGGGGGAGGGGCTGCTTCTGGTGCGATGATGGTGCTGGGGGTCTCGGGGGGAGAGGTTGCTTCTGGTGGGATGATGGTGCTGGGGGTCTCGGGGGGAAGGGTTGCTGCTGGTGGGATGGAGGTGTTGGGGGTCTCGGGGGGAGAGGTTGCTGCTGGTGGGATGGAGGTGTTGGGGGTCTCGGGGGGAGGGGCTGCTTCTGGTGGGATAATGGTGCTGGGGGTCTCGGGGGGAAGGGTTGCTGCTGGTGGGATGAGGGTGCTTGGGGTGCTGCCCCTCGTAGGCCTCAGAGGGGGTTCCAGAGGGCCTAGTTGATTGTTGTCGTCTTGTAGAGCTGGTCAGGTTGCAAATGACGGACTCCACGTGTCTAGAAGATGAAATATCTACATGAGCATGGTCCAATACAATGAGGGAAATAAGTATAGAATCGTTCCACCTCAAAAAGCACAAGAAGGAAGTTTCCGACACCCATCATCTCAGATTGTTCTGAAATTGTTTCTGTGGTTAGAAACAGATAAGATTAACATTCCTGAAACCTTATTTTGTTGAAAGATGATTTGAAGTCGGAGAAATTAAGCGTACTCAATATGGTACCCAACATCGGATTTGGACCAAACCTTTTCTTAACAATGGTTAACGGACAAAAGCCACCCATGGACCCCCCAAAGCCCACACTAAGCCCACCCCAATGGCCGGTATACAGTATCAGTTCTCTGTTTGACAAGTACTATGAAGCTGTGGCTTGGAGTATTGGTATTTCATACTATGCAATGTTTTATTTTTTCCTGTTCAGAAAAATTAGCCATTGAAGATCCTTGCATTTCTCCCCAATACAGTGTGAAACTACCGGGTGTTGTCCACTAGATGCCACTGCTCTTGCTTTTACTACCACACTCTTTCATCCATTTCTCTGTTCTCTTGTGTTTATTAAATGGGTCACACATTTTTTTCCAACTTTGGGAAGAAAACCAATGTCTTTTGCTCATGATGAAGACAAATTGTGTGCTCATTCTCACAAGTTAGGGCCGCCATGAAAGCACCTCAGTTTGTACATCTCTTAGCAACCAAAAGCTTTAACCCAGCTCCTCTTGATTAGTCCAACAATGACAGCTCTCTGAGAGGGCTTTTCCTATGGTGCAATTATCATATGAGGACTTTTGCTACAAGCCCAGAAATGTGATGGCTAGTGACTAAAATGTTGTGAGAACCCTACTAAATTAATACAATTACACAGCAGTCTCTATATGTTGTTTGATTTAACCTTAAACCCAACCCGATACCATTACCAGCAGCAACACACTATACAGCAGTTGGGGCTTTAACCATTGAAGACCCTCAGAGACCATAAGACTTGTGGTGGAAAATTACAAAACTACATAAAGAATTGTCTCTTGTTAAACAGCACCAGTCAAAAGTTTGGACACACCTACTCATTCAAGAGTTTCTTAATTTGTACTATTTTCTACATTATAGAATTATAGTGAAGACATCAACACTATGAAATAAGGCATATGGAATCATGTAGTAACCAAAAAAGTGTTAAACAAATCAAAATATATTTTAGATTCTTCAAGGTGCCTTGATGACAGCTTTGCACACTTTTGGCATTCTCTCAACACGAGAGCCAGCAAATCTGGCAGGAAATGAGCTGGCAACCAAAGGGATGCTGGTATCAAATCCTAGCTGTCATTGCTTACTGTTGTTCCCTTGAGCAAGGCACTTAACCCCCCGCAACAAAGCTGCCTGAGTGCCCAGTGGGGCAGCTCCCTGCACCTCTCCAAAATCCAGTGTGTACATTTGATGTTGGAAGTTTACATACACTTAGGTTGGAGTCAGTAATACTCCTTTTTCAACCACTCCCCAAATTTCTTGTTAACAAACCAGTTTCAGCAAATTGGTTAGGACATCTAATTTGTGCATGACACATTTAATTTTTCCAACAATTGTTTACAGACAGACTTTATCACTTATAATTCACTGTATCACAATTCCAGTGCGTCAGAAGTTTACATACACTAAGTTGACTGTGCCTTTAAACAGTTTGGAAAAATCAAGAAAATGAAATCATGGCTTTAGAAGCTTCTGATAGGCTAATAGGCTAATTGACATAAATTGAGTCAATTGGAGGTGTACCTGTGGACGTATTACCTTCAAACTCAGTGCCTCTTCGCTTGACATCATGGGAAAATCAAAAGAAATCAGCCAAGACCTCAGAAAGTCTGGTTCATTCTTGGGAGCAATTTCCAAACACCTGAAGGTACCACGTTCATCTGTACAAACAATAGTATGAAAGTATAAACACCATGGGACCACACAACCGTCATACCGCTCAGGAAGGAGGCGCGTTCTGTCTCTGAGAGATGAACGTACTTTGGTGCAAAAAGTGCAAATCAATCCCAGAGCAACAGCAAAGGGCCTTGTGAAGATGCTGGAGGAAACAGGTACAAAAGTATCTATATCCACAGTAAAACGAGTCCTATATCGACATAACCTGAACGGCCGCTCAGCAAGGAAGAAGCTACTGCTCCAAAACCGCAATAAAGAAGCCAGACTACGGTTTGAAACTGCACATGGGGACAAAGTTCGTCCTTATTGCAGAAATGTCCTCTGGTCTGATGAAACAGAAATAGAACTGTTTGGCCATAAAGATCATCGTTATGTTTGGAGGAAAAAGGGAGAGGCTTGCATGCCGAAGAACACCATCCCAACCGTGAAGCCCAGGGGTGGCAGCATCATGTTGTGGGGGTGCTTTGCTGCAGGAGGGACTGATGCACTTCACAAAATAGATGTCTTCATGAGGACAGAAAATTACGTGGATATATTGAAGCAACATCTCAAGACATCAGTCAGGAAGTTAAAGCTTGGTCGCAAATGGGTCTTCCAAATGGACAATGACCCCAAGCATACTTGAAAAAGTTGTGGCAAAATGGCTTAAGGGCAACAATGTCAAGGTATTGGAGTGACCATCACAAAGCCCTAACCTCAATCATATTGAAGATTTGTGGGCAGAACTGAAAAAGCGTGTGCGAGCAAGGAGGCCTAAAAACCTGACTCAGTTACACCAGCTCTGTCAGGAGGAATGGGCCAAAATTCACCCAACTTATTGTGGGAAGCTTGTGGAAGGCTACCACAAACATTTGAACCAAGTTAAACAATATAAAGGCAATGCTACCAAATACTAATTGAGTGTATGTAAACTTCTAACCCACTGGGAATGTGATGAAAGAAATAAAAGCTGAAATAAATCATTCCCTCTACTATTATTCTGACAGGTCACATTCTTTAAAAAAAAAGTGGTGATCCTAACTGACCTAAGACAGAATTTTTACTAGGACTAAATGTCAGGAATTGTGAAAACTGATTTTAAATGTATCTGGCTAAAGTGTATGTAAACCTCTGACTTCAACTGTATAATCGATTACTAGAGATTTGATGAAGTAAGGATGGATCTAAATGATTAATAATGTACATCTGTACAGACAGATGGCATTGACAAAGAGATCTACAGACAGATGGCATTGACAAGAGATCTACAGACAGATGGTATTGACAGAGAGCTCTACAGACAGATGGCATTGACAGAGAGATCTACAGACAGATGGCATTGACAGAGAGATCTACAGACAGATGGCATTGACAGAGAGATCTACAGACAGATGGCATTGACAGAGAGATCTACAGACCGATGGCATTAACAGAGAGATCTACAGACAGATGGCATGGACAGAGAGATCTACAGACAGATGGCATTGACAGAGAGATCTACAGACCGATGGCATTGACAGAGAGACTGAGCTCTAGAGCAAACAACAGACAGTTTTTTTTTTAAACCAAGGGTAATGGAAACAGGAGGAGGTGTGTCTTCTGATTAGCGGCTGATTGATGACTGATTGGGGAATGATGATTGCCACCTGTGAGGAGGGGAGAATGAGAGAAAAGAAATACACACACACACACACACAGGATACACACATAGAATACCTGTATCCGTAACAAGCGTTATATGACTGTCTAAATGCTTATGGGATTATTTTCCGTCCAGGTATTACATTTAGAGAAAACTGCCCTTAAATTCTAAAGAAAATATGCTCTGCTTTTATTACAAGGCGCCAGATCTGGATTTGAGTCAATGGATGTTGATTTAATTTGTTTGACTGCTAATCTATTCCTTTTGTGCATGTGAGAATCTCTTCGGATAAACTAGGGGGCAGTATTTAGATTTTTGGATGAAAAACGTACCCAAAATGAAACTGCCTATTACTCATGCCCAGAATCTAGAACATGCATATAATTGTCAGATTAGGGTAGAAAACACTCTAAAGTTTCCAAAACTGTCACAAATATTGTCTGTGAGTATAACAGAACTGATATTGCAGGCGAAAACCTGAGGAAAATCAAACCAGGAAGTGGCTTCTATTTTGAAAGCTCCATGTTCCATAGCCTGCCTTCGCTCCATTTAAAGGGATATCAACCAGATTCCTTTTCCTATGACTTCCTCAAGCTGTGAAGTCTTTAGACATAGTTTCAGGCTTTTATTTTGAAAAATGAGCGAGAAAGAACCCAATGTTGATGGCTGTGTGCCAGCAGAGTTTTTCATGCGCAACAGCCATTTTCTTTCTCTCGCCTATGGAAGAAGTTACATTCCGGTTGACATATTTTCGATTAGATATTGTAAAAACAACCTGAGGATTGAGAGCCTGTTTGCAGACAGACTGAATGGGTTTTAATGTTGTACCACAAGCATAGACTCAACTCGTCAAGCAGTATGTTAAGTGAGGGAGTATCATGGACTTGAAGTACAGTTTTACTACCTCTGTAGTATTAGAAATTATTAGAAACATTTTTCACCTGCTTTTTAAAAGGTTGGAATCAAGTATGATGCCAAGGTACTTAAAATCGGATAATAACTGGAGCTTCTCCCCTGACAAATAGACATCTGGTATCAGTTGTCCTCTTTGTGAGGAACATGCAAACTGTTTTTTTTTTACATTGAGATGCTAACATGAGTCCCTGAGAGCAACTTTGGAACCTGGACCATTACAGTAGTTAGTTCTTGTGCAGCTTGCTGTTTGCTCATTGCATGCACATATATCACTGTATCATCTGCATACATTTGAACTTCAGACCTAGTACAGACAGAAGGCAGATCATTAATGTACAGCCTGAACAGTTAATTTAGACTATTACGCTGATGAGACAGCACCAACTTTTTGAAGGTTCTAGATTTGTTAAACAACAGGTTTATATTTTTACTAAATTAATGAAACAGATTAAAATTATTAGATTACTGGAAAGGGGTTACGGGTGTGTTTAATGTTTATTTTAGGTGCCGATTTCACTTAATGAAACACTGTAGTTTCTTAATTGTTTTGAGTAGGATACTCAAAACAATTCTGACTATTTGTTGGTGTTTTTAAAATACTATGTTTTATTTACTGTGTGTTCTATTTCCCTTGGATTTAACTTGTTGAGGATAGGGGGCAGTATTTTCACTTTGGATGAATTGCGTGCCCATAGTGAACTGCATCCTACTCTGTCCTAGATTGCTAATATATACATAGAAAACACTCTGAAGTTTCTAAAACTGTTTGAATTTTGTCTGTGAGTATAACAGAACTCATAGGGCAGGCAATCTTCCAAACAAGAAGTGAAATTCTCAATGTGGGGCTACTTTGACATCATCGCCCCTCCTTTCCCAACAAGATATGGTAGCACTTCCTACGCCTTCCACTAGATGTCCTCATTTAGTAGAAAGTGGAATGGAGCATTTGCTGTGAACTTTGACCGAATGGGAGGGGAAATAGTCAGTGTCCCGACAGAATGACATTTTCCTGTGGAGCATTTCTCTCTGGGTGCCACCGCCGTTCCATTTGGCTGCAAATGAAAACGTATGATCCGGTTGGAACGTTATTGGATATATATGATAATAACATCCTGAAGATTGATTCTCTACTTAGTTTGACCAGTTTATTCGACCTGGAATATATATTTTGGAAGTTTTCGTGCGAGTTATCCTGGACCAGCAGTCAGTTTTTGGGCATGTGAGCTGAAAGTGATAGCAAATGCAGCTACTTGGACACTAGTATTGGACATTATGGAACAAAACAACGATTTATTGTGGAACTAGGACTCCTTGCACTACATTCTGATGAAAGATCATCAAAGGTAAGGGAATATTTATGATGTAATTTCGTATTTCTGTTGACTCCAACATGGAGGAGAAATACTTTTACGTCTGAGCGCTGTCTCAGATTATTGCAATGTTAGGCTTTTTCCGTAACGTAAAAAAAAAATGGCGTCAATGTAAACCGAGATTTGTGGATATAAACATGCATATTATCGAACAAAACATAAATGTATTGTGTAACATGTCATATGAGTGTCATCTGATGAAGATTTTCAAAAGGTTAGTGATTCATTTTATCTCTAATCCTGCTTTTGTGACTCTATCTTTGGCTGGAAAAAATGGCTGCGTTTTCCCTTTGATTTGGTGGTGGTCTAACATTAATATTTGTTGTGTTTTCACTGTAAACATTTTTAAAAAATCGGACATGATGGGTAGGTGAACAAGATGTTTATCTTTCATTTGAGGTACTGGACTTAATGTGTGAAAGTTTTCTAAAGAATATTTTTGCATTCCCCGCACCACCTTTTCAGCTGAATGGGGGGTGGAGTTCCCTGAGGGGAATTCCTTGCCATAACAGGTTTAATGAGTTTCCATTAGTCTTAGTTCCAAGGTATCTTAAAGGGGCACACACGTGGAATTTTCTGAAGTTTTTATTTTCTGAGTTTATTTAATTATTTTCATGAATTATTTTCACAGAGAAATGTACTGGAAACCTGGGATACGAGATGTATGAAATGTTTTTCTTTATGTCTAATATAATAAGAAACACTTCGTTGAAGGGTTTGTATGACCTCTGACCTCTGCCCTGACTTTCCAGTGTGGTTTGATCACCCTCATTGGAAAGCCATTTGGATAATGAGTTTATGGTCATTTGTAATACTGATTTGAAGGTAATTTGTAATACTAATAATTATGATGAAGTTTCTAGTTCTCAGCCATATTTGTGATTTGGACCAATGGGAAGAAGGAGAGGGCGTTGCCTTTGACTAAGGGTAGGCTGCCTTAGGTCTATTTTCCTATGACCGTATTGGTACAATTATTTTTCTTTATGGAGTTCTTAAGAGTAGTGATTTTAATTTGGTTTTGTTATTTTAAATTATGTTATTTTATTTACTGACCAGTAGTAGTTTTTTTTTGTTGTTGTTACAAATTACTCACATGGGGAGTTATGTGTCAAAATGGGGAGGGAACTGTCCTCTGAGGTTTTGGATTGAAGTTTCCACGACATGAGTGATATTTTGGGAGTGTATTGAGTGATATGTGTAGAAGTGTTTTTTTGTGTTGTTTGTTCTGTTCTGATACAAATCTCACCAGATTAGGTCTGCCGGATTGTTGGGATTTCTCCCGTTGGGTTATAGGTCTAACATCCTGAACCTGTGGCTCTGCGATGTAGTTGACAGTGTGAAGGGGAGTATAAAGCAATTTCAAAAAATACATTTCAATAGAATGTGTTGTTATTCTCTTTGACACATGTTTAGACATTGGTATTAATAATAATTGGTAAATGTAATAATTGATCATATAGTTAATGCTTGTCTGGATTTCCTGAATCAAAATGTAACTGAACTGAACAGTTGTTCTGAGCTGTCCTCTCGAGGTTATCATGAGCGGTGACGTCAGTCGGTGTGTTAATGCATGGAAGAGATAATTGGACCGAAGAGTGTGTGTGCCTCAAAAAAAAAAACTCTAACTGGCTGAAGAAAAGCGTCAAAGGCGCTCAATACGACCCTGTCCACACCCCTTCTACCGAGAGACCTGAGTCCTGAACCAGCAACCAGTGTAAAGCATCCGATCGGAGCTAGCTTTTCTCTCATGTCTTTTCTCAGGAGTGTGACAGAAGTCCACATGGAGTGAGCATGGGGAGAACTCTGTTCCAAATGTCTCTTAAGTTGCTGGTATACTGGTTGACAAATGGACAAGACATAATGGGTGGTGGCGGCCCAGGTGAGACATTGAAATTGGGACATTATCATGGCCATCCACTTTGAACAGTAAAGCTGTCAGAAGAGGACAATGAAGACGCCAGAAGATTGAGTACCTGAAGGGGAGATAGGTTGATTGTAGAGGTCTGCACACTACATACATTTATAGTCATTTAGATCAAGAATGCGTTAAGATACTGATCTGTATTATAATCGTGATAAGAAATGTAATAGTAGAATTACAGGATAATTATACTGGATGTCAATATAAATGTACATTCTGCCAATGTTGATGTGTGTTAATTTCAGGGGTTTTGACTTTGAGTGATAGGACCAATTTGAATCACTGAGCAATGTCATTCTACATTTTGGTTGAATAATTAATTGGGTTTTGATTATGATTTGGAAACTGAAAGATTGATTTGAGTTCAGTATCTTAATAACTATATGAGTGAAGCAATTCATGTATTATGATTTGATTGTTTTGATTGTTGTTATGAATTAAATATGGTGACACTATTCTCAGCATGCCCTGGTGAATGGAGAGGGTGAACTCTGACCCAGAGAGTGAAACTGATCCTAATCTATTTGATCAATAGGCATTGCCTTATAAATAGTGGAGTCATGATGCTTATCTTGGGTCATGTTCATTAGGCACCAACGGAATACATTTTACTTAAACCAGGAGGCACAACCTGGACATGTCCAACAAGATATGCTAATCTTGGTTTCTGGGATGGAAATACTTATTTCCACCATGCTGATCCATTGGAGTGTGATAGATAACTAAAGCTTATTTTATTAAACTCCATTGTTGCATGCACTGCATTATGCATTAAAAGCTGTGCTTTTCACTGTCTATGAAGATATAGCTTTGAATCTCATAAACTGTGTGCATCTTCTGTTTTTCTTCGTGGGTTCGTGCAGGTGACTGTGTATCGTAACCTCCCCAGACAAATTGGTAGAGTGCTTAGAGTAAGTGTTGGAGGATGAAATGGGAGTCAGTGCTAAGTTTCTTGGGAGGAAGCTGAGCCAGTGATACAGCAGCCGGTCATGTGCAGGAACCCATGAGTTATTGCTGTTATGCTTCTTGGTTTATGTAGAATGTATGCATTTTCTACACGTGAATGAATGTTCTCAAATCTTGAAATGTTATTTTAAGTTGAGAGGACTCTCAAAACGGGGGAATGAGAGGAAAATTGCAAGATTATGTTACAATACTTTTATTGCATCAAATGGTTGTTTTATTGCAACAGAATAAAGGGTTGTTAGAAAGCTCATCTGTGTGTGTTCTACTGAGGATGGGCCTCTGGGAGATCTACCACGTCTTTGAGGATACCGCATTCCGGTGCATGAGTTTGTTGTTCTATACGGTAATGTTTCTGTTCTATACGGTAATCAGGGAGAGATGGCTCCAGTATGGAGTTGGGGGGGGGGCTGACACTGGTCTCTACACAATGAGTTCTCATGTTTTTTACAGCAGATTCTGTCTGCTATGAATTATAAGTACAGTGCCTTGCGAAAGTATTCGGCCCCCTTGAACTTTGCGACCTTTAGCCACATTTCAGGCTTCAAACATAAAGATATAAAACTGTATTTTTTTGTGAAGAATCAACAACAAGTGGGACACAATCATGAAGTGGAACGACATTTATTGGATATTTCAAACTTTTTAACAAAACAAAAACTGAAAAATTGGGCGTGCAAAATTATTCAGCCCCCTTAAGTTAATACTTTGTAGCGCCACCTTTTGCTGCGATTACAGCTGTAAGTCGCTTGGGGTATGTCTCTATCAGTTTTGCACATCGAGAGACTGAAATTTTTTCACATTCCTCCTTGCAAAACAGCTCGAGCTCAGTGAGGTTGGATGGAGAGCATTTGTGAACAGCAGTTTTCAGTTCTTTCCACAGATTCTCGATTGGATTCAGGTCTGGACTTTGACTTGGCCATTCTAACACCTGGATATGTTTATTTTTGAACCATTCCATTGTAGATTTTGCTTTATGTTTTGGATCATTGTCTTGTTGGAAGACAAATCTCCGTCCCAGTCTCAGGTCTTTTGCAGACTCCATCAGGTTTTCTTCCAGAATGGTCCTGTATTTGGCTCCATCCATCTTCCCATCAATTTTAACCATCTTCCCTGTCCCTGCTGAAGAAAAGCAGGCCCAACCCATGATGCTGCCACCACCATGTTTGACAGTGGGGATGGTGTGTTCAGCTGTGTTGCTTTTACGCCAAACATAACGTTTTGCATTGTTTCCAAAAAGTTCAATTTTGGTTTAATCTGACCAGAGCACCTTCTTCCACATGTTTGGTGTGTCTCCCAGGTGGCTTGTGGCAAACTTTAACCAACACTTTTTATGGATATCTTTAAGAAATGGCTTTCTTCTTGCCACTCTTCCATAAAGGCCAGATTTGTGCAATATACGACTGATTGTTGTCCTATGGACAGAGTCTCCCACCTCAGCTGTAGATCTCTGCAGTTCATCCAGAGTGATCATGGGCCTCTTGGCTGCATCTCTGATCAGTCTTCTCCTTGTATGAGCTGAAAGTTTAGAGGGACGGCCAGGTCTTGGTAGATTTGCAGTGGTCTGATACTCCTTCCATTTCAATATTATCGCTTGCACAGTGCTCATTGGGATGTTTAAAGCTTGGGAAATCTTTTTGTATCCAAATCCGGCTTTAAACTTCTTCACAACAGTATCTCGGACCTGCCTGGTGTGTTCCTTGTTCTTCATGATGCTCTCTGCGCTTTTGACGGACCCATGAGACTATCACAGTGCAGGTGCATTTATACGGAGACTTGATTACACACAGGTGGATTGTATTTATCATCATTAGTCATTTAGGTCAACATTGGATCATTCAGAGATCCTCACTGAACTTCTGGAGAGAGTTTGCTGCACTGAAAGTAAAGGGGCTGAATAATTTTGCACGCCCAATGTTTCAGTTTTTGATTTGTTAAAAAAGTTTGAAATATCCAATAAATGTCGTTCCACTTCATGATTGTGTCCCACTTGTTGTTGATTCTTCACAAAAAAATACAGTTTTATATCTTTATGTTTGAAGCCTGAAATGTGGCAAAAGGTCGCAAAGTTCAAGGGGGCCGAATACTTTCGCAAGGCACTGTATCTTTCATACAAATCTTAACCTTGTGACCCATTCCATACATGATGTTGTGTCATGTAAACTGAAGGAGGATGGACTTTGCTATAAAATGCTGTGGCTCAAACCAGCTGGTTGAGTTCTCAGTGATCACCTCCAGGGGTGATTACCGACCAGCTGGTTGAGTTCTCAGTGATCACCTCCAGGGGTGATTACCGACCAGCTGGTTGAGTTCCCAGTGATCACCTCCAGGGGTGATTACCGACCAGGTGGTTGAGTTCTCAGTGATCACCTCCAGGGGTGATTACCGACCAGCTGGTTGAGTTCTCAGTGATCACCTCCAGGGGTGATTACCGACCAGCTGGTTGAGTTCTCAGTGATCACCTCCAGGGGTGATTACCGACCAGCTGGTTGAGTTCTCAGTGATCACCTCCAGGGGTGATTACCGGCCAGCTGGTTGAGTTCTCAGTGATCACCTCCAGGGGTGATTACCGGCCAGCTGGTTGACTTCTCAGTGATCACCTCCAGGGGTGATTACCGGCCAGCTGGTTGAGTTCTCAGTGATCACCTCCAGGGGTGATTACCGGCCAGCTGGTTGAGTTCTCAGTGATCACCTCCAGGGGTGATTACCGGCCAGCTGGTTGAGTTCTCAGTGATCACCTCCAGGGGTGATTACCGACCAGCTGGTTGAGTTCTCAGTGATCATCTCCAGGGGTGATTACCGACCAGCTGGTTGCGTTCTCAGTGATCACCTCCAGGGGTGATTACCGGCCAGCTGGTTGAGTTCTCAGTGATCACCTCCAGGGGTGATTACCGGCCAGCTGGTTGAGTTCTCAGTGATCACCTCCAGGGGTGATTACCGACCAGCTGGTTGAGTTCTCAGTGATCACCTCCAGGGGTGATTACCGACCAGCTGGTTGAGTTCTCAGTGATCATCTCCAGGGGTGATTACCGACCAGCTGGTTGAGTTCTCAGTGATCACCTCCAGGGGTGATTACCGACCAGCTGGTTGAGTTCTCAGTGATCATCTCCAGGGGTGATTACCGACCAGCTGGTTGAGTTCTCAGTGATCACCTCCAGGGGTGATTACCGACCAGCTCCATTACTGCACTAATTAAATAATACAGTTTAATTGTTTTGGAGAAATGTTAAAAGTCTATCTTTCTTGATTACAATAATTCCACCACAAATAACTCCTCATGTATAGGAAAAGAGGAGAGACTTATGGATATGGAGAGGCTGGCTCTATAATAGTCAATGAGCTGGATACATGTTGCTTGATGACATAAGGCCGGGATAAATAATTCATCCACGGACACTGGGACTTAAATGTTTAATTAGAACTGGGCTGCCCAACCCTTTTCCTGGAGAGCTACTGTCACTTAGTGTTGTTGTTCCAAACCTTATCTAGCACACCTGATTCTAATGTTTAACTGGTTGATAAACTGAATCAGGTTAGTTACTACTGACGCTGGATTGAAAATCTATAGGAGGTGCAGCTCAGCAGGAAATAGGGTTGGGCAATCCTGAATTAAAGCAACTAACAAAATGTGATATCCACACATCCATTGATTTCAAAGGTCAAATAATATGTATGGCAAAAATATAAGAGGACTTTTATACACTTTTTCACACATGCTCCCATGTGTGTTTTACTAAAAACGTGTTTTGTAACGTTGTTTAAACCACACTTGACAGCATCTGCAGATCGTAGTGTGAAGAGTTATTTTGTTCTCCCTATTCTGAGTACCCAATTCAGCATCCCCCCAACACACACACACACACACACACACACACACACACACACACACACACAGACATGTGCACACACACGTGTACACACACAGACACATGCACACACACGTGTACACACATCAGTGAAAGAAGCATGAAACAGGAGCGTGGGAAACTGGTCTGTTGTATAAAAGTTATTTATTTCTTACCCTCTCCTCCTCTTCACTTTGCTCAGTCCACAGCAGTGACTGGGGTAGGTGAGCTCAGCACTCTGCAGATGCTGGAAGGCCCTCAGGGGGGGTAGTTTCTTGAGGGCCCAAGTGTTTTTAGCTTTGAGTTTCTGAACAGCCTCCAGACCCATTGTGGGTAAGGAGTTCACTCTTGATTCGGAAACGTCTCTGGGGGGGACAGAAGAGGGGAGCGGAATTTACTTTCTATTCTCAGCTCACAACAAAACCCCAAAACAATGATGTGTTTTAGTTGTTTCCAGTTTGAATGTGAAATCTCCTGTGTTTTCCTGGACTTCATTTTATTTTATTGTATTGTTGTACATGTTACCCCTTTTTGTTCTCCAATTGCATGACATCCAATTGATAGTTACAGTCTTGTCCCATCACTGCAACTCCCATACGGACTTGGGAGAGGGGAAGGTCGAGAGCCTTGCATCCTCCGAAACATGACCCTGACAAGCCGCACTGCTTCTTGACACACTGCTGGCTTAACCCGGAAGCCAGCCGCACCAATTTGTTAGGAAGAAACACCGTACAACTGGCAACCGAAGTCAGCGTGCATGCGTCCGGCTGCCAAAAGGAGTCGCTAGAGCACAATGGGACAAGAACATCCCAGGCGGTCAAACCCTCCCCTAACCGAGACGACGCTGGGCCCGAATGTGTGACGCCTCATGGGTCTCCCTGTCGCGGCCGCCTGCAACACAGCCCGGGATTAAACCTGGATCTGTGGTGATAAGTGTGGCGATGCAGTGCCATAGACTGGGAGGCCACATGGGAGGCCACTTCCTGCACTTTTGTATGGAAAACTTTTCAGACAAGGTTGAATAAAAAGGCTCCTGAAAGGGATTAGGGGACTTTGGCACAGTTGCATGGCTTGATGTCTTCCCAACATCTTTCCCATTTCTTAAAACCTCTATGGGATCATTGCCCCCCCTGAGGGACGGTTGAGCTAACATAGGCAAATGTGATTAGCATGAGGTTGTAAGTAACAAAACAAATTCCCAGGACATAGACATATCTGATATGGGCAGAAAGCATATATTCTTGTTAATCTAACAGCACTGTCCAATTTCCAGTAGCTATTACAATGAAATAACACCATGCTATTGTTTGAAGAGAGTGTACAATTATGAACTTGAAAATGTATTAATAAACCAATTAGGCATATTTGGGCAGTCTTGATACAACATTTTGAACAGATATGCAATGGTTCATTGGATCAGTCTAAAACTTTGCACGTACACTGCTGCCATCTAGTGGCCAAAATAGAAATTGCGCCTGGGCTGGAATAATACATTATTGCATTTCTCTTGCATTTCAAAGATGATGGTACCAGATCTAATGTGTTATATTCTCCTACATTAATTTCACATTTCCACAAACTTCAAAGTGTTTCCTTTCAAATGGTATCAAGAATATGCATATTCTTGCTTCAGGTTTTTTTTAGGAGAAAATTGGAAAAAAATGGTCGGCTCCTTAAGAGGTCAAGAGTAAAAGCCTTTCACTCACAGAAGAGTTGGCCCGCTGATCACGCCAGAAAATGTCCTCTCGTCCAACCGCACCAGATCCACATTCCTATAGAGGTACCTAAATAGAAAAGGTGGACAGAATGAGAAAGAGAGAAGAGTGTAGAATGGAAGAAAGGGTTATTAATGTAACGGAGAGAAGAACAGCTTCTGCTAAGCTCATACTGCTGAGCTAATACTGCTAAGCTAATACTGCTAGGTTAGCACACTGATGCCGGCTTCACAAAGACAGTGAGAGGAAGGTTGGGTAAACAGTTGGGTCACACTTTACTTAAAGCCTGCAGTTAAAATGCTTTATAACCCCTGCCATGATAATGCTTTATAACCCCTGCCGTTATAATGCTTTATAACCCCTGCCGTGATAATGCTTTATAACTCCTGCAGTTATAATGCTTTATAACCCCTGCCGCTATAATGCTTTATAACCCCTACCGTTATAATGCTTTATAACCCCTGTCGTTATAATGCTTTATAACCCCTGCCGTTATAATGCTTTATAACCCCTGCTGTTATAATGCTTTATAACCCCTGCCGTTATAATGCTTTATAACCCCTGCCTTTATAATGCTTTATAACCCCTGCCTTTATAATGCTTTATAACCCCTGCCTTTATAATGCTTTATAACCCCTACCGTTATAATGCTTTATAACCCCTGCCGTTATAATGCTTTATAACCCCTGCCGTTATAATGCTTTATAACCCCTGCCGTTATAATGCTTTATAACCCCTGCCTTTATAATGCTTTATAACCCCTGCTGTTATAATGCTTTATAACCCCTGCCTTTATAATGCTTTATAACCCCTGCCTTTGCACCTATAGTTTTATTTCTGCCAGTAAGAGTTTTGATCAGTAAAATACTCAGGCAAATAGTCTAAAGAGACCTCCAGATAGTCTTGTTTACAGACCCCCCCCCCCCCTTCCGCAAATCACATTGTCACTACTCACCTCTTCACCATGCTAGCTGATGTGTGCTGAGCGTTCTGGCACAATAATAGTTGCCATGCATCACCCAGGTGGGTGCCACACATTGGTGGTGGATGAGGTGAGATTCCCTGTTACTATTTAAAGCACAGTTGGTTGAAAGGCGCTATATACATCCATTAGTATTACTACTGTTACTACATACACTTCCTCCAGTCTGGTTCCATTGAAGGCGTAGGGTTGGATGTCCGTCAGACCGTTGCTGTTCAGCATCCTGCCAAACAACACAGCAGCTAATGGGGATCCATAATAAATACAAATACAGGTGTTCACTAGAGTTACAGCTTCGTCTTTCATCTTCCTAGTTTCTTCTGTTACATACACAGCCATCTGGCCAGAGAGATCAACTGTAGCTAGGTTGCACTGACCTGTTAAACCCTGACATGCTGTAATAGTAATTCTCTGAGAGAACATTTGTGATACCACCTACTAGGACAGAGCTAGTTAGTTAGTTAGTATGTTAACAACCAGAGGAAATGGATCAGGCCAAGCTCCAATAGTATGTACAGCAGAAGTAGATGAAACAATCCACAGTTCACTTACAGGGTGATTTCATTCTCTGAGATCCCATTGAATGAGTTGGCAGGAATTTCTCTGATGAAGAGGTTATCCACAATTTCCCTGAGAGAGAGAGAGAGAGAGAATCAAGTCAAGTCTGTTGGTGAATGTCTGTTCTGATTATTATCTACCAGCCCCAATGTCTGTTGCTGAATGTCTGTTCTGATTATTATCTACCAGCCCTAATGGCCAAACTTTATTGAGCAACACTGTTATTGATGCAATGGCTGGAAACATTTTTTTATATCACTGGCTCAACTACAGATCATATTCTTTCACAAAGAGGAGAAATTCTATGGTGGACGGTGAACAGAGGGAGGGAGCTTTGAATTAGAATAGTCGAATGGTCATCAACCTCCTCATGACGGGATAAATGTGGCGGCAGGTAGCCTAGCTGCTAAGAGCATTGGTCCAGTAAATTTTTATTTTACTAGGCAAGTCAGTTATGAACAAATTCTTATTTGCAATGACGGCCTAGGAACAGTGGGTTAACTGCCTGTTCAGGGGCAGAACGACAGATTTGTACCTTGTCAGTTCGGGGATTCGAACTTGCAACCTTTCGGTTACTAGTCCAATGCTCTAACCACTAGGCTACCCTGCTGCCCCAATGACAGGTCGTTGTCTCGAATCCCCAAGCCGACTAGGTAAAGAATCTCTCCTGTAAGTCGCTCTGGATAGGAACATCTGCTAAATGACTAAAGTCTAAATAAAGGCCAGTCATTTTGGTCAACCATGTTTTTTTTCAAATGCACTCTGTTTGTTAGTTAGCTTGCCAAACAGTTTTAGGATCATAACATTTTGCATGCGGGAAAAGAGTAGGCTACCTTCACTTCAATTAGCTCAAAGTGTATGTTCTTTTTTAATTTTTTTATTTTACCCCTTTTTTCTCCCCAATTTCATGGTATCCAATTGTTGTAGTAGCTACTATCTTGTCTCATTGCTACAAGTCCCGTACGGGCTCGGGAGAGACGAAGGCTGAATGTCATGTGTCCTCCGATACACAACCCAACCAGCCGTACTGCTTCTTAACACAGCGCGCATCCAACCCGGAAGCCAGCCGCACCAATGTGTCGGAGGCTACACCGTGCACCTGGCAACCTTGGCTAGCGCGCACTACGCCCGGCCCGCCACAGGAGTCGCTGGTGCGCGATGAGACAAGGAGATCCCTACCGACCAATCCCTCCCTAACCCCGGACGACGCTAGGCCAATTGTGCGTCGCCCCACGGACCTCCCGGTCGCGGCCGGTTACGACAGAGCCTGGGCGCGAACCCAGGGACTCTGATGGCACAGCTGGCGCTGCAGTACAGCGCCCTTAACCACTGCGCCACCCGGGAGGCCAAAGTGTATGTTCTTATACAGATTTTTTTTTTAATAAAACCTGTATAAACTATATTTATATTATATGACAGTATTAAGTTGGCAATAATTATATTATACCATTTCTGATACATCACTTTTATTATCCTGCATAGTAAAATCAGGATTATGCCTCTACTGCCAATCATTCCAACTTGACCGGTTTGGATTTATGACATAGCCCCTCTAGGAATTTAATAGGATCTCTATGAGATAGAGATACTCCTGGGTCTCTGCACCACGGCCTTTATTTTTACAGTACCTGTCTACAATTGGCTTAAGTGGCTGGAGTAGCAAGACATCAAGACATCGGGACTAGAGGTTGACGCAAAGGGAGTAAAAATAGAATTCCTGTCCCGTCTTGTCAAAAATGAACCAAGACTGTTCTCAGAGCAGATCTGGTTGTAGCTAGATACATTAAGTTGAAGTGGCGTCCTAGACTATTTTGGTATTTTAGCTAACCTTAACCATAACCCTTTTCTTAACCTTAACCTAATGATCCTAACCTGCTGTGTATGCTCATCAAAACCAGCAGGCCTGCCCTGACAGCATTGTGAGTAACCATAGCAACTGCTATGTTTGGCTGCTGTTCAGTTCTCACCAGACAGTAGCCTGCCCTGCACACACAGCTGATAGCAACTATATTACCAGATTTTGGCAATGAAGGCGGGCTGCCTTCTACTTACTCAGAGTCAGATGAACTCATGATATGGCCTTGTGCAATTATCTCCGAGTGTTTTTTGAAGGAACAATTAGGCTTGACCGGAAGCGTTGTTGGTACTAGGAAGAGCTAGCTACGCCGCTTCAGGGCGCGTGTCCCGCTCTCCGGTTGGTATTTAATTAAACCGCTGCTGCATACTCGATTCCTTCATGCCAAAGAAAAACTCTAATACATTTTTGTTAAAACATGACTTTTTCTTTTAAATTGCTTTAATGTTAGTGATGGGTCCTTGGCTGCAACAAGACGCTGCAACATTCACTGACGTAAATTAGTGACTGGCTATAAATTGAGTGAAGAGCGAGGGTAGGGGGAAATGACAATATATATATATTTTTTTATTAAGCCCACTATATTAGGCCTACACAGTTCATTTGTTTCATGAAATGCTCCACACATGACATACAGTATTTCTACATCCCCCATACAGTATTTCTACATCCCCCCCATACAGTATTTCTACATCCCCCCATACAGTATTTCTACACCCCCACACAGTATTTCTACACCCCCCCATACAGTATTTCTACACCCCCCCATACAGTATTTCTACACCCCCCATACAGTATTTCTACACCCCCCATACAGTATTTCTACACCCCCCATACAGTATTTCTACACCCCCCATACAGTATTTCTACACCCCCCATACAGTATTTCTACACCCCCATACAGTATTTCTACATCCCCCCATACAGTATTTCTACACCCCCCATACAGTATTTCTACATCCCCCCCATACAGTATTTCTACACCCCCCATACAGTATTTCTACACCCCCACACAGTATTTCTACACCCCCACACAGTATATCTACACCCCCCATACAGTATTTCTACATCCCCATACAGTATTTCTACACCCCCCATACAGTATTTCTACACCCCCATACAGTATTTCTACACCCCCCCATACAGTATTTCTACACCCCCCATACAGTATTTCTACACCCCCATACAGTATTTCTACACCCCCCATACAGTATTTCTACATCCCCCCCATACAGTATTTCTACACCCCCATACAGTATTTCTACACCCCCCATACAGTATTTCTACATCCCCCCCATTCAGTATTTCTATATCCCCCCATACAGTATATCTACACCCGCCATACAGTATTTCTACATCCCCATACAGTATTTCTACACCCCCCATACAGTATTTCTACACCCCCATACAGTATTTCTACACCCCCCCATACAGTATTTCTACACCCCCCATACAGTATTTCTACACCCCCATACAGTATTTCTACACCCCCCATACAGTATTTCTACATCCCCCCCATACAGTATTTCTACACCCCCATACAGTATTTCTACATCCCCCCCATTCAGTATTTCTATATCCCCCCATACAGTATTTCTACATCCCCCCATACAGTATTTCTACACCCCCCCCCCATACAGTATTTCTATATTCCCCCCATACAGTATTTCTACATCCCCCCATACAGTATTTCTACATCCCCCCCATACAGTATTTCTACACCCCCCATACAGTATTTCTCCATCCCCCCCATACAGTATTTCTACATCCCCCCATACAGTATTTCTACACCCCCCATACAGTATTTCTACACCCCCCCATACAGTATTTCTATATCCCCCCCATACAGTATTTCTACATCCCCCCATACAGTATTTCTACACCCCCCATACAGTATTTCTACACCCCCCATACAGTATTTCTATATCCCCCCCATACAGTATTTCTACACCCCCCCATACAGTATTTCTACATCCCACCCATACAGTATTTCTACACCCCCCCATACAGTATTTCTACACCCCCATACAGTATTTCTACACCCCCCCATACAGTATTTCTACACACCCATACAGTATTTCTACACCCCCCATACAGTATTTCTACACCCCCATACAGTATTTCTACACCCCCCCCATACAGTATTTCTACACCCCCCATACAGTATTTCTACACCCCCATACAGTATTTCTACACCCCCCCATACAGTATTTCTACATCCCCCCATACAGTATTTCTACATCCCCCCATACAGTATTTCTACACCCCCCCATACAGTATTTCTACATCCCCATGCAGTATTTCTACATCCCCCCATACAGTATTTCTACACCCCCCCATACAGTATTTCTATATCCCCCCATACAGTATTTCTACATCCCCCCATACAGTATTTCTACACCCCCCATACAGTATTTCTACACCCCCCATACAGTATTTCTACACCCCCATACAGTATTTCTACACCCCCCATACAGTATTTATACACCCCCCATACAGTATTTCTACACCCCCATACAGTATTTCTACATCCCCCCATACAGTATTTCTACACCCCCCATACAGTATTTCTACATCCCCCCCATACAGTATTTCTACATCCCCACGCAGTATTTCTACACCCCCCCATACAGTATTTCTATATCCCCCCCATACAGTATTTCTACATCCCCCCATACAGTATTTCTACACCCCCCATACAGTATTTCTACACCCCCCATACAGTATTTCTACACCCCCATACAGTATTTCTACATCCCCATACAGTATTTCTACACCCCCCATACAGTATTTCTACATCCCCCCCATACAGTATTTCTACACCCCCATACAGTATTTCTACACATACAGTATTTCTACATCCCCCCCATTCAGTATTTCTATATCCCCCCATACAGAATATCTACACCCGCCATACAGTATTTCTACATCCCCATACAGTATTTCTACACCCCCCATACAGTATTTCTACACCCCCATACAGTATTTCTACACCCCCCATACAGTATTTCTACACCCCCCATACAGTATTTCTACACCCCCATACAGTATTTCTACACCCCCCATACAGTATTTCTACATCCCCCCCATACAGTATTTCTACACCCCCATACAGTATTTCTACACCCCCCATACAGTATTTCTACATCCCCCCCATTCAGTATTTCTATATCCCCCCATACAGTATTTCTACATCCCCCCATACAGTATTTCTACACCCCCCCCCCATACAGTATTTCTATATTCCCCCCATACAGTATTTCTACATCCCCCCATACAGTATTTCTACACCCCCATACAGTATTTCTACACCCCCCATACAGTATTTCTACATCCCCCCCATACAGTATTTCTACACCCCCATACAGTATTTCTACACCCCCCATACAGTATTTCTACATCCCCCCCATTCAGTATTTCTATATCCCCCCATACAGTATTTCTACATCCCCCCATACAGTATTTCTACACCCCCCCCCCATACAGTATTTCTATATTCCCCCCATACAGTATTTCTACATCCCCCCATACAGTATTTCTACATCCCCCCCATACAGTATTTCTACACCCCCCATACAGTATTTCTCCATCCCCCCCATACAGTATTTCTACATCCCCCCATACAGTATTTCTACACCCCCCATACAGTATTTCTACACCCCCCAATACAGTATTTCTACATCCCACCCATACAGTATTTCTACACCCCCCATACAGTATTTCTACACCCCCATACAGTATTTCTACACACCCCCATACAGTATTTCTACACCCCATACAGTATTTCTACACCCCCCATACAGTATTTCTACACCCCCATACAGTATTTCTACACCCCCCATACAGTATTTCTACACCCCCCATACAGTATTTCTACACCCCCATACAGTATTTCTACACCCCCCCATACAGTATTCCTACATCCCCCATACAGTATTTCTACATCCCCATGCAGTATTTCTACATCCCCCCCATAAAGTATTTCTACATCCCCATGCAGTATTTCTACATCCCCCCCATACAGTATTTCTACATCTCCCCCATACAGTATTTCTACATCCCCCCCCATACAGTATTTCTACATCCCCCCATACAGTATTTCTACACCCCCCATACAGTATTTCTACACCCCCCCATACAGTATTTCTATATCCCCCCCATACAGTATTTCTACATCCCCCCATACAGTATTTCTACACCCCCCATACAGTATTTCTACACCCCCCATACAGTATTTCTATATCCCCCCCATACAGTATTTCTACACCCCCCCATACAGTATTTCTACATCCCACCCATACAGTATTTCTACACCCCCCCATACAGTATTTCTACACCCCCATACAGTATTTCTACACCCCCCCATACAGTATTTCTACACACCCATATAGTATTTCTACACCCCCCATACAGTATTTCTACACCCCCATACAGTATTTCTACACCCCCCCATACAGTATTTCTACACCCCCCATACAGTATTTCTACACCCCCATACAGTATTTCTACACCCCCCCATACAGTATTTCTACATCCCCCCATACAGTATTTCTACATCCCCCCATACAGTATTTCTACACCCCCCATACAGTATTTCTACATCCCCATGCAGTATTTCTACATCCCCCCATACAGTATTTCTACACCCCCCCATACAGTATTTCTATATCCCCCCATACAGTATTTCTACATCCCCCCATACAGTATTTCTACACCCCCCATACAGTATTTCTACACCCCCCATACAGTATTTCTACACCCCCATACAGTATTTCTACACCCCCCATACAGTATTTATACACCCCCCATACAGTATTTCTACACCCCCATACAGTATTTCTACATCCCCCCATACAGTATTTCTACACCCCCCATACAGTATTTCTACATCCCCCCCATACAGTATTTCTACATCCCCATGCAGTATTTCTACACCCCCCCATACAGTATTTCTATATCCCCCCCATACAGTATTTCTACATCCCCCCATACAGTATTTCTACACCCCCCATACAGTATTTCTACACCCCCCATACAGTATTTCTACACCCCCCATACAGTATTTCTACACCCCCCATACAGTATTTCTACACCCCCCATACAGTATTTCTACACCCCCATACAGTATTTCTACATCCCCCCATACAGTATTTCTACACCCCCCATACAGTATTTCTACATCCCCCCCATACAGTATTTCTACACCCCCCATACAGTATTTCTACACCCCCACACAGTATTTCTACACCCCCACACAGTATATCTACACCCCCCATACAGTATTTCTACATCCCCATACAGTATTTCTACACCCCCCATACAATATTTCTACACCCCCATACAGTATTTCTACACCCCCCCATGCAGTATTTCTACACCCCCCATACAGTATTTCTACATCCCCCCCATACAGTATTTCTACACCCCCATACAGTATTTCTACACCCCCCATACAGTATTTCTACATCCCCCCCATTCAGTATTTCTATATCCCCCCATACAGTATTTCTACATCCCCCAATACAGTATTTCTACACCCCCCCATACAGTATTTCTATATCCCCCCCATACAGTATTTCTACATCCCCCCATACAGTATTTCTACATCCCCCCCATACAGTATTTCTACACCCCCATACAGTATTTCTCCATCCCCCCATACAGTATTTCTACATCCCCCCATACAGTATTTCTACACCCCCCATACATTATTTCTACAACCCCCCATACAGTTTTTCTATATCCCCCCATACAGTATTTCTACATCCCCCCATACAGTATTTCTACACCCCCCATACAGTATTTCTACACCCCCCAATACAGTATTTCTACATCCCACCCATACAGTATTTCTACACCCCCCATACAGTATTTCTACACCCCCATACAGTATTTCTACACCCCCCCATACAGTATTTCTACATCCCACCCATACAGTATTTCTACACCCCCCATACAGTATTTCTACACCCCCATACAGTATTTCTACACCCCCCCATACAGTATTTCTACACACCCATATAGTATTTCTACACCCCCCATACAGTATTTCTACACCCCCATACAGTATTTCTACACCCCCCCATACAGTATTTCTACACCCCCCATACAGTATTTCTACACCCCCATACAGTATTTCTACAACCCCCATACAGTATTTCTACATCCCCCCATACAGTATTTCTACATCCCCCCATACAGTATTTCTACACCCCCCCATACAGTATTTCTACATCCCCATGCAGTATTTCTACATCCCCCCCCCATACAGTATTTCTACACCCCCCCATACAGTATTTCTACATCTCCCCCATACAGTATTTCTACATCTCCCCCCTCCTCAGTTAAAAACTATTCCTGTACTGCAGATTACTGTGGACTGTTGATCCTGCCATCTCCTGTCCCGATTTTGAATCTAAAAACTTCACACGGATGGGGAAGATACCGTTAGGTGATGGGGACTGTACCGTTAGGTGATGGGGACTGTACTGTTAGGTGATGGGGACTGTACTGTTAGGTGATGGAGACTGCACTGTTAGGTGATGGAGACTGCACTGTTAGGTGATGGAGACTGCACTGTTAGGTGATGGAGACTGCACTGTTAGGTGATGGAGACTGCACTGTTAGGTGATGGGAATTGTACTGTTAGGTGATGGGGACTGCACTGTTAGGTGATGGAGACTGCACTGTTAGGTGATGGAGACTGCACTGTTAGGTGATGGAGACTGCACTGTTAGGTGATGGGAATTGTACTGTTAGGTGATGGGGACCGTACTGTTAGGTGATGGGTACCATACTGTTAGGTAATGGGTACTGTACTGTTAGGTAATGGGTACTGTACTGTTAGGTAATGGGTACTGTACTGTTAGGTGATGGGGACCATACTGTTAGGTAATGGGTACTGTACTGTTAGGTAATGGGTACTGTACTGTTAGGTGATGGGTACTGTACTGTTAGGTGATGGGGACTGTACTGTCAGGTGATGAGGACCATACTGTTAGGTGATGAGGACCATACTGTTAGGTAATGGGGACTGTACTGTTAGGTGATGGGGACCATACTGGCAGGTGATGAGGACCATACTGTTAGGTGATGAGGACTATACTGTTAGGTGATGAGGACTATACTTTAATAACAAGATGATACCTTTTTATTCATAATTAATTTCCTATAAATAACCCTTTCATCTGATGCCCATCATTTGTCTCATCGCAGCACTCTTCCTATTTCTGTCTGTATGCGTTTCACACTCGCACACACACACACACACACACACACACACACACACACACACACACACACACACACACACACACACACACACACACACACACACACACACACAAAGGGAAAAAAGAGGGGCACAAAGGCTGGGCAATTAGATGTCCATTATGGGTCATTTTTCTCAATGGAGAAGATTGTCTTGATATTTTTCTCTTTCATGTCTTATGTTATCAAGGGCAGAACATTTCAAACATGGTGGTGGTGGTGATGGTAGTTGTGATGGTGGTGATGGTGTTGATGGTGGTGGTGAGGTTGGTGGTGATGATTGTGATGGTGGTCGTGGTGGTGGTGATGGTGGTGCTGATGGTGGTGATGGTGATGATGGTGGTGATGATGGTGGTGGTGGTCCTGTCTCAGCCTCCAGTATTTATGCTGCAGTAGTTTATGTGTCGGGGGGCTAGGGTCAGTTTGTTATATCTGGAGTACTTCTCCTGTCCTATTCGGTGTCCTGTGTGAATCTAAGTGTGCGTTCTCTAATTCTCTCCTTCTCTCTTTCTTTCTCTCTTTCGGAGGACCTGAGCCCTAGGACCATGCCCCAGGACTACCTGACATGATGACTCCTTGCTGTCCCCAGTCCACCTGGCCATGCTGCTGCTCCAGTTCCAACTGACCTGAGCCCTAGGACCATGCCCCAGGACTACCTGACATGATGACTCCTTGCTGTCCCCAGTCCACCTGACCGTGCTGCTGCTCCAGTTTCAACTGTTCTGCCTTATTATTATTCGACCATGCTGGTCATTTATGAACATTTGAACATCTTGGCCATGTTCTGTTATAATCTCCACCCGGCACAGCCAGAAGAGGACTGGCCACCCCACATAGCCTGGTTCCTTTCTAGGTTTCTTCCTAGGTTCTGGCCTTTCTAGGGAGTTTTTCCTAGCCACCGTGCTTCTACACCTGCATTGCTTGCTGTTTGGGGTTTTAGGCTGGGATTCTGTACAGCACTTTGAGATATCAGCTGATGTACGAAGGGCTATATAAATACATTTGATTTGATTTGATTTTGGTAGTGGTTGTGATGGTGGAAATGATGGGGGTGGTGATGATGGTGGTGAAGTTGGTGATGATGGTATTGGTGGTGATGATGGTGGTGGTGAGGATGGTGGTGGTGGTAGGGGTGGTGGTTGTGATGGTGGTAATGATGGGAGTGGTGGTAATGGTGGTGGTGGTGATGGGAGTGGTGGTAATGGTGGTGGTGGTGATGGTGGTGTTGTGATGGTGGTGGTGATGGTGGTGATGGTGGTGATGATGGTGGTGATGATGGTGGTGGTGGTGGTTGTGATGGTGGAAATGATGGGAGTGGTAATGATGGTGGTGATGGTGGTGGTGGTGATGATGGTGGTGGAGATTATGGTATTGCTGGTGATGGTGGTGATGATGGTGGTGGTAGTGGTTGTGATGGTGGAAATGATAGGAGTGGTGATGATGATGGTGGTGATGGTGGTATTGGTGGTGATAATGGTGATGGTGGTGGTGATTGTGGTGGTGATGGTGGTATTGGTGGTGATGATGGTGGTGGTGGTGATGGTGGTGATAATGGTGATGTTGGTGGTGGGGATGGTGATGATGGTGCTGGTGGTGGTTGTGATGGGGTTAATGATGGGGCGGTGATGATAGTGGTGATGGTAGTGGTGATGGTGCTGCTGATGATAGTGGTGGTGGTGATGATGGTGGTGGTGATGATGGTGGTGGTGGTGATGATGACGGCGGTGGTTGTGATGGTGGAAATGATGGAAGTGGTGATGATGGGGGTGGTGATGATGGCGGTGATGGTGGTGACGATGGTGGTGGTTATTGTGGTGGTGTTGGAATTGGTGGTTATGATGGTAGTGGTTGTGACGGGTGTGATGGTGGTGGTGACGAGGATGGTGGTGGTGGTGATGATGGTGATGTTGGTGGTGGGGGTGGTGATGATGGTGCTGGTGGTGGTTGTGATGGGGATAATGATGTGAGTGGTGATGATGGCGGTGATGGTGGTGACGATGGTGGTGGTTATTGTGGTGGTGTTGGAATTGGTGGTTATGATGGTAGTGGTTGTGATTGGTGTGATGGTGGTGGTGACGAGGATGGTGGTGGTGGTGATGATGGTGGTGCTGGTGGTGATGGTGCTGCTGATGATGGTGGTGGTGGTGGTGGTGATGGTATTGGTGGTAATGATGATGGTGGTGATGATGGTATTGGTGGTGATGATGGTGGTTTTAATGGTGGTGCTGGTGATGGTGGTATTGATGGTGATGGTGGTGGTGATGATGATGGTATTGGTGGTGATGGTGGGGATGATGGTGGTGATGATGGTGGTGAATGTGATGGTATTGGTTGTGATGGTGATGGTGGTGGTGATGATGGTGGTTGTGGTGAGGATGGTGGTGGTGGGGGTGGTGATGATGGTGGTGATGATGGTTGATTTGGTGGTGGGGGTGGTAATGATGGTGCTGGTGGTGGTTGTGATGGGGATAATGATGGGAGTGGTGATGATGGGATGGTGATGATGGTGGGCTGGTGGTGGTTGTGGTGAGGATGGTGGTGGTGGGGGTGGTGATGGTGCTGCTGGTGATGGTGATGATGGTGGTGGTGGTGATGGTGTGGTGATGGTGATGGTGATGGTATTGGTGGTGGTGGTGATGATGATGATGATGGTAGTGGTGGTGGTGGAAATTATTGGAGTGGTGATGATGGGGGTTGCGATGATGGTGGTGATGATGGTATTGGTGGTGATGACGGTGGTGGTGATGGTGTTGGTATTGGTGGTGATGACGATGCTGGTGGTTGTGATGATGGTTTTGGTGGTGATGATGGTGGTGGTGATGTTGGTGGTGGTGATGGTATTGGTGGTGATGATGGTGGTGGTGATGGTGGTGATGATGGTGATGGTATTGGTGGTGGTGATGGTATTGGTGGTGATGATGGTGGTGGTGGTGGTGATGGTATTGGTGGTGATAATGGTGACGATGCTGGTGGTTGTGATGATGGTATTGGTGGTGATTATGGTGATGGTGGTGGTTTTGGTGGTGAGGATGATGGTATTGGTGGTGATGGTGGTTGTGATGGTGGAAATGGTGGGAGTTGTGATGATGGGGGTGGAGATGAGGGTGGTGATGATGATATTGGTGGTGAGTGATGATGGTGGTGATGGTGGTGTTGATGGTGATGATGGTGGTGATGGTGGTATTGGTTGTGATGGTGGTGATGGTGGTGATGGTATTGGTGATGGTATTGGTGATGGTATTGGTGGTGATGGATTTGGTGGTTGTGATGGTGGACATGATGGGAGTGGTGATGATGGGGGTGGTGATGATGGTGGTGATGGTGGTGATAATGGTATTGGTGGTGATGATGTTGGTGATGGTGGTTGTGGTGATGATGGTGGTGATGGTGGTGATGTTGGTGGTCGGGGTGGTGATGATGGCGTTGGTGGTGGTTGTGATGGGGATAATGATGGGAGTGGTGATGATGGGGTGGTGATGATGGTGGTGCTGGTGGTGATGGTGGTAGTGATGGTGCTGCTGATGATGGTGGTGGTGATGTTGGTGTTGGTGATGGTATTGGTGGTGATGATGGTGGTGGTGATGGTGGTGATGGTATTGGTTGTGATGATGGTGTTGGTGGTGATGATGACTGTGGTGGTGATTATGGTGATGGTGTTGGTTTTGGTGGTGATGGTGGTGATGATGTTGGTATTGGTGGTGATGGTGGTTGTGATGGTGGAAATGGTGGGAGTTGTGATGATGAGGGTGGAGATGAGGGTGGTGATGATGATATTGGTAGTGAGTGATGATGGTGGTGATGGTGGTGTTGATGGTGATGATGGTGGTGATGGTGGTATTGGTTGTGATGGTGGTGATGGATTTGGTGGTGATGGCTATTGGTGTTGTTGGTGGTATTTGTGGTGATGGTGTTCGTGGTGGTATTGGTGGTGGTGGTTGTGACGGTGGACATGATGGGAGTGGTGATGATGGGGGTGGTGATGATGGTGGTGATGATTGTATTAGTGATGATGATGATGGTGGTGATGATATTGGTGGTGATGGTGGTGGTGATGGGGGTGATGTTGATGGTGGTGGTGATGATGATGGTATTGGTGGTGATGGTGGTAATGATGGTGGTGGTTGTGATGGGGATAATGATGGGAGTGGTGATGATGGGGTGGTGATGATGGTGGTGCTGGTGGTGATGGTGGTAGTGATGGTGCTGCTGATGATGGTGGTGGTGATGATATTGGTGGTGATGGTGGTGGTTTTGGTGGTGATGATGATGGTATTGGTGGTGATGATGGTGGTGATGGCAATGGTATTTGTATAATGGTGCTGGTGGTTGTGATGGTGGAAATGATGGGGGTGGTGATGATGGTGGTGATGGTATTGATGGTGGGTGGTGATGGTGGTGGAGATGATGGTTTTGGTGGTGGTTGTGATGGTGGAAATAATGGGAGTGGGGATGATGTTGGTGGGGGTGATGGTGGTGGTGATGGTGGTGTTGATGGTATTGGTGGTGGTGATGGTGGTGATGGTATTGGTGGTGATGATGGTGGTGATGGTTGTTGTGATGGTGGTGATGGTGGAGATGATGGTGGTGGTTGTGATGGTGGAAATTATGGGAGTGGTGATGATGGGGATGGTGATGATGGTGGTGGTTGTGATGTTGGAAATGGTAGGAGTGGTGATGATGGGGTGGTGATGATGGTGGTGATGGTATTGGTGATGATGATGGTGGTTATGGTTGTTGTGATGGTGGTGGTGATGGTATTGGTTGTGATGGTAGTGGTGATGATGTTGGAAATGGTGGTAGTGGTGATGATGGTGGTGATGGTGGTGGTGGTGATGATGGTGGTGGAGATTATGGTATTGCTGGTGATGGTGGTGATGATGGTGGTGGTAGTGGTTGTGATGGTGGAAATGATAGGAGTGGTGATGATGATGGTGGTGATGGTGGTATTGGTGGTGATAATGGTGATGGTGGTGGTGATTGTGGTGGTGATGGTGGTATTGGTGGTGATGATGGTGGTGGTGGTGATGGTGGTGATAATGGTGATGTTGGTGGTGGGGATGGTGATGATGGTGCTGGTGGTGGTTGTGATGGGGTTAATGATGGGGCGGTGATGATAGTGGTGATGGTAGTGGTGATGGTGCTGCTGATGATAGTGGTGGTGGTGATGATGGTGGTGGTGATGATGGTGGTGGTGGTGATGATGACGGCGGTGGTTGTGATGGTGGAAATGATGGAAGTGGTGATGATGGGGGTGGTGATGATGGCGGTGATGGTGGTGACGATGGTGGTGGTTATTGTGGTGGTGTTGGAATTGGTGGTTATGATGGTAGTGGTTGTGATTGGTGTGATGGTGGTGGTGACGAGGATGGTGGTGGTGGTGATGATGGTGGTGCTGGTGGTGATGGTGCTGCTGATGATGGTGGTGGTGGTGGTGGTGATGGTATTGGTGGTAATGATGATGGTGGTGATGATGGTATTGGTGGTGATGATGGTGGTTTTAATGGTGGTGCTGGTGATGGTGGTATTGATGGTGATGGTGGTGGTGATGATGATGGTATTGGTGGTGATGGTGGGGATGATGGTGGTGATGATGGTGGTGAATGTGATGGTATTGGTTGTGATGGTGATGGTGGTGGTGATGATGGTGGTTGTGGTGAGGATGGTGGTGGTGGGGGTGGTGCTGATGGTGGTGATGATGGTTGATTTGGTGGTGGGGGTGGTAATGATGGTGCTGGTGGTGGTTGTGATGGGGATAATGATGGGAGTGGTGATGATGGGATGGTGATGATGGTGGGCTGGTGGTGGTTGTGGTGAGGATGGTGGTGGTGGGGGTGGTGATGGTGCTGCTGGTGATGGTGATGATGGTGGTGGTGGTGATGGTGTGGTGATGGTGATGGTGATGATATTGGTGGTGGTGGTGATGATGATGATGATGGTAGTGGTGGTGGTGGAAATTATTGGAGTGGTGATGATGGGGGTTGCGATGATGGTGGTGATGATGGTATTGGTGGTGATGACGGTGGTGGTGATGGTGTTGGTATTGGTGGTGATGACGATGCTGGTGGTTGTGATGATGGTTTTGGTGGTGATGATGGTGGTGGTGATGTTGGTGGTGGTGATGGTATTGGTGGTGATGATGGTGGTGGTGATGGTGGTGATGATGGTGATGGTATTGGTGGTGGTGATGGTATTGGTGGTGATGATGGTGGTGGTGGTGGTGATGGTATTGGTGGTGATAATGGTGACGATGCTGGTGGTTGTGATGATGGTATTGGTGGTGATTATGGTGATGGTGGTGGTTTTGGTGGTGAGGATGATGGTATTGGTGGTGATGGTGGTTGTGATGGTGGAAATGGTGGGAGTTGTGATGATGGGGGTGGAGATGAGGGTGGTGATGATGATATTGGTGGTGAGTGATGATGGTGGTGATGGTGGTGTTGATGGTGATGATGGTGGTGATGGTGGTATTGGTTGTGATGGTGGTGATGGTGGTGATGGTATTGGTGATGGTATTGGTGATGGTATTGGTGGTGATGGATTTGGTGGTTGTGATGGTGGTGTGATGGGAGTGGTGATGATGGGGGTGGTGATGATGGTGGTGATGGTGGTGATAATGGTATTGGTGGTGATGATGTTGGTGATGGTGGTTGTGGTGATGATGGTGGTGATGGTGGTGATGATGGTGGTCGGGGTGGTGATGATGGCGTTGGTGGTGGTTGTGATGGGGATAATGATGGGAGTGGTGATGATGGGGTGGTGATGATGGTGGTGCTGGTGGTGATGGTGGTAGTGATGGTGCTGCTGATGATGGTGGTGGTGATGTTGGTGTTGGTGATGGTATTGGTGGTGATGATGGTGGTGGTGATGGTGGTGATGGTATTGGTTGTGATGATAGTGCTGGTGGTGATGATGACTGTGGTGGTGATTATGGTGATGGTGTTGGTTTTGGTGGTGATGGTGGTGATGATGTTGGTATTGGTGGTGATGGTGGTTGTGATGGTGGAAATGGTGGGAGTTGTGATGATGAGGGTGGAGATGAGGGTGGTGATGATGATATTGGTAGTGAGTGATGATGGTGGTGATGGTGGTGTTGATGGTGATGATGGTGGTGATGGTGGTATTGGTTGTGATGGTGGTGATGGATTTGGTGGTGGTGGTGGTGATGGTATTGGTGGTGATAATGGTGACGATGCTGGTGGTTGTGATGATGGTATTGGTGGTGATTATGGTGATGGTGGTGGTTTTGGTGGTGAGGATGATGGTATTGGTGGTGATGGTGGTTGTGATGGTGGAAATGGTGGGAGTTGTGATGATGGGGGTGGAGATGAGGGTGGTGATGATGATATTGGTGGTGAGTGATGATGGTGGTGATGGTGGTGTTGATGGTGATGATGGTGGTGATGGTGGTATTGGTTGTGATGGTGGTGATGGTGGTGATGGTATTGGTGATGGTATTGGTGATGGTATTGGTGGTGATGGATTTGGTGGTTGTGATGGTGGACATGATGGGAGTGGTGATGATGGGGGTGGTGATGATGGTGGTGATGGTGGTGATAATGGTATTGGTGGTGATGATGTTGGTGATGGTGGTTGTGGTGATGATGGTGGTGATGGTGGTGATGTTGGTGGTCGGGGTGGTGATGATGGCGTTGGTGGTGGTTGTGATGGGGATAATGATGGGAGTGGTGATGATGGGGTGGTGATGATGGTGGTGCTGGTGGTGATGGTGGTAGTGATGGTGCTGCTGATGATGGTGGTGGTGATGTTGGTGTTGGTGATGGTATTGGTGGTGATGATGGTGGTGGTGATGGTGGTGATGGTATTGGTTGTGATGATGGTGCTGGTGGTGATGATGACTGTGGTGGTGATTATGGTGATGGTGTTGGTTTTGGTGGTGATGGTGGTGATGATGTTGGTATTGGTGGTGATGGTGGTTGTGATGGTGGAAATGGTGGGAGTTGTGATGATGAGGGTGGAGATGAGGGTGGTGATGATGATATTGGTAGTGAGTGATGATGGTGGTGATGGTGGTGTTGATGGTGATGATGGTGGTGATGGTGGTATTGGTTGTGATGGTGGTGATGGATTTGGTGGTGATGGCTATTGGTGGTGTTGGTGGTATTTGTGGTGATGGTGTTCGTGGTGGTATTGGTGGTGGTGGTTGTGACGGTGGACATGATGGGAGTGGTGATGATGGGGGTGGTGATGATGGTGGTGATGATTGTATTAGTGATGATGATGGTGGTGATGATATTGGTGGTGATGGTGGTGGTGATGGGGGTGATGTTGATGGTGGTGGTGATGATGATGGTATTGGTGGTGATGGTGGTAATGATGGTGGTGGTTGTGATGGGGATAATGATGGGAGTGGTGATGATGGGGTGGTGATGATGGTGGTGCTGGTGGTGATGGTGGTAGTGATGGTGCTGCTGATGATGGTGGTGGTGATGATATTGGTGGTGATGGTGGTGGTTTTGGTGGTGATGATGATGGTATTGGTGGTGATGATGGTGGTGATGGCAATGGTATTTGTATAATGGTGCTGGTGGTTGTGATGGTGGAAATGATGGGGGTGGTGATGATGGTGGTGATGGTATTGATGGTGGGTGGTGATGGTGGTGGAGATGATGGTTTTGGTGGTGGTTGTGATGGTGGAAATAATGGGAGTGGGGATGATGTTGGTGGGGGTGATGGTGGTGGTGATGGTGGTGTTGATGGTATTGGTGGTGGTGATGGTGGTGATGGTATTGGTGGTGATGATGGTGGTGATGGTTGTTGTGATGGTGGTGATGGTGGAGATGATGGTGGTGGTTGTGATGGTGGAAATTATGGGAGTGGTGATGATGGGGATGGTGATGATGGTGGTGGTTGTGATGTTGGAAATGGTAGGAGTGGTGATGATGGGGTGGTGATGATGGTGGTGATGGTATTGGTGATGATGATGGTGGTTATGGTTGTTGTGATGGTGGTGGTGATGGTATTGGTTGTGATGGTAGTGGTGATGATGTTGGAAATGGTGGTAGTGGTGATGATGGTGGTGATGGTGGTGGTGGTGATGATGGTGGTGGAGATTATGGTATTGCTGGTGATGGTGGTGATGATGGTGGTGGTAGTGGTTGTGATGGTGGAAATGATAGGAGTGGTGATGATGATGGTGGTGATGGTGGTATTGGTGGTGATAATGGTGATGGTGGTGGTGATTGTGGTGGTGATGGTGGTATTGGTGGTGATGATGGTGGTGGTGGTGATGGTGGTGATAATGGTGATGTTGGTGGTGGGGATGGTGATGATGGTGCTGGTGGTGGTTGTGATGGGGTTAATGATGGGGCGGTGATGATAGTGGTGATGGTAGTGGTGATGGTGCTGCTGATGATAGTGGTGGTGGTGGTGGTGATGATGACGGCGGTGGTTGTGATGGTGGAAATGATGGAAGTGGTGATGATGGGGGTGGTGATGATGGCGGTGATGGTGGTGACGATGGTGGTGGTTATTGTGGTGGTGTTGGAATTGGTGGTTATGATGGTAGTGGTTGTGACGGGTGTGATGGTGGTGGTGACGAGGATGGTGGTGGTGGTGATGATGGTGATGTTGGTGGTGGGGGTGGTGATGATGGTGCTGGTGGTGGTTGTGATGGGGATAATGATGTGAGTGGTGATGATGGCGGTGATGGTGGTGACGATGGTGGTGGTTATTGTGGTGGTGTTGGAATTGGTGGTTATGATGGTAGTGGTTGTGATTGGTGTGATGGTGGTGGTGACGAGGATGGTGGTGGTGGTGATGATGGTGGTGCTGGTGGTGATGGTGCTGCTGATGATGGTGGTGGTGGTGGTGGTGATGGTATTGGTGGTAATGATGATGGTGGTGATGATGGTATTGGTGGTGATGATGGTGGTTTTAATGGTGGTGCTGGTGATGGTGGTATTGATGGTGATGGTGGTGGTGATGATGATGGTATTGGTGGTGATGGTGGGGATGATGGTGGTGATGATGGTGGTGAATGTGATGGTATTGGTTGTGATGGTGATGGTGGTGGTGATGATGGTGGTTGTGGTGAGGATGGTGGTGGTGGGGGTGGTGATGATGGTGGTGATGATGGTTGATTTGGTGGTGGGGGTGGTAATGATGGTGCTGGTGGTGGTTGTTATGGGGATAATGATGGGAGTGGTGATGATGGGATGGTGATGATGGTGGGCTGGTGGTGGTTGTGGTGAGGATGGTGGTGGTGGGGGTGGTGATGGTGCTGCTGGTGATGGTGATGATGGTGGTGGTGGTGATGGTGTGGTGATGGTGATGGTGATGATATTGGTGGTGGTGGTGATGATGATGATGATGGTAGTGGTGGTGGTGGAAATTATTGGAGTGGTGATGATGGGGGTTGCGATGATGGTGGTGATGATGGTATTGGTGGTGATGACGGTGGTGGTGATGGTGTTGGTATTGGTGGTGATGACGATGCTGGTGGTTGTGATGATGGTTTTGGTGGTGATGATGGTGGTGGTGATGTTGGTGGTGGTGATGGTATTGGTGGTGATGATGGTGGTGGTGATGGTGGTGATGATGGTGATGGTATTGGTGGTGGTGATGGTATTGGTGGTGATGATGGTGGTGGTGGTGGTGATGGTATTGGTGGTGATAATGGTGACGATGCTGGTGGTTGTGATGATGGTATTGGTGGTGATTATGGTGATGGTGGTGGTTTTGGTGGTGAGGATGATGGTATTGGTGGTGATGGTGGTTGTGATGGTGGAAATGGTGGGAGTTGTGATGATGGGGGTGGAGATGAGGGTGGTGATGATGATATTGGTGGTGAGTGATGATGGTGGTGATGGTGGTGTTGATGGTGATGATGGTGGTGATGGTGGTATTGGTTGTGATGGTGGTGATGGTGGTGATGGTATTGGTGATGGTATTGGTGGTGATGGATTTGGTGGTTGTGATGGTGGTGTGATGGGAGTGGTGATGATGGGGGTGGTGATGATGGTGGTGATGGTGGTGATAATGGTATTGGTGGTGATGATGTTGGTGATGGTGGTTGTGGTGATGATGGTGGTGATGGTGGTGATGATGGTGGTCGGGGTGGTGATGATGGCGTTGGTGGTGGTTGTGATGGGGATAATGATGGGAGTGGTGATGATGGGGTGGTGATGATGGTGGTGCTGGTGGTGATGGTGGTAGTGATGGTGCTGCTGATGATGGTGGTGGTGATGTTGGTGTTGGTGATGGTATTGGTGGTGATGATGGTGGTGGTGATGGTGGTGATGGTATTGGTTGTGATGATAGTGCTGGTGGTGATGATGACTGTGGTGGTGATTATGGTGATGGTGTTGGTTTTGGTGGTGATGGTGGTGATGATGTTGGTATTGGTGGTGATGGTGGTTGTGATGGTGGAAATGGTGGGAGTTGTGATGATGAGGGTGGAGATGAGGGTGGTGATGATGATATTGGTAGTGAGTGATGATGGTGGTGATGGTGGTGTTGATGGTGATGATGGTGGTGATGGTGGTATTGGTTGTGATGGTGGTGATGGATTTGGTGGTGGTGGTGGTGATGGTATTGGTGGTGATAATGGTGACGATGCTGGTGGTTGTGATGATGGTATTGGTGGTGATTATGGTGATGGTGGTGGTTTTGGTGGTGAGGATGATGGTATTGGTGGTGATGGTGGTTGTGATGGTGGAAATGGTGGGAGTTGTGATGATGGGGGTGGAGATGAGGGTGGTGATGATGATATTGGTGGTGAGTGATGATGGTGGTGATGGTGGTGTTGATGGTGATGATGGTGGTGATGGTGGTATTGGTTGTGATGGTGGTGATGGTGGTGATGGTATTGGTGATGGTATTGGTGATGGTATTGGTGGTGATGGATTTGGTGGTTGTGATGGTGGACATGATGGGAGTGGTGATGATGGGGGTGGTGATGATGGTGGTGATGGTGGTGATAATGGTATTGGTGGTGATGATGTTGGTGATGGTGGTTGTGGTGATGATGGTGGTGATGGTGGTGATGTTGGTGGTCGGGGTGGTGATGATGGCGTTGGTGGTGGTTGTGATGGGGATAATGATGGGAGTGGTGATGATGGGGTGGTGATGATGGTGGTGCTGGTGGTGATGGTGGTAGTGATGGTGCTGCTGATGATGGTGGTGGTGATGTTGGTGTTGGTGATGGTATTGGTGGTGATGATGGTGGTGGTGATGGTGGTGATGGTATTGGTTGTGATGATGGTGCTGGTGGTGATGATGACTGTGGTGGTGATTATGGTGATGGTGTTGGTTTTGGTGGTGATGGTGGTGATGATGTTGGTATTGGTGGTGATGGTGGTTGTGATGGTGGAAATGGTGGGAGTTGTGATGATGAGGGTGGAGATGAGGGTGGTGATGATGATATTGGTAGTGAGTGATGATGGTGGTGATGGTGGTGTTGATGGTGATGATGGTGGTGATGGTGGTATTGGTTGTGATGGTGGTGATGGATTTGGTGGTGATGGCTATTGGTGGTGTTGGTGGTATTTGTGGTGATGGTGTTCGTGGTGGTATTGGTGGTGGTGGTTGTGACGGTGGACATGATGGGAGTGGTGATGATGGGGGTGGTGATGATGGTGGTGATGATTGTATTAGTGATGATGATGGTGGTGATGATATTGGTGGTGATGGTGGTGGTGATGGGGGTGATGTTGATGGTGGTGGTGATGATGATGGTATTGGTGGTGATGGTGGTAATGATGGTGGTGGTTGTGATGGGGATAATGATGGGAGTGGTGATGATGGGGTGGTGATGATGGTGGTGCTGGTGGTGATGGTGGTAGTGATGGTGCTGCTGATGATGGTGGTGGTGATGATATTGGTGGTGATGGTGGTGGTTTTGGTGGTGATGATGATGGTATTGGTGGTGATGATGGTGGTGATGGCAATGGTATTTGTATAATGGTGCTGGTGGTTGTGATGGTGGAAATGATGGGGGTGGTGATGATGGTGGTGATGGTATTGATGGTGGGTGGTGATGGTGGTGGAGATGATGGTTTTGGTGGTGGTTGTGATGGTGGAAATAATGGGAGTGGGGATGATGTTGGTGGGGGTGATGGTGGTGGTGATGGTGGTGTTGATGGTATTGGTGGTGGTGATGGTGGTGATGGTATTGGTGGTGATGATGGTGGTGATGGTTGTTGTGATGGTGGTGATGGTGGAGATGATGGTGGTGGTTGTGATGGTGGAAATTATGGGAGTGGTGATGATGGGGATGGTGATGATGGTGGTGGTTGTGATGTTGGAAATGGTAGGAGTGGTGATGATGGGGTGGTGATGATGGTGGTGATGGTATTGGTGATGATGATGGTGGTTATGGTTGTTGTGATGGTGGTGGTGATGGTATTGGTTGTGATGGTAGTGGTGATGATGTTGGAAATGGTGGTAGTGGTGATGATGGGGGTGGTGATGGTGGTGATGGTGGTATTGGTGATGATGATGGTGGTTATAGTTGTTGTGATGGTGGTGATGGTGGTATTGGTGGTGGTGGTGATGGTATTGGTGGTGGTAATGGTATTTGTGGTGATGGTATGGTGGTGATGGTGGTGGTTGTGATGGTATTGGTGGTGGTATTGGTGGTGGTGCTGGTATTTGTGGTGATGGTGGTGGTGCTGGTAGTGGTCGTGGTGGTGATGATAGTTGGGGTTGTGGTGTGGGGGCGATATAATAGAAAAGCCCAGCCAGAAGGACCAACAAGCGGACACACTTACAAGATGAAGTCGTCCTGGCTGGAACGGATCTGGCCCAGAGCAGGGAAGGAGGGCAGGCCGGTGTTGAAGATACCCCTGCAGTGGAACAAATACTGTATCAGTCTCCATCAGGGCTAGGCTACCCATAGAGATACAATATTAACCAAGATGGCCGTGGTGTAGTCGCCTGTATGACAATTTCCATTCTAGGGTTTTATCTAGTGTTCTGTGAGTCAACCCTGCAGGTATGACCAACGTCTTGGAGTGACACGGCAGGGTTTATTTACAAACGAGCACCATGCACACTTAACTCTGCTAATGACTTACCAACTGAGCTAATTGATCAACATCTGTGATTGGCTAAATTCCACCTAAGTCGGCATGCAAGCTCAAGCTAATAACTTCACGTGCATTATATTCAGTACCATATACCCAGTTTCTCATTGATCAAAAAGTGTTTTTCTACATTATGTACTAAAATTAAATTCAAATTCAAAAAGAAGCGGTAAGACTGCGAAACAACTTTTTTTTTTTAAACAAACTCTCTTGCACTTTCACACATGCTTACACTGACACCCCAATACACACACACACACACACATAACATAACATACAGTGCCTTGCGAAAGTAGTGATCGACCTTGGCATTTTGCCTGCTTTGTTGCCTTGCAACCTGGAATTAAATTGGATTTTTGGGGAGTTTGTATCATTTGATTTACACAACATGCAAACCACTTTGAAGATGCAAAATATGTTTTATTGTGAAGCAAACAAGAAATATGACAAAAAAAACAGAAAACTTGAGCGTTCATAACTATTCACCCCCCTAAAGTCAATACTTTGTAGAGACACCCTTTGCAGCAATTACAGCTGCAAAGCCAGGGACCCACTTCAACAGTCAGACATCATTTACAAACTAAGCAATTGTGTTTAGTGAGTCTTCCTGATCAGAGGCAGTAGGGACGACCAGGGATGTGCTCTTGATAAGTGTGTGAATTAGACCATTTTCCTGTCCTGCTAAGCATTCAAAATGTAACAAGTACTTTTGGGTGTCAGTAAAAAGTACATTATTTTCTTTTGGAATGTAGTGGAGTAAAAGTAAAAGTTGTCAAAAATATAAATAGAAAAGTACAGATACCCCAAAAAACACTTAAGTAGTACTTTAAAGTATTTTTACTTAAGTACTTTACACCACTGTTGACTTGATACTGGTACCCCCTGTATATAGTCATGTTATTACCTCGTATCCCTGCACATCGACTCAGTACCGGTACTCCCTGTATATAGCCATGTTATTACCTGGTACACCCTGTATATAGCCATGTTATTACCTGGTACACCCTGTATATAGCCATGTTATTACCTGGTACACCCTGTATATAGCCATGTTATTACCTGGTACTCCCTGTATATAGCCATGTTATTACCTGGTACACCTTGTATATAGCCATGTTATTACCTGGTACACCCTGTATATAGCCATGTTATTACCTGGTACTCCCTGTATATAGCCATGTTATTACCTGGTACTTCCTGTATATAGCCATGTTATTACCTGGTACTCCTTGTATATAGCCATGTTATTACCTGGTACTTCCTGTATATAGCCATGTTATTACCTGGTACTCCCTGTATATAGCCATGTTATTACCTGGTACACCCTGTATATAGCCATGTTATTACCTGGTACACACTGTATATAGCCATGTTATTACCTGGTACTCCCTGTATATAGCCATGTTATTACCTGGTAATCCCTGTATATAGCCATGTTATTACCTGGTACACCCTGTATATAGCCATGTTATTACCTGGTACTCCCTGTATATAGCCATGTTATTACCTGGTACTTCCTGTATATAGCCATGTTATTACCTGGTACACCCTGTATATAGCCATGTTATTACCTGGTACACCCTGTATATAGCCATGTTATTACCTGGTACGCCCTGTATATAGCCATGTTATTACCTGGTACTTCCTGTATATAGCCATGTTATTACCTGGTACTCCCAGTATATAGCCATGTTATTACCTGGTACTTCCTGTATATAGCCATGTTATTACCTGGTACTCCCTGTATATAGCCATGTTATTACCTGGTACTCCCTGTATATAGCCATGTTATTACCTGGTACACCCTGTATATAGCCATGTTATTACCTGGTACACCCTGTATATAGCCATGTTATTACCTGGTACTCCCTGTACATAGCCATGTTACTACCTGGTACTCCCCTGTATGTAGTCATGTTATTACCTGGTACTCCCTGTATATAGCCATGTTATTACCTGGTACTCCCTGTATATAGCCATGTTATTACCTGGTACTCCCTGTATATAGCCATGTTATTACCTGGTACTCCCTGTATATAGCCATGTTATTACCTGGTACTCCCTGTATATAGCCATGTTATTACCTGGTACTCCCTGTATATAGCCATGTTATTACCTGGTACTCCCTGTATATAGCCATGTTATTACCTGGTACTCCCTGTATATAGCCATGTTATTACCTGGTACATCCTGCATATAGCCATGTTATTACCTGGTACACCCTGTATATAGCCATGTTATTACCTGGTACTCCCTGTATATAGCCATGTTATTACCTGGTACACCCTGTATATAGCCATGTTATTACCTGGTACTCCCTGTATATAGCCATGTTATTACCTGGTACACCCTGTATATAACCATGTTATTACCTGGTACTCCCTGTATATAGCCATGTTATTACCTGGTACACCCTGTATATAACCATGTTTAACTCTGCGTTGCTGGAAGGAGACCAGTATTGCCTGAAGACTCAAACTGGATTAATCTGCTTCTCTATCATCCGCTACATACTTTAGTCTGAGGCTGACGTCATTGAAGTTGTTTGTGGAGACGTCAGAATAAGGGGCGTTGTACACATAGAATTAGGAATTTGAATACTAATAATGAGTAATTGAATAGTATCTCTATGGTTGTACAAAACAATGTCATCAGCGATTGGATCCTCTCTAACCAATTAAGAGTATCAAAGCCAATGACACATTTTTAAAAACAGCGTTTTACCCACGTACGTTTTGGCTCTGGCCCAACCCATTGGTTTCTGGGACCAATCAGAATGGATTTCCATTCTAGGTATCGTCGGGGTGGTACTCAGATCCAGACTCATTGCGGATAAGAAACTAACGTCTGTGGGCGTGGCGTAGCGTTTGGCAAGGAGTTTGGTTAGCCAGGCAACCATAAGTAAGCATTTCATTGTGAGTCTACACCTTTTGCTTACAAAGCATGTGACAAATACAATTTGATTTGAATTGAAGAAAAGATCCTAAGAAAAGTTATATCTATGATGTCATCAGGATGTACCCCTTCAACTAAAAAACCTGAAGTAACTGCAGCATTCCAGGAATTACTGCACACCATTATAATCAACAATTTGTCATTCAGCCACTTATACTAACCGGTAAATTATATATGATAAAGTATAATTTACTTTATGTATAGAGGTATGGGACCAGGTAGCTCATTTGGTAGAGCACGGAGCATGGTGCACACATCACTGTAAGTTGCTCTGGATAAAAGGGTTCTGATAAATGATTCAATTAAATTATTATAAATTAGGTAGACAAAGTGAAGCCCTAATCTAATGCATCTTGCTCTAAAAGGACAGGAGAATACCAACATGAACAAGACCACACTTCATCGATGAAAGGGCTACGGGGAGACATACTCATTAAGTGACTGAACCACTGTTTCTTGTAGCCATTTCACAGTTCTCTGCTTCTTCCTTTTCTTGAACACGTGTGGAAGGTTTTACTTGACTAATATGGTAGCACCTGAGGTTTTACTTGACTAATATGGTAGCACCTGATGTGTTACTTGACTAATATGGTAGCACCTGATGTGTTACTTGACTAATATGGTAGCACCTGATGTGTTACTTGACTAATATGGTAGCACCTGATGTGTTACTTGACTAATATGGTAGCACCCGAAGTTTTACTTGACTAATATGGTAGCACCTGAGGTTTTACTTGACTAATATGGTAGCACCTGAGGTTTTACTTGACTAATATGGTAGCACCTGAGGTTTTACTTGACTAATATGGTAGCACCTGATGTTTTACTTGACTAATATGGTAGCACCTGATGTGTTACTTGACTAATATGGTAGCACCTGATGTGTTACTTGACTAATATGGTAGCACCTGAGGTTTTACTTGACTAATATGGTAGCACCCAAAGTTTTACTTGACTAATATGGTAGCACCTGAGGTTTTACTTGACTAATATGGTAGCACCCGAGGTTTTACTTGACTAATATGGTAGCACCTGAGGTTTTACTTGACTAATATGGTAGCACCTGAGGTTTTACTTGACTAATATGGTAGCACCTGAGGTTTTACTTGACTAATATGGTAGCACCTGAGGTTTTACTTGACTAATATGGTAGCACCTGAGGTTTTACTTGACTAATATGGTAGCACCCGAAGTTTTACTTGACTAATATGGTAGCACCTGAGGTTTAACTTGACTAATATGGTAGCACCTGAGGTTTTACTTGACTAATATGGTAGCACCTGAGGTTTTACTTGACTAATATGGTAGCACCTGAGGTTTTACTTGACTAATATGGTAGCACCTGAGGTTTTACTTGACTAATATGGTAGCACCTGAGGTTTTACTTGACTAATATGGTAGCACCCGAGGTTTTACTTGACTAATATGGTAGCACCTGAGGTTTTACTTGACTAATATGGTAGCACCCGAGGTTTTACTTGACTAATATGGTAGCACCTGAGGTTTTTTTTTTTCTGAGTATCCAAATCCAAATAATAATTGTTGCGGTGTGAAGCGGTTTTTGATCTGCAGGGTTAATGCATGGGAGCATTCTTACCCCATTAAAAATGATGAACATAAAAATATTTAAAAAATGTGTGAATAAGGTCTGAAGCTGTCATGACAGTTAATTGTTGCATCAAAATAGGTTTTTAGTCAACTTACCTGGTAAAATAGGGGTAAATAAATTAAATGAAATAATTTCCCCCACTTACAGGTACTTCAAGTTTGTTAGGTCCTTGAATGCCTCTGGGTCAATGTAAGACAGGCTCCTGATACCCCTTATCTCTCTGTGACACACATAAACACAAACACACACACACACACACACACACACACACACACACACACACACACACACAGTAAATTAATGTGATGCGCACACACTTGAATAACAACCAACACCACAGCACACAGTCCAAGTTGTCCATAATGTTACCATGTTACCATGTTCTATGTTACCATGTTACCATGTTCTATGTTACCATTATACCATGTTCTATGTTACCATGTCACCATGTTGCCATGTTCTATGTTACCATGTTACCATGTTCTATGTTGCCATGTTACCATGTTCCATGTTCCCATGTTGCCAGTGCCAAACACATTTCTACCATACTGGAATGCAATCATAATCACCCAGGAAGAGAAAAGATAGGGTTGGATCAGTAATCCTCGCCCCTGTTTTGGTAAAAAGCTGAGGGATGGGGCTGGAGACATGCAAACACTCTCAAATTCATAGACAGAGCTACGGATACAGGGATCCATGATATCCAAAGTATAGTTTTAACTATGTTTTGAGGCTATGTAGTGTTTGTTTACATTTACTATGTTTACAAAAATTGCAGTAAAACAAGCTTATATTTTGGGATCTAATGGGGTACAACAGCTGAACTATGCTCATGAGACTTTTATAAGTTATATTCATTAAGAATCAATGGGTACATTTCATTCATTATCTTATAAGTCAAAAAGGATATAGCAGCTGAATATTGCCTCTTGAGAAGACACATTTCAGCCGAATGTAGTCAGTTGTGCAACTGAGTAGGTATCCCCTTTCCCTTTCCTTAAGCCACAACCCAGAGTCTGTGCATGTCTACCGTGGCTGTTTGGGAGACTGCAACCACAACAAAAACAGCATCTGTGCAGGGCCGGACTAACCACATCTGGGGCCCCGTACTCTTTGTGGTAGAAATACATTTTTGCTGTTTTAAAACCAAATTCCAGCAATTCTACACATTTTGCCTTTGAGAGAAAAATGTGCTTATATTTCCTGTAGATTTACACATTTCGACATGGCTTATGCCTTTTTCTTGTGTTGTCTGAGTGACTCAAACAGTATAACAAAACCAGTGGATGTCACCTGGGGCCCCGGGGCATGTGCTCCGGTCGGTAATCCGGGCCCTGCCTCTGTGCCAGCCGTTGAGAATTCATGTAAATGCATGTTATTTTCCAATATTTTTATTCAGTCTCTCGTTTGGTCATGTAATTGATATTTCTCTGTCTAAACCTTTTAGGCTAAACGAAGATTCAGGCACCTCCTATTCCAATTCCAAACCACATGGTTGGTCTAACAGAGCCTCCAATTCCAAACCACATGGTTGGTCTAACAGAGCCTCCAATTCCAAACCACATACCGTTGGGCTAAAACGCAAACACTTAATGGTAGATTGGAGGGCTCTATATGCGCTGCAACCCTGAGCTGAGGTAGATAGATATATGAGATAAGAGAGAAAAGGGTTTCCGAAGGACAAAAGAGGGACTGTGGCAGGGCCGCCCACCCTACTGTACTTACATGTGGATAGCCTTGGGCAGCTTGTGAAAAGAATGTCTCTCCAGACTCCTCAGACTTTCATCATCTGATATGTAACTGATTGGGAAAATATAGAATGTACATGTATAACTTTTTCACTGCAAGAACAGATTGGACAGAAAGACATTGTGTACAATCCTGAGCTACATCTACATCCCAGGCTGTTCCCCTGTAGGCCCCATGGAAGTGTATGGAAGTGAGATTATCAATGACGGGCTGTTCAGTTCTAGGATATTATACTTTTACCACTACAGATATGACATAGTAGCATGTGTTACGAACAATAACCTACATGTGAGAGATGTTGATCAAGTTGGCGAAGGCATCCTGAGATATGGAGGTCAGTCTTGTCTCCACAAGCCACCTGTTGTGATAATACATCGATAATCCGTTGCATTTTTTTTTATAGTGCTTTTCATTTCATTTGTGTTGTTCGTGTAATGGTATCCATTCTAGTTTTCACATCTCTATAATATCCATGCAACACATTATTATACCGCATTAGCTTTTTGTTGTTGTAATTTAGTTACCTGCAAATACAAAGTAACTATTGCCTGACCTGTTACATCCATAGACATTATATAGTTAATAGAAACATATTTGGGGGCTATGGGGTGATGGTTACTGGTCAGTGTAGATCTGCAGAAAGAGAGAGGGATTGTTCTGTCGACATAGTATCCATACATACACATTTACAAGATGAGAATACCTTCTTTGTATGTTGGGTAATGATAAAAACAGACAGCTGTGTTAAATCTATGAGGTAAGAATCAATAGGTAAATATAAAGAATTCAAATCACCAGTTGAACAGATTTCTTGAATCCCAGACTGTAGCTTAAATCTGAACCCCACTACTAGGTATTATTCGTCGTGTGTCAATTAAGTGAACTTCTCTTTTGCTGAGTTATTCCTTTAAATCAGCATCACTTCGACTGACTGACAGGGCCGGTAAAAATAAACAGTAGAAAGATACGGAAACGAGAGTACTTACAGCTCTTTAGTGCTGGGATGGAATGCAGGTAGGACGTCAATTTCGAAGCATGACACTGTTTTCGTACTGTCCCATTTGGTGCAGTCGCAAAAAGTTGGGCAAACGTCGATGTTATCAGTTGAATCGATCGGTGAAGCGATGAAAAGTATAAACATACGAATAATTAGATTCATTTTCAGATAGATTACTGAATCGATATCCTCGCTCATTATGTGGTATTGCGTGAAGCCTATGAACGCATATTCGGCACATTAAAGTTTAATTTCCAATGTCAAGGTATATTACAGTTGTATTCGCCCGTATAGCATCTCATGTAGACATGTACCCCCAAGTTAAGTCGATGTCAAAATTGATAGAGATGCGGTACGGGGGCGTTCCGTTCATCTGAAACTTGCGTGCGTTGAACGTAGCTGAATCACACGGCATGGGGTGGGGAGTTACTTTTACAGGCTATATAGCCTGTTACGTTGCATTCTGACTGATGCGTTGTACTGTAGATTATTTATTGGGAATATACAGTTCCAATAATATTTTCATATTGAACAGATTGTAGGATCTGGGGCCAGGATATTTGTAGATTCATAAGAACCATCCAGGGCCCGTTTCCCGATGGCGATGCATTGTACAAAATAACGGTCGTAGACGTCACACACGTTTCACAAAACACCACGTAGTGCACTCGATACAAACGGAAATGTACCTGTGTCGTTACAAGAGCTGTCCAATGCTGACAATTATTCCAGAATAAAGGCTAAAGAGTTAGCTGTAGCTCTTTAGAGGATAGCTATTCAAATGTAACTTTTTTATATATATATATTTGTTTGTTTTTTTACAGAGAATAAAAGTTCTGCAGCCTGTTATGTATTTGTCTGTACTATATGTTTGCCATGTGTTATGTAATCTAAGTATTTTCTCCTGCTATTTTCTACGCAATGTTTGATTGACGTAAACTCTGAATTTCTTCAGTTTATGTAAACTGTGTGCAAGAATGAATAAAAATCTAAATCGAAAATATCAACTATCAGCTATAACTAGAATATGATGACAACGGTTTTCGTAATTGCGCAACAAATCATTGTGGCCTAATGGCAGGCAGGAATTGAGCCCTATGTAGGCCTACAGATATTATACAATTGAGTCATACTAAATGATTAAACATGAAGTAGCAAGTTGCTGTGTTGCCATGAAACCTAATATGTTGACCTTCAATCTATTGGTTAGGCTACAGTGAAATGGGGGAGCTTTTAGATGATAGTAGATGATAAGTCTAATAGATACAAATATTGAAGCAGCTCAGATGTAGCCTTATGACTCAGTAGCCTTATGACTTAATACTAGGTTGGTCTATCGATTGCACATACAATATATAGACAAACGTATGTGGACGTCCCATCAAATTAGTGGATTTGGCTATTTCAGCCACACCCGTTGCTGTCAGATGTATAAAATCGAGGACACAGCCATGCAATCTCCATAGACAAACATTGCCAGTAGAATGGCCTTACTGAAGAGCTCAGTGAAAGGATGCCACCTTTCCAACAAGTCAGTTGGTCAAATTTCTGCCCTGCTAGAGCTGCTCGGGTGAACTGTAAGTGCTGTTATTGTGAAGTGGAAACGTCTAGGAACAACAACGCCTCAGCCACGAAGTGGTAGGTCACACAAGCTAACGGAACGGGACCGCCGACTGCTCAAGAGCATAGGATGTGAAACTCGTCTGTCCTTGGTTGTAATACTAATTTCCGTGTTCCAAACTGTCTCTGAAAGCAATGTCAGAGCAAGAACTGTCCGTCGGGAGCTTCATGAAATGGGTTCCCGCACACAAGCCTAAAATCACCATGTGCAATGCCAAGCATCGACTGGAATGGTGTAAAGCTAGCCACCATTGGACTCTGGAGCAGTGGAAACGCGTTTTCTGGAGTGAAGAATCCCGCTTCACCATCTGGCAGTCCAACTTACGAATCTGGGTTTGGCGGATGCCAGGAGAATGCCACCTGCCAGAATGTATAGTGCCAACTGTAAAGTTTGGTGGAGGAGGAATAATGGTCTGGGGCTGTTTTTCATGGTTTGGACTAGGCCCCTTAGTTCCAGTGAAGGGGAATCTTAACGCTACAGCATACAATGACATTCTAGATGATTCTGTGCTTCTAACTTCGTGGCAACAGTTTGGAAAAGGCCCTTTCCTATTTCAGCATGACAATTCCCGTGTGCAGAACGCAAGGTCCATACGTTTGGGATGAATTGGACCGCCGCCTGCGAGCCAGGCCTAATTGCCCAACATCAGTGCCCGACCTCACTAATGCTCTCGTGGCTGAATGGAAGAAAGCCCCCGCAGCAATGTTCCAACATCTAGTGGAAAGCCTTTCCAGAAGAGTGGAGGCTGTTCTAGCAGCAAAGAGGGGACCAACTCCATGTTAATACCCATGATTTTGAAATGAGATGTTCGACGAGCAGGTCTCCACATATGTAGTGTATTTGAAAGTGATGTCAATATTTAGCCTAATAATCTAGCTATTATAATTTGGTTAATTTGGATTTCTTTTTTTTTTTTAAAGCTTCCTAGCTTTAACTGTTTATAACATTGCAAAACGTTTAGGCTATTTATATGAAGTCTTCTAGGTTCACTGGTCACAGAGAGATACACATCTTCATTCTGTCTTTAGTGTATAAATTGACTTGGGAGGTTTAACGATGATCTAAGGACGCACTTAGCTGTTCTATTAGTGGTCTGAGCATTAGATACGGAGAGATTTCAAGTGCAATGAAAGATGGAAGATGAAAAATGGAAAGTTAAAGATGCTCTTATGAAGGTTCTAATGCTAAACTTAGAAAGATGCTTTTGGGAAACTGGGCCCAGATATCACAAGGTGGCATTCTGTTTTGCCAGAGGTTTGTCCCATAGAGGTAGAAAGAGGGCTCCAGATGCATATAACCCATTTTAGAATTGACCTTGCCATTGAGGGCTTCCACCATTTCAAAGTTGTCAACCCAGTGGGCATTTTTTGGGGGGTTTGTAGAGATCAGCCAATAATAAGAATACTGTCTCCTGCTTAAAATGGGTTGTCTATTGCCCCTTTAAAGACATTTACATGCCATCTGCAGTAACCACATCAATGTTTGGATTCATTATTAATTATATGCACCCATTGATTCTTGATGAATTAAAAAAATACATTTTAACTTTATTTAATGAGGCAAGTCAGTTAAGAACAAATTCTTATTTTCAATGATGGTCTAGGAACATTGGGTTAACTGCCTTGTTCATGGGCAGAATGACAGATTTTTACCATGTCAGCTCAGGGATTTGATCTTACAACCTTTTGGTACGAGTCCAACGCTCTAACCACTAGGCATCCTGCCACAACAAGAATATAGCTAAGCCCGTGACTGTGAATACTAAGTTTGGCGTCCGCTCCCGCCCCTCCGGAAACCCCTCTCTCAAAGCTACAGATCACATTATGTTGTCTCTGCCTGGCCAGTTCCCCTCTGTCAAAGCTACAGATCACATTCTGTTGTCTCTGCCTGGCCAGTTCCCCTCTCTCAAAGCTACAGATCACATTCGGTTGTCTCTGCCTGGCCAGTTCCCCTCTCTCAAAGCTACAGATCACATTATGTTGTCTCTGCCTGGCCAGTTCCTCTCTCTCAAAGCTACAGATAACATTCTGTTGTCTCTGCCTGGCCAGTTCCCCTCTCTCAAAGCTACAGATCACATTCTGTTGTCTCTGCCTGGCCGGTTCCCCTATCTCCACTGGGATGCTCTGCCTCAAATCTTATTACAGGGTTTGGCTTACTGGTGCTCTTCCATGCCGTCTCTAGGAGGGGTGCGTCACTTGAGTGGGTTGAGTCACTGACGTGATCTTCCTGTCCGGGTTGGCTCCCCCCCTTGGGTTGTGCTGTGGGGGAGATCTTTGTGGCCAATACTTGGCCTTGTCTCAGGGTAGTAGGTTGGGGGTTGAAGATATCCGTCTAGTGGTGTGGGGGCTGTGCTTTGGCAAAGTGGGTGGGGTTATATCCTGCCTGTTTGGCCCTGTCCAGGTGTATCGCCGGACCGTGCCACAGTGTCTCCCGACTCTTCCTGTCTCAGCCTCCAGTGTTTATGCTGCAATAGTTCATGTGTCGGGGGGCTAAGGTCAGTCTGTTATATCTGGAGTATTTCTCCCATCTTATCCCTTGTCCTGTTTGAATTTAAGTATGCTCTCTCTAACTCTTTCTTTCTCGGGGGACCTGAGCACTAGGACAATGCCTCAGGACGAACTGGCTTGAGGACTCCTTGCTGTCCCCATTCCACCTGGTCGTGCTGCTGCTCCAGATTCAACTGTGCTGCCTGCGGCTATGGAACCCTGACCTGTTCACTGGACCTGCTGTTTTCAACTCTCTAGAGTCAGCAGGAGCGGTAGAGATACTCTGAATGATCGGCTATGAAAAGCCAACTGACATTTACTCCTGAGGTGCTGACCTGTTGCACCCTCTACAACCACTGTGATTATTATTATTTGACCCTGCTGGTCATCTATGAAAATTTGAACATCTTGGCCATGTTCTGTTATAATCTCCACCCAGCACAGCGAGAAGAGGACTGGCCACCCCTCATAGCCTGGTTCCTCTCTAGGTTTCTTCCTAGGTTCTGGCCTTTCTAGGGAGTTTTTCCTAGCCACCGTGCGTCTACCCCTGCATTGCTTTCGGTTTGGGGTTTTAGGCTGGGTTTCTGTACAGCAATTTTTTGGGCGGCAGGGTAGCCTAGTGGTTAGAGCATTGGACTAGTAACCAAAGGTTCCCTGCACTGTCGTTCTGCCCCTGAACAGGCAGTTAACCCACTGGGTTGTCATTGAAAATAAGAGTTTGTTCTTAACTGACTTGCCTAGTTAAATAAAGGTAAAATAAACATCAGCTGATGTAAGAAGGGCTTTACAAATACATTTGATGTTATTTTACACAGACATTTTCACACTACACCTCCAATCACTTTTTCCTCTTTTTCCTCTTCTGAGGTGGTGGAAAAAGTACCCAACTGTTATACTTGAGTAAAAGTAAAGATACCTTAATAGAATATGACTCAAGTAAATGTGAAAATCACCCAGTAAAATACTATTTGAGTAAAAGTCCAAAATTATTTGGTTCAAAAAATAAATCAAAAACCATCAAGCGCTATGATGAAACTGGCTCTCATGAGGACCGCCACAGAAAATGAAGACCCAGAGTTACTTCTGCTGCAGAGGATAAGTTCATTAGAGTTAACTGCACCTCAGATTGCAGCCCAAATAAATGCTTCACAGAGTTCAAGTAACAGACACATCTCAACATTTACTGTTCAGAGGAGACTGAGTGGATCAGGACCCACCATGGTTAAATTGCTGCAAGGAAACCACTACTAATGGACACCAATAAGAAGAAGATACTTGCTTTGGCCAAGAAATAGACATTCAACTGGTGGAAATCTGTCCTTTGGTCTGATGAGTCCAAATTTTTGATTTTTGGTTCCAACCGCTGTGTCTTTGTGAGATGCAGAGTAGGTGAACGGATTATCTCTGCATTTGTGGTTCCCATGTGAAGCATGGAGGAGGAGGTGTGATGGTGTGGTGGTGCTTTGCTGGTGACACTGTTAGTGATTTATTTAGAATTCAAGGTTTACTTAACCAGCATGGCTACCACAGCATTCTGCAGCGATACGCCATCCCATCTGGTTTGTGCTCAGTGAGACTATCATTTGTTTTTCAACAGGACAATGACCCAAAACACACCTCCAGGCTGTGTAAGGCTGTTTGACCAAGAAGGAGTGTGATGGGTGCTGCATCAGATTACCTGGCCTCCACAATCACCAGATCTCAACCCAATTGAGATGGTTTGGTATGAGTTGGACCACAGAGTGAAGGAAAAGCATCCAACAAGTACTTAGCATATGTGGGAACTCCTTCAAGACTGTTGGGAAAGCATTTCAGGTAACTACCTCATGAAGCTGGTTGAGACAGTGTGCAAAGCTGTTATCAAGGCAAAGTGGGGCTACTTTGAAGAATCTCAAATATAACGTATATTTTGATTTGTTTAAAACTTTTTTGGTTACTACATGATTCCATATGTGTTATTTCATAGTTTTGATTTCTTCACTTTTATTATACAATGTAGAATATAATAAAAATGAAGAAAGACCCAGGAAAAGGTAGGTGTGTCCCAACTTTTGACTGGTACTGTATATATTTATACAATCTTGGACATGGGACAAGAATAGAGGAACCATGACATTTACAACAACAATAAGCGTTCCTAGTTGGTGTTCACAATCTCTGTCCAGAAGGTCCAGAAAGGGACCCACAATCTTGACAAATCTGCCGGAGGAGTTAATATACTGGAGGAGTTAGTCCTGAAGGAGTTAGGAGTTAGTGCTGGAGGATTTAATCTGCTGGAGGAGTTACAGTGCCTTGCGAAAGTATTCGGCCCCCTTGAACTTTGCGACCTTTTGCCACATTTCAGGCTTCAAACATAAAGATATAAAACTGTATTTTTTTGTGAAGAATCAACAACAAGTGGGACACAATCATGAAGTGGAACGACATTTATTGGATATTTCAAACTTTTTTAACAAATCAAAAACTGAAAAATTGGGCGTGCAAAATTATTCAGCCCCTTTACTTTCAGTGCAGCAAACTCTCTCCAGAAGTTCAGTGAGGATCTCTGAATGATCCAATGTTGACCTAAATGACTAATGATGATAAATACAATCCACCTGTGTGTAATCAAGTCTCCGTATAAATGCACCTGCACTGTGATAGTCTCAGAGGTCCGTTAAAAGCGCAGAGAGCATCATGAAGAACAAGGAACACACCAGGCAGGTCCGAGATACTGTTGTGAACAAGTTTATAGCCGGATTTGGATACAAAAAGATTTCCCAAGCTTTAAACATCCCAAGGAGCACTGTGCAAGCGATAATATTGAAATGGAAGGAGTATCAGACCACTGCAAATCTACCAAGACCTGGCTGTCCCTCTAAACTTTCAGCTCATACAAGGAGAAGACTGATCAGAGATGCAGCCAAGAGGCCCATGATCACTCTGGATGAACTGCAGAGATCTACAGCTGAGGTGGGAGACTCTGTCCATAGGACAACAATCAGTCGTATATTGCACAAATCTGGCCTTTATGGAAGAGTGGCAAGAAGAAAGCCATTTCTTAAAGATATCCATAAAAAAGTGTTGTTTAAAGTTTGCCACAAGTCACCTGGGAGACACACCAAACATGTGGAAGAAGGTGCTCTGGTCAGATGAAACCAAAATTGAACTTTTTGGCAACAATGCAAAATGTTATGTTTGGTGTAAAAGCAACACAGCTCATCACCCTGAACATACCATCCCCACTGTCAAACATGGTGTGGGCAGCATCATGGTTTGGGCCTGCTTTTCTTCAGCAGGGACAGGGAAGATGGTTAAAATTGATGGGAAGATGGATGGAGCCAAATATAGGACCATTCTGGAAGAAAACCTGATGGAGTCTGCAAAAGACCTGAGACTGGGACGGAGATTTGTCTTCCAACAAGACAATGATCCAAAACATAAAGCAAAATCTACAATGGAATGGTTCAAAAATAAACATATCCAGGTGTTAGAATGGCCAAGTCAAAGTCCAGACCTGAATCCAATCGAGAATCTGTGGAAAGAACTGAAAACTGCTGTTCACAAATGCTCTCCATCCAACCTCGCTGAGCTCGAGCTGTTTTGCAAGGAGGAATGGGAAAAAATGTCAGTCTCTCGATGTGCAAAACTGATAGAGACATACCCCAAGCGACTTACAGCTGTAATCGCAGCAAAAGGTGGCGCTACAAAGTATTAACTTAAGGGGGCTGAATAATTTTGCACGCCCAATTTTTCAGTTTTTGATTTGTTAAAAAAGTTTGAAATATCCAATAAATGTTGTTCCACTTCATGATTGTGTCCCACTTGTTGTTGATTCTTCACAAAAAAATACAGTTTTATATCTTTATGTTTGAAGCCTGAAATGTGGCAAAAGGTCGCAAAGTTCAAGGGGGCCGGATACTTTCGCAAGGCACTGTAGTCTGGAGGAGTTATGAGTTAGGGCTGGAGGAGTTAATCTGCTGGAGGAGTTAGTCTGGAGGAGTTAGGATTTTGTGCTGGAGGAGAAAATCTGCTGGAGGAGTTAGTCCTGGAGGAGTTAGGAGTTAGTGCTGGAGGAGTTCATCTACTGGAGGAGTTAGTCCTGGAGGAGTTAATCTGCCGGAGGAGTTAATCTACTGGAGGACATTGTCCTGGAGGAGTTAGGAGTTAGTGCTGGAGGAGTTCATCTACTGGAGGAGTTAATCTGCTGGAGGAGTTAGTCCTGGAGGAGTTAATCTGCCGGAGGAGTTAATCTACTGGAGGACATTGTCCTGGAGGAGTTAGGAGTTAGTGCTGGAGGAGTTCATCTACTGGAGGAGTTAGTCCTGGATGAGTTAGGAGTTAATCTACTGGAGGAGTTAATCTGCTGGAGGAGTTAGTCCTGGAGGAGTTAATCTGCCGGAGGAGTTAATCTACTGGAGGACATAGTCCTGGAGGAGTTAGGAGTTAGTGCTGGAGGATTTAATCTGCTGGAGGAGTTAGTGTGGAGGAGTTAGGAGTTATTGCTGGAGGAGTTAATCTGCTGGAGGAGTTAGTCCTGGAGGAGTTAGGAGTTAGTGCTGGAGGAGTTCATCTACTGGAAGAGTTAGTCCTGGATGAGTTAGGAGGTAATCTACTGAAGGAGTTAATCTGCTGGAGGAGTTAGTCCTGGAGGAGTTAGGAGTTAGTGCTGGAGGAATTCATCTGCTGTAGGAGTTAGTCCTGGTGGAGTTAGGAGTTAGTGCTGGAGGATTTAATCTGCTGGAGGAGTTACTCCTGGTGGAGATAGGAGGTAGTGCTGAAGGAGTTAATCTACTGGAGGAGTTAGGATTTAGTGCTGGAGGAGTTAATCTGCTGGAGGAGTTAGTCCTGAAGGAGTTAGGAGTTAGTGCTGGAGGAGTTAATCTGCTGGAGGAGTTAGTCCTGAAGGAGTTAGGAGTTAGTGCTGGAGCAGTTAGTCTGCTGGAGGAGTTTCTGCTAGCCATCTACGGAAGCAAGGGGGGTGGGTGACTTCCATTCTGTGAGGATTATTCAAACACCTTTCCAAACATCAGAGCCTGTTGTTCCTCGTAGGACGATGTCAGAACAGACTCTGAACAGCCAAAGAGAGCAAGTTCTGGGTCAGGTTCAAATGACCCTCTCATATATCTTTGAATTTCAATAAAAGATTTTCCTCTGAAAAATGATTAATTAGGGGGCAGAGCCAAAACAGTTCTGAGTTAATGAACCCTCTGAGGGTTTAAATCTGTCACACGGTGGGAAGACCTTGGGGTCAAGTATATTTCATTGGGTTTTGGAGTAATGAAGTCTATGCATGTCTTTGTGTTCTATCAATTAATATATGTCATTGATGGAACAGGAGTGATTCTAGACAGGGCTTCTCCCTATAGATCATCGGATATGTCTATATCTAACTCTTCACCCCAGGTGTCCTTGAGATGACCAGTAGAGGTCTCTGTGTAGTTGGAGAAAAAGGAGACACACTGTGAGATGAGGTGTTTTGAGTTGGGAGAGTGCTGTAGAGATCATTAAACTAATGTTATACAGAGAGGGTATCAACATTTATAATTTTCCCTTTGATATAGTGTCTGACTTCTAAATAATGGGAAAATGTGAATGGGAGAATTTGAATGTATTATTTAATTGGATGAATGGTGCTAATTGCTTAACTATGTATAAATCTTCAGTTGCGGCCAGTCCTTTCTCCCTCCATTCAACAAACACCCAGACCGAGATGGAACAAAATAATGTTTAAAGCATATCTGGGATTAAATCACATCTGGGATTAAATCACATCGGGGATTAAAGCATATCGGGGATTAAATCATATCTGGGATTAAATCATATCGGGGATTAAATCATATCGGGGATTAAATCACATCGGGGATTAAATCACATCGAGGATTAAAGCATATTGGGGATTAAATCATATCTGGGATTAAAGCATATCTGGGATTAGATCACATCGGGGATTAAATCACATCGAGGATTAAAGCATATTGGGGATTAAATCATATCTGTGATTAAAGCATATCGGGGATTAAATCATATCTGGGATTAAATCATATCTGGGATTAAAGCATATCTGGGATTAAAGCATATCTGGGATTAAAGCATATCTGGGATTAAAGCATACCGGGGATCGGGTATCAGGCACCTTATAAACATGCTTAATCTGGTTTAAAACACATATATTTTTAAATTCTCCAAAGAAAGTTGTTGCTCAGTTAGTTTGGCACTGCTTTGGAGAAAAGCATGGTTGGAAGAGAGGAATTTGTTATGGACCTGACTTCCATATTTAGCCACAGGGGGGCAACCGTGTCCAATTTATCAGGGAAAGCCAGTTGCCAGTATGCTAATGCCCTGGCATTTGCCATCCCCAGTAATAATGCCTAAAGATGGGTAGGCCTAAACCACCACTTTCCTTGGGAATTTGCTAGTGGGATTTACAAATACGATGGGTTTGAAGATTCTGGCATGGAAAAAGGAACCTGGGAAGATAAACCATTTTTATTGTATTAATGCACCCCATCATAGAAAGAAAGAGGGAATACTCTCCAGTTCTCTATGTTTTGTTTTAACTCACTGTAGTTAAACTTGAAGATGAGCTTTGGATTTCTAGGTATTTTTAGTCCCAGGTAAGCCCAGGTAAGCACATCTTTAAATGTCATCCTCTCTAGCTCACTCTAAATGGTATCCTCTCTAGATGTAATAGTATCTGAGATACACGTCATCACTTTTTCCCCAACTGATTGAATAGCCAGATAGTTTGGCAAATTAATTGATTAAGTCTAGTAGGCTAGGGACAGAGGCTACTGAGCCCGAGAGTTATAGAAGCACATCGTCTGCATATAACGAAATACGTCTTTCTATGTTTCCTTCTTTATGGCCTTGGATATGAGGATGATCCCTTATTTATATCTCCAGGGGATGAAGAACGACAGCAAAGAACAGAGGACTGGATAGGTCTGCCGGACAGATCTGTGTAGTTCAAGGGGACTGGATGTGTCGCTGATGGTCAGAATAGGGGATGTTGGGAAGGCGTAGAGCATTTTGACCCAGGCGATAAATGAGTCGCCAAATCCAAACCAAGTGAGTGCTTCGAACATGTATGACCATTCTATTTGGTCAAACGCTTTTTTGACCATCTAGCGATGTAATAGCCACCTTGGTTCCCATGATTTGCATATAGAATGTTAAGCAGCCTGTGCACATTAGAAAAGGAGAACCTACCAGGGATAAACCCTGTCTGATCCGGATGAATAATGGCTGTTACATGTTTGTTCATCCTATCAGCAAGCACTTTGGTGATTATTTTAGTATCGAAATTAAGCAATCCTATTGCTCTATTATTTGCCGTATCTGTTACGTCTCTGCCTTTTTTATAACATAAAGCAAATATTGGCTTCATACAATGATTTCGGCAAAATATAATTTTCTGTTGAATCAGTGATCATCCCGAGTAAGAAGAGCGGAGCGAGAGCTTCACTGACTGTTTAATAAAAACCACAGCTGAAACCATCAGGGCCTGCAGCCTTTCCAGGTGGCAAAGATTTTACCGCCTCAATTATTTCCTCTGTTGTGAAATGTGAGTTCAATTATTTTTTTGGCGCCATCATCAAGTTTTGGCAGGCTGATGGAATCAAAGAAGGCTGATACATCCGAACCCGCAGAAGCATCGGATCAGAACCAGAAACATCGGATCAGAACCACCGGAAGCATCGAATCAGAACCAGAAGCATCAGATCAGAACCAGAACTATTGGATCAGAACCAGAAGCATCAGATCAGAACCAGAACTATCGGATCAGAACCAGAAGCATCAGATCAGAACCAGAACTATCGGATCAGAACCAGAAGCATCGGATCAGAACCAGAAGCATCAGATCAGAACCAGAACTATCGGATCAGAACCACCAGAAGCATCGGATCAGAACCACCAGAAGCATCAGATCAGAACCAGAACCATTGGATATGGAAAACTATAACTATGAGTACAATTCTTTGAAGCAGTTGTTCAGGTAGCCTAGTGGTTAGAGTGTTGGACTTGTAACCGAAAGGTTGCAATATTGAATCCCCGAGCTGACAAGGTAAAAATCTGTTGTTCTACCCCTGAACAAGGCAGTTAACCCACTGTTCCTAGGCTGTCATTAAAAATAAGAGTTTGTTCTTAATTGACTTGCCTAGTTAAATAAAAATAAAAAAGTCTCAGTAGGATCTGTCAGCAAGGTGCCTGCCTTAGACAGGATATTATGGATTGCTCTATTTGCATGCTCCCTTTACTTGTCTAGCCAAAAACCTTTCCAGGTTGTCCTCTAGTTCAAATAGTTTTTGTCTCAGCTTTAATAGGAGGTTACTGACCTGAGAACCAAGAATAGAATTGTATTCATATTTCAATTTCAAAATATTGTTGTAGTCAACCTGAGTGTGAAGTTCTGCATGTCTCCTCCGAAGCTGGGAGCTTTTTTCCCTATCTTATCCAGTTGCATACGATTCAATTTTCTTTTAATGGCAGACTGAAATAATATGACCTCTCATAACCACTTTAAAGTTTCCCATAGTGTAGAATCAGATACCACTCCTTGTGTCATTAGTCTCGAGGAACTCATTCAACTTGGCTGTCATTGAATGCTTGGTCTGTGACCAAGGAGGGGATGAATCACCAACTGTAGTTCTATTTTGGCAAAGAAAAATTTAGGGACAGCATAATTGGACTGTGATCAGTTATTAAGGTGCTATGGTATTTCAAATTGAGCACATTGGGTATCAATTTGGAATCTATTAGGAAGTAGACGGTTCTAGAATAAGACATGTGAACAGGAGAGTAGAATGAGTACTCTTTGTCTGTGGGATGTTGCAGTCTCCAGATGTCCACTAGATTCCTGGATTTGATTAGATTATTCAGAACCTGGACAGAGGTGATATTTGGTGCAGTATGTGTGGACAGTCTGTCAAGATACGGATCATGGTAACAATTAAAACCATTGTATCGATTATTAGATTAGTGCTACTCTAATCTGGGAGTCAATCAAAAACATAATGGAAATGTGGGCCATCAATGTTTGGTTCATAGACATTCAATAGGGTGATAGGGAAAGAGTTAATGTTCCCCGAAACTATGATGTACCTACTGTGTGGGTCCCTGATACTATGATGTACCGCCCCCAACTACTTCCCCGGAGAAACCCAGCCTCACCCCACAACTTCCCCAGAGAAACCTGCCCTCTCCACTACTTCCCCAGAGAAACCTGCCCTCTGCACTACTTCCCCAGAGAAACCCAGCCTCACCCCACTACTTCCCCAAAGAAACCCAGCCTCACCCCACTGCTTCCCCAGAGAAACCCAGCCTCACCCCACTACTTCCCCAGAGAAACCCAGCCTCACCCCACTACTTCCCCAGAGAAACCTGCCCTCCCAACTACGTCCCCAGAGAAACCTGCCCTCTCCACTACTTCCCCAGAGAAACCTGCCCTCTCCACTGCTTCCACAGAGAAACCCAGCCTCACCCAACTGCTTCCACAGAGAAACCCAGCCTCACCCGACTGTTTCCCCAGAGAAACCCAGCCTCACCCAACTGCTTCCACAGAGAAACCCAGCCTCACCCCACTGTTTCCCCAGAGAAACCCAGCCTCACCCCACTACTTCCCCAGAGAAACCCAGCCTCACCCCACTGCTTCCCCAGAGAAACCCAGCCTCACCCCACTACTTCCCCAGAGAAACCTGCCCTCTCCACTACTTCCCCAGAGAAACCTGCCCTATCCACTACTTCCCCAGAGAAACCTGCCCTCTCCACTACTTCCCCAGAGAAACCTGCCCTCTCCACTACTTCCCCAGAGAAACCTGCCCTCTCCACTACTTCCCCAGAGAAACCTGCCCTATCCACTACTTCCCCAGAGAAACCTGCCCTCTCCACTACTTCCCCAGAGAAACCTGCCCTCTCCACTACTTCCCCAGAGAAACCTGCCCTATCCACTACTTCCCCAGAGAAACCTGCCCTCTCCACTACTTCCCCAGAGAAACCTGCCCTCTCCACTACTTCCCCAGAGAAACCTGCCCTATCCACTACTTCCCCAGAGAAACCTGCCCTCTCCACTACTTCCCCAGAGAAACCTGCCCTCTCCACTACTTCCCCAGAGAAACCTGCCCTCTCCACTACTTCCCCAGAGAAACACGCCCTGCCCCACTACTTCCCCAAATGATGCACTGTTCTACCCATCTCATGTAAATTGAGACTTCTGGGCATGATGCCTAGAACAGACCTAATACTACACTAGCAAGCTAACAACAGTCAGACTTAACAGCCCTATCCATGGTTGATGGAAAACAAATGAATACGTTACTGTTTATGAATAAACTTGAAATCCACTGTTTGCTCAGTCAGTGCCTTCGGAAAGTATTCAGACCCCTTGACTTTTTCCACATTCTAAAATTGATTTAATGATATTTTTCCCTCATTAATCTACACACAAAACCCCAAAATGACACGGCGAAAACACATTTTTAGAATTGTTAGAAAATTGTAAAACTGAAATTCCTTATTTACATATGTTTTCAGACCCTTTGCTATGGGACTTGACATTGAGCTCAGGTGCATCCTGTTTCCATTGATCATCCTTGAGATGTTTCTACAACTTGATTGGAGTCCACCTGTGGTAAATTCAATTGATTGGACATGATTTGGAAAGGCACACACCTGTCTATATAAGGTCCCAGACTTGACAGTGTATGTCAGAGAAAAAAACAAGCTATGAGGTCGAAGGAATTGTCCTTAGAGCTTTGAGACAGGATTGTGCCAAGGCACAGATCTGGGGAAGGGTACCAAAACATTTCTACAGCATTAAAGGTCCCCAAGAACACAGTGGTCTCCATCATTCCAAAATGGAAGAAGTTTGGAACCGTCAAGACTCTCCCTAGAGCTGGCCGCCCAGCCAAACTGAGCAATCGGTGGAGAAGGGCCTTAGTCAGGGAGGTGACCAAGAACCTGATGATCACTTTGACAGAGCTCTACAGTTCCTCTGTGGAGATGGGATAACCTTCCAGAAGGATAAACCATCTCTGCAGTACTCCACCAATCAGGCCTTTAGACGGAAGCCTCAGTAAAAGGCACATAACAGCCCGCTTGGAGTTTGTCAAAAGGTACCTAAAGACTCTCAAACCATGAGAAACAAGATTCTCTGGTCTGATCAAACCAAGATTGAAAGCTTTGGCCTGAATACCAAGCGTCACATCTGGAGGAAACCTGGCACCATCCCTACGGTGAAGCATGGTGTTGGTAGCATCATGCTGTGGGAATGACTAGTCAGGATTGAGGCGATAATGAACGGAACAAAGTACAGAGAGATCATTTATGAAAACCTGCTCCAGATGACTCAGTACTTTAGACTGGTTGAAAGTTCACCTTCCAACAGGACAATGACCCTAAGCACACATCCAAGACAACACTGGAGTGGCTTCAGGACAAGTCTCTGAATGACCTTGAATGGCCCAGCCAGAGCCAAGAATGTGCAAAGCTGTCATAAATGCTTCTTTGAAGAATCTCAAATATAAAATATATTTTGATTTGTTAAACACTTTTTTTGGTTACTACGTTATTCCATGTGTTAATTCATAGTATTGATGTCTTCAATGTCTACAATTTAGAAAATAGTAGGCCCTGGCCACTAGAGGGAACTGTCAGCAAGCAAATGGTCAGTCCTGTGAGGAACTCACCAAGTCCAGTAGGTCTATTTCTAAGAGCTCTGTAACCTGACCACAGATAAAGTTGTCCATCCCCTCCATGTCAGCCAAGGACTTCTTTAGAAACCAAATGCTTTGTTCTCTTTATAAAACCTCCCTGGCCATGTCTAATAGTTCAGTATTATGACAGTATAGCTTTCTCCATTCCAGTGGATTCTAGTTGGGATACATTTACTCTTCCATATTCCCATTATAACCATTGGGTCGAGATGGAGAAACACAAACTGATCTTAGATCAGTGTTAATGTCTAAAGGCAACTTCATTATCCTCCCTCCAGTTATGATGGCTTAGAGCTGTTCCTATGACAAGGGGAGTATTCACTAGGAACCAAACAGAACTACACGGACCCAAACAGGAAGGGACCTACCACTACATTAACACAGACCACCACTACACTAACACAGACCACCGCTACACTAACATAGACCACCACTACACTAACACAGACCACCACTACATTAACACAGACCACCACTGCACAAACACAGACCACCACTACACTAACACAGACCACCACTACACTAACACAGACCACTACTGCATTAACATAGACCATACATTAACACACATCCATTACACTAACACAGACCACCACTACACTAACACAGACCACCGCTATACTAACATAGACCACCACTACATTAACACAGACCACCACTACACAAACACAGACCACCACTACATTGACACACATCCACTACACTAACACACATCCACTACACTAACACAGACCACCACTACACTAACACAGACCACCGCTATACTAACATAGACCACCGCTACACTAACACAGACCACCACTACACAAACAGAGACCACCACTACATTGACACACATCCACTACACTAACACACATCCACTACACTAACACACATCCACTACACTAACACAGACCACCACTACATTGACACACATCCACTACATTAACACACATCCACTATACTAACACAGACCACCACTACATTGACACACATCCACTACATTAACACACATCCACTACATTAACACACATCCACTATACTAACACAGACCACCACTACATTGACACACATCCACTACATTAACACACATCCACTACACTAACACAGACCACCACTACATTAATAACACACATCCACTACAGTAACACAGACCTTAATGTTTTTCCCAAATGTTTACAAACTGAAACCGGCCCATGAAGCACAATGACACAAACCTATACCTCATTTAGCAGAACCAGACACCAAATCTGCAATACTACTGGCAAATGTTTTGCTTTACACTCAGATTGCAATTCAATAACAAACATTTGGCAAAACACAACAGCTGAAAGACGAGCACCAAGTGGTGGTAGAAGGCGTCTATTTACAGACGAACAGGAGGCTGTCATTGTGCAGATGGTAGTTGAAAATAGTGCCGTAAAACAACGGGAATTCCAACAACAGATTATTGAAAACCCTGCCATTTTACACCACATCCGAGTGAGCTCATCAACCACAGCCCGCATCCTTAACAAACACCATCTCCTGATGAAGCAAATCTACAGAGACCCATTTGAAAGGAATTCCCAAAGAGTGAAGGATAAATAGTACGAATATATGCAGTAAGTAATGTGCTAGTATTACTCTCTTAAAACATTAGAGACTCATTGATGTTGCCATTAAACGTTATTATACATCAATTACAGTATTTACTGTCATTTCAGAAAATCATGGAGTTGAATGCGAGTCCCATCCCTCCAGGAACTCAAATTCATAGATGAGGCTGGATTCAATTTAGCGAAGATGAGGAGGAGAGGACGGAACATCATTGGTCAACGTGCCATCATTGACATACCTGGCTGTATTGGGGGAAATCTCACCGTAAACGCAGCTATGATCTACAATGGGGTCCTCCACTGCCATGCCAGCCTTGGACCATACAACACTGCCCATCTCCTTCATTTTCCTGAACACCTTACATGACAATCTTTTTCAGCCAGAGCAGAGAGGGCCAGGTGATCCTGAGCAGCAAATGTACAATTGAAGTCGGAAGTTTACATACACTGAGGTTGGAGTCATTAAAACTTGTTTTTGAACCACTCCACAAATGTCTTGTTAACAAACTGTAGCTGCAAGTTGGTTAGGACATCTACTTTGTGCATGACACAAGTCATTTTTCCAACAATTGTTTAGACAGATTATTTCACTTATAATTCACTGTATCACAATTCCAGTGGGTCAGAAATTTACATACACTAAGTTGACTGTGCCGTTAAACAGCTCAGAAAACTCCAGAAAATGATGTCATGGCTTTAGAAACTTCTGATAGGCTATTAGACATAATTTGAGTCAATTGGATGTGTACCTACAGACCTATATCTATCCTACCCTGCCTTTCTAAGGTCTTCGAAAGCCAAGTCAACAAACAGATTACCGACCATTTCGAATCTCACCATACCTTCTCTGCTATGCAATCTGGTTTCAGAGCTGGTCATGGGTGCACCTCAGCCACGCTCAAGGTCCTAAACGATATCTTAACCGCCATCGATAAGAAACATTACTGTGCAGCCGTATTCATTGATCTGGCCAAGGCTTTCGACTCTGTCAATCACCACATCCTCATCGGCAGACTCAACAGCCTTGGTTTCTCAAATGATTGCCTTGCCTGGTTCACCAACTACTTCTCTGATAGAGTTCAGTGTGTCAAATCGGAGGGTCTGTTGTCCGGACCTCTGGCAGTCTCTATGGGGGTGCCACAGGGTTCAATTCTTGGACCGACTCGCTTCTCTGAATACATCAATGAGGTCGCTCTTGCTGCTGGTGAGTCTCTGATCCACCTCTACGCAGACGACACCATTCTGTATACTTCTAGCCCTTCTTTGGACACTGTGTTAACAATCCTCCAGACGAGCTTCAATGCCATACAACTCTCCTCCCGTGGCCTCCAATTTTTCTTAAATACAATTAAAACTAAATGCATGCTCTTCAACCGATCGTTGCCTGCACCTGCCCGCCTGTCCAACATCACTACTCTGGACGGCTATGACTTAGAATATGTGGACAACTAGAAATACCTAGGTGTCTGGTTAGACGGTGAACTCTCCTTCCAGACTCACATCAAACATCTCGAATCCAAAGTTAAATCTAGAATTGGCTTCCTATTTCGCAACAAAGCATCCTTCACTCATGCTGCCAAACATACCCTTGTAAAACTGACCATCCCACCAATCCTTGACTTTGGCGATGTCATTTACAAAATAGCCTCCAATACTCTACTCAATAAATTGGATGCAGTCTATCACAGTGCCATCCGTTTTGTCACCAAAGCCCCATATACTACCCACCACTGCGACCTGTACGCTCTCGTTGGCTGGCCCTCGCTTCATACTCATCGCCAAACCAACTGGTTCCAGGTCATCTACAAGACCCTGCTAGGTAAAGTCCCCCTTATCTCAGCTCGCTGGTCACCATAGCAGCACCCACCCGCAGCACGCGCTCCAGCAGGTATATTTCACTGGTCACCCCCAAAGCCAATTCTTCCTTTGGCCACCTCTCCTTCCAGTTCTGGGTTGTCACTAAGTTAGATTAATTTGATGTGTGTCTCATGAGTAAGCAGAGCTTCATTTTGAGCTGGGAGAACATGATTTTGATTGCTGTGTTTCATTTTGAAATATGTCTGTGTCTTTAGGGGAAATTGCCAAACTTTTTTATGTTTTGTGTTGAGAGTTTTGAGTACCGGCAATGCAGTTTCAGCAAAGGTGTGTTAACAATTGGGAAAAGCTGTAACACAGACTACCACTTGATTTCACAGACTACTTCTACATTAACACAGACCACCACTACATTAACACAGACTACCACTACATTACCACAGACTACCACTTGATTTCACAGACTACTACTACATTAACACAGACCACAACTACATTAACACAGACCACCACTAGATTTCACAGACCACCACTACATTAACACAGACCACCACTAGATTTCACAGACTACCACTACATTAACACAGACCACCAATAGATTTCACAGACCACCACTACATTAACACAGACCACCACTACATTAACACAGACACCCACTAGATTACACAGACCACCACTACATTAACACAGACCACCACTACATTAACACAGACTACCACTAGATTTCACAGACCACCACTGCATTAACACAGACCACAACTAGATTTCACAGACCACCTCTAAATTAACACAGACCACCACTACAGTAACACAGACCACCACTACATTAACACAGACCACCACTAGATTTCACAAACCACCACTACATTAACACAGACCACCACTACACTAACACAGACCACCGCTATACTAACATAGACCACCGCTACACTAACACAGACCACCACTACACAAACAGAGACCACCACTACATTGACACACATCCACTACACTAACACACATCCACTACACTAACACACATCCACTACACTAACACAGACCACCACTACATTGACACACATCCACTACATTAACACACATCCACTATACTAACACAGACCACCACTACATTGACACACATCCACTACATTAACACACATCCACTACATTAACACACATCCACTATACTAACACAGACCACCACTACATTGACACACATCCACTACATTAACACACATCCACTACACTAACACAGACCACCACTACATTAATAACACACATCCACTACAGTAACACAGACCTTAATGTTTTTCCCAAATGTTTACAAACTGAAACCGGCCCATGAAGCACAATGACACAAACCTATACCTCATTTAGCAGAACCAGACACCAAATCTGCAATACTACTGGCAAATGTTTTGCTTTACACTCAGATTGCAATTCAATAACAAACATTTGGCAAAACACAACAGCTGAAAGACGAGCACCAAGTGGTGGTAGAAGGCGTCTATTTACAGACGAACAGGAGGCTGTCATTGTGCAGATGGTAGTTGAAAATAGTGCCGTAAAACAACGGGAATTCCAACAACAGATTATTGAAAACCCTGCCATTTTACACCACATCCGAGTGAGCTCATCAACCACAGCCCGCATCCTTAACAAACACCATCTCCTGATGAAGCAAATCTACAGAGACCCATTTGAAAGGAATTCCCAAAGAGTGAAGGATAAATAGTACGAATATATGCAGTAAGTAATGTGCTAGTATTACTCTCTTAAAACATTAGAGACTCATTGATGTTGCCATTAAACGTTATTATACATCAATTACAGTATTTACTGTCATTTCAGAAAATCATGGAGTTGAATGCGAGTCCCATCCCTCCAGGAACTCAAATTCATAGATGAGGCTGGATTCAATTTAGCGAAGATGAGGAGGAGAGGACGGAACATCATTGGTCAACGTGCCATCATTGACATACCTGGCTGTATTGGGGGAAATCTCACCGTAAACGCAGCTATGATCTACAATGGGGTCCTCCACTGCCATGCCAGCCTTGGACCATACAACACTGCCCATCTCCTTCATTTTCCTGAACACCTTACATGACAATCTTTTTCAGCCAGAGCAGAGAGGGCCAGGTGATCCTGAGCAGCAAATGTACAATTGAAGTCGGAAGTTTACATACACTGAGGTTGGAGTCATTAAAACTTGTTTTTGAACCACTCCACAAATGTCTTGTTAACAAACTGTAGCTGCAAGTTGGTTAGGACATCTACTTTGTGCATGACACAAGTCATTTTTCCAACAATTGTTTAGACAGATTATTTCACTTATAATTCACTGTATCACAATTCCAGTGGGTCAGAAATTTACATACACTAAGTTGACTGTGCCGTTAAACAGCTCAGAAAACTCCAGAAAATGATGTCATGGCTTTAGAAACTTCTGATAGGCTATTAGACATAATTTGAGTCAATTGGATGTGTACCTACAGACCTATATCTATCCTACCCTGCCTTTCTAAGGTCTTCGAAAGCCAAGTCAACAAACAGATTACCGACCATTTCGAATCTCACCATACCTTCTCTGCTATGCAATCTGGTTTCAGAGCTGGTCATGGGTGCACCTCAGCCACGCTCAAGGTCCTAAACGATATCTTAACCGCCATCGATAAGAAACATTACTGTGCAGCCGTATTCATTGATCTGGCCAAGGCTTTCGACTCTGTCAATCACCACATCCTCATCGGCAGACTCAACAGCCTTGGTTTCTCAAATGATTGCCTTGCCTGGTTCACCAACTACTTCTCTGATAGAGTTCAGTGTGTCAAATCGGAGGGTCTGTTGTCCGGACCTCTGGCAGTCTCTATGGGGGTGCCACAGGGTTCAATTCTTGGACCGACTCGCTTCTCTGAATACATCAATGAGGTCGCTCTTGCTGCTGGTGAGTCTCTGATCCACCTCTACGCAGACGACACCATTCTGTATACTTCTAGCCCTTCTTTGGACACTGTGTTAACAATCCTCCAGACGAGCTTCAATGCCATACAACTCTCCTCCCGTGGCCTCCAATTTTTCTTAAATACAATTAAAACTAAATGCATGCTCTTCAACCGATCGTTGCCTGCACCTGCCCGCCTGTCCAACATCACTACTCTGGACGGCTATGACTTAGAATATGTGGACAACTAGAAATACCTAGGTGTCTGGTTAGACGGTGAACTCTCCTTCCAGACTCACATCAAACATCTCGAATCCAAAGTTAAATCTAGAATTGGCTTCCTATTTCGCAACAAAGCATCCTTCACTCATGCTGCCAAACATACCCTTGTAAAACTGACCATCCCACCAATCCTTGACTTTGGCGATGTCATTTACAAAATAGCCTCCAATACTCTACTCAATAAATTGGATGCAGTCTATCACAGTGCCATCCGTTTTGTCACCAAAGCCCCATATACTACCCACCACTGCGACCTGTACGCTCTCGTTGGCTGGCCCTCGCTTCATACTCATCGCCAAACCAACTGGTTCCAGGTCATCTACAAGACCCTGCTAGGTAAAGTCCCCCTTATCTCAGCTCGCTGGTCACCATAGCAGCACCCACCCGCAGCACGCGCTCCAGCAGGTATATTTCACTGGTCACCCCCAAAGCCAATTCTTCCTTTGGCCACCTCTCCTTCCAGTTCTGGGTTGTCACTAAGTTAGATTAATTTGATGTGTGTCTCATGAGTAAGCAGAGCTTCATTTTGAGCTGGGAGAACATGATTTTGATTGCTGTGTTTCATTTTGAAAGATGTCTGTGTCTTTAGGGGAAATTGCCAAACTTTTTTATGTTTTGTGTTGAGAGTTTTGAGTACCGGCAATGCAGTTTCAGCAAAGGTGTGTTAACAATTGGGAAAAGCTGTAACACAGACTACCACTTGATTTCACAGACTACTTCTACATTAACACAGACCACCACTACATTAACACAGACTACCACTACATTACCACAGACTACCACTTGATTTCACAGACTACTACTACATTAACACAGACCACAACTACATTAACACAGACCACCACTAGATTTCACAGACCACCACTACATTAACACAGACCACCACTAGATTTCACAGACTACCACTACATTAACACAGACCACCAATAGATTTCACAGACCACCACTACATTAACACAGACCACCACTACATTAACACAGACACCCACTAGATTACACAGACCACCACTACATTAACACAGACCACCACTACATTAACACAGACTACCACTAGATTTCACAGACCACCACTGCATTAACACAGACCACAACTAGATTTCACAGACCACCTCTAAATTAACACAGACCACCACTACAGTAACACAGACCACCACTACATTAACACAGACCACCACTAGATTTCACAAACCACCACTACATTAACACAGACCACCACTACAGTAACACAGACCACCACTACATTTACAAAGACCACCACTAGATTTCACAGACCACCACTACATTAACACAGACCACCACTACATTAACACAGACCACCACTACATTAACACAGATTACCACTAGATTCCACAGACCACCACTACATTAACACAGACCACCACTACATTAACACAGACCACCACTAGATTTCACAGACCACCACTACATTAACACAGACCACCACTACATTAACACAGACCACCACTAGATTTCACAGACCACCACTACATTAACACAGACCACCACTAGATTTCACAGACCACCACTACATTAACACAGACCACCACTACATTAACACAGACCACCATTACATTAACACAGACCACCACTAGATTTCACAGACTACTACTACATTAACACAGACTACCACTACATTAACACAGACCACCACTAGATTTCACAGACCACCACTACATTAACACAGACCACCACTAGATTTCACAGACTACCACTACATTAACACAGACCACCAATATATTTCACAGACCACCACTACATTAACACAGACCACCACTACATTAACACAGACACCCACTAGATTACACAGACCACCACTACATTAACACAGACCACCACTACATTAACACAGACTACCACTTGATTTCACAGACCACCACTGCATTAACACAGACCACCACTACATTAACACAGACCACAACTAGATTTCACAGACCACCACTAAATTAACACAGACCACAACTAGATTTCACAGACCACCACTAAATTAACACAGACCACCACTACAGTAACACAGACCACCACTACATTTACAAAGACCACCACTAGATTTCAAAGACCACCACTACATTAACACAGACCACCACTACATTAACACAGACCACCACTACATTAACACAGATTACCACTAGATTTCACAGACCACCACTACATTAACACAGACCACCACTACATTAACACAGACCACCACTAGATTTCACAGACCACTACTACATTAATAAAGACCACGACTACATTAACACAGACCACCACTAAATTTCACAGACCACAAATACATTAACACAGACCACCACTACATTAACACAGACCACCACTACATTAACACAGACCACCACTACATTAACACAGACCACCACTAGATTTCACAGACCACCACTACATTAACACAGACCACCACTACATTAACACAGACCACCACTACATTAACACAGACCACCACTAGATTTCACAGACCACCACTACATTAACACAGACCACCACTAGATTTCACAGGCCACCACTACATTAACACAGACCACCTCTAGATTTCACAGACCACCACTACATTAACACAGACCACCACTAGATTTCACAGACCACCACTACATTAACACAGACCACCACTACATTAACACAGACCACCATTACATTAACACAGACCACCACTAGATTTCACAGACCACCACTACATTAACACAGACCACCACTAGATTTCACATACCACCACTACATTAACACAGACCACCACTAAGGACGGCATGCTCCAGTCACTCGCCGGCCCAATCCTAAACGGACCCCTAGACCTTACACCCGATGCACTTGCGGAGATAACTTAAGAAATAACTTCCAGCCTATCAAAGGGCAAAAGTTGGCGCTATTAACGTATTGATTGATCACCTGTCAAATCCTCTCTTCCATACAAGTGCATATAGGGCATAGGGTCAAGGGAACCGTTTGGAACTCAGGGTGTCACTTTACAGATGGCTAGCTGATCCTAGATCTGTGCCTCACTGTCTCGCAACCTCCCCTTTATTTGGGTGTCTCATTGACGAGAACATGTGTGTGTTGAGGCATTGATTTACCCCTTCACCCTGGCAGTATGACGTGTGTTGAGGCATTGATTTACCCCTTCACCCTGGCAGTATGACGTGTGTTGAGGCATTGATTTACCACCTCACCCTGGCAGTATGACGTGTGTTGAGGCATTGATGTACCACTTCACCCTGGCAGTATGACGTGTGTTGAGGCATTGATGTACCACTTCACCCTGGCAGTATGACGTGTGTTGAGGCATTGATTTACCCCTTCACCCTGGCAGTATGACGTGTGTTGAGGCATTGATTTACCACCTCACCCTGGCAGTATGACGTGTGTTGAGGCATTGATTTACCACCTCACCCTGGCAGTATGACGTGTGTTGAGGCATTGATTTACTGTAGTGCGTGGGTGGGGAGGAGGGGGGGGGGGGGGGGGGGGGGGGGGGGGGGGGGGGGGGGGGTTCAGCAGGTAGTGCCAGGGGAGGCTGGCGTCATTGATCCAAACCTGTGTCATCTGGTCTTGTGTTGGTTGGCAGGAGCACGTTGACTATTAATGTCCCAGACGTCTAGACAGAGAGCCAGGTTCGCTCCAAGTGTGTTCAACTGTCACATGCAGAGAAAATCTGTTTTTTCGAACTGGATGGACCGGATTCGTATTTGTAATGTTTGGCAAATTTCTAAGGTCATCCTCTGTCTGGTGAATAGTGTCACTCTCCTGCTGGTTACTGACCGTCTACTCAGCTAATCTCTCTCTATAGGACCTGACCCTGGGTCTGTTGTGGCTACGGTACAGGCTAATCTCTCTCTATAGGACCTGAGCCTGGGTCTGTTGTGGCTACGGTGCAGGCTAATCTCTCTCTATAGGACCTGACCCTGGGTCTGTTGTGGCTACGCTACAGGCTAATCTCTCTCTATAGGACCTGAGCCTGGGTCTGTTGTGGCTACGGTGCAGGCTAATCTCTCTCTATAGGACCTGAACCTGGGTCTGTTGTGGCTACGGTACAGGCTAATCTCTCTCCATAGGACCTGACCCTGGGTCTGTTGTGGCTACGCTACAGGCTAATCTCTCTCTATAGGACCTGAGCCTGGGTCTGTTGTGGCTACGGTGCAGGCTAATCTCTCTCAATAGGACCTGACCCTGGGTCTGTTGTGGCTACCGTGCAGGCTAATCTCTCTCTATATCACCTGACCCTGGGTCTGTTGTGGCTATGGTACAGGCTAATCTCTCTCTATAGGACCTTACCCTGGATCTGTTTTAGAGACTTCAGCATCACAACAGAGAGAGAGATATCCACCCGTTATGTATCCATTTATTGGCAGACCTTCAGGACTTCATCTGACTAGCTCTACAGCAGTGTATGTCTGAAGAGTTTATATCATACAGTATAGCCAGAAATTCTGTCTCAATGTTACACCGCTTTACAGTAGTTGACCTCTGCCTTCATGTTTATAAATGTTCATTCTTCCTGCTGTTTTTGATACAATTCTATAAAGAGCATTCAGCTTTAATCTAATAATCCATGTGCCTGTCAGATGCCGGCCTGACACACAGCCTGTCTCGTTGTGTACACCGCTGCAATAAAGCCATCTTGACTTCACATAATGGCGAGTCACCCCCACCCCTCATGTCATCACCAAACCCCCTTCTGTCCTTTGTGACCTTTGACCTTTAGAAGACAACAGTCATTTCATCTCCCAGACAAGAAGGTGACCTTGTCTGCTGGCCGAGTGCCGCCAGGTTCCAGCTCTCCATTGTACGCTCAGGCATTTACGCTTTGCTTCAAACGAGACCTTGCAGTCTACTTATCCTCCCCTCCTCCTCCTTCGGTCCCCTTCGGTCCTCCAGGGTCTATTGTGAGTGGAATGATTGGTTTGTTCCCTGTCTCCTGGCTAAGACTTGAACAAAAGCTTGGGTGATTGAGTTTCAGGAAGTAGAGAGAAGGTTATCTGAAGAATACCTCCAACCTTTCACTGAAGGTCAGGGGGTTATCTTTGAATAAGAGGGAAATAGAAGGAATGAGAGAAGGGAGGGAGGAAGACGCCGGTGTCTCAGTTAGAAGGCATTCTCAAGCTTGTGTATTTTTATTTTCTACCATGTCTCAGTTCTGAAAGTCAGAGTTAGTTGTTGATATGAAGAGACTTCCTTTAAAAGAATGCCGTGATATGAAAGTCAGAGTTAGTTGTTGATATGAAGAGACTTCCTTTAAAAGAATGCCGTGATATGAAAGTCAGAGTTAGTTGTTGATATGAAGAGACTTCCTTTAAAAGAATGCCGTGATATGAAAGTCAGAGTTAGTTGTTGATATGAAGAGACTTCCTTTAAAAGAGTGCTGTGATATGAAAGTCAGAGTTAGTTGTTGATATGAAGAGACTTCCTTTAAAAGAGTGCTGTGATATAAAAGTCAGAGTCAGTTGTTGATATGAAGAGACATAAAAAAAGAAACGTCCTCTCACTGTCAACTTTGTTTATTTTCAGCAAACTTAACATGTGTAAATATTTGTATGAACATAACAAGATTCAACAACTGAGACATAAACTGAACAAGTTCCACAAACATGTGACTAACAGAAATTTAATAATGTGTCCCTGAACAAAGAGGGGGTCAAAATCAAAAGTATCAGTCAGCTGGTGTGGCCACCAGCTGCATTAAGTACTGCAGTGCACCTACTCCTCATGGACTGCACCAGATTTGCCCATTCTTGCTGTTTTTTTTAATTTTTTTTATTGCCCCACTCTTCCACCAAGGCACCTGCAAGTTCCAGGACATTTTAGGGGGAATTTATTTTGTTTTATTAGGCAAGTCAGTTAAGAACAAATTCTTATTTTCAATGACAGCCTAGGAACAGTGGGTTAAGTGCCTGTTCAGGGGCAGAACGACAGCTTTGCACTTTGTCAGCTGGGGGGGTTTGAACTTGCAACCTTCCGGTTACTAGTCCAACGCTCTAACAACTAGACTACCCTGCTGCCCCTAGCCCTCACCCTCCGATCCAACAGGTCCCAGACGTGCTCAATGGGATTGAGATCCGAGCTCTTCGCTGACCATGGCAAAACACTGACATTCCTGTCTTGCAGGACATCACACACCGAACGAGCAGTATGGCTGGTGGCATTGTCCTGCTGGAGGGTCATGTCAGGATGAGCCTGCAGGAAGGGTACCACATGAGGAAGCAGGATGTCTTCCCTGTAAAGAACAGCTTTGAGAGCTCAGTCCGATGATGCTGTGACTCACCGCCCCAGACCATGACGGACCCTCCACCTCCAAATCGATCCCACTCCAGAGTACAGGCCTCTGTGTAATGCTCATTCCTTCTATGATAAACTTGAATCCGACCATCACCCCTGGTGAGACAAAACTGCGACTCGTCAGTGAAGAGCACTTTTTGCCAGTCCTGTATGGTCCAGCGACAGTGGGTTTATGCCCATAGGCAATGTTGTTGCCGGTGATGTCTGGTGAGGACCTGCCTTACAACAGGCCTACAAACCCTCAGTCCAGCTTCTTTCAGCCTTTTGCAGACAGTCTGAGCACTGATGGAGGGATTGTGTGTTCCTGGTGTAACTCGGACAGTTGCTGTTGCCATCCTGTTCCTGTCCCGCAGGTGTGATGTTCGGATGTACCGATCCTGTGCAGGTGTTGTTACACGTGGTCTGCCACTGTGAGAACGATCGGCTGTCCGTCCTGTCTCCCTGTAGCGCTGTCTCAGGCGTCTCACAGTACGGACATTGCAATTTATTGCCCTGGCCATGTCTGCAGTCCTCAAGCCTCCTTGCAGCATGCCTAAGGCACGTTCACGTAGATGAGCAGGTACCCTGGGCATCTTTCTTTTGGTGTTTTTCAGAGTCAGTAGAAAGGTCTCTTTAGTGTCCTAAGTTTTCATAACTGTGACCTTAATTGCCTATTGTCTGTAAGATGTTAGAACCTCTTCCCGCTAATGGGATCGATATGACAACAGCCAGTGAAAGTGCAGGACGCCAAATATAAACAACCAAAATCTCATTTTAAAGATACACTTCTTGTTAATCCCACCACAGTGTCCGATTTCAAAAAGGCTTTACGGCGTAAGCACACCAAACGATTATGTTAGGTGAGTACCTAGTCCCAGAAAAACACAGCCATTTTTCCAGCCAAAGAGTAGTCACAGAAAGCAGAAATGGAGATAAAATGAATCACTAACCTTTGATGATCTTCATTAGATGACACTCATAGGACTTCATGTTACACAATACATGTATGTTTTGCTGGATAAAGTTCATATTTATCTAAAAAAAATCTCTGTATACATTGGCGCGTTATGTTCAGTAGTTCCAAAACATCCGGTTATTTTGCAGAGAGCCACCACAATTTACAGAAATACTCATAATAAACATTGATAAAAGATACAAGTGTTATGCGTGGAACTTTAGATAAACTTCTCCTTAATGCAACCGCTGTGTCAGATTTCAAAAAAGCTTTACCGAAAAAGCACACCATGCAATAATCTGAGTACGGCGCTCAGAGACCAAAACAGCCAAAGAGATATCCACCATGTTGTGTAGTCAACAGAAGTCAGAAATAGCATCATAAATATTCACTTAGCTTTGATGATCTTTATCAGAATGCACTCCCAGGAATCCCAGTTCAACAATAAATGTTTGAGTTGTTCGATAATGTCCATCAATTATGTCCAAATACCTCCTTGTTTTTTGCGCCTTTAGCCCAGTAATCCAAATTCATGACGCGCGATCACTAGGTGCAGACGAAAAGTCAAAAAGATCCGTTACAGTCCGTAGAAACATGTCAAACGATGTATAGAAACAATCTTTTGCGTGGTTTTAACATAAATCTTCAATAATGTTCCAACCGGAGAATTCCTTTGTCTTCAGAATTGCAATGGAACTCAAGCTAACTATCACGTGAACGCACGTGGTCTGCTCATGCCTCTCTGGCAGACCTCTGACTCATTCCCCTCTCATTCACCCCCACTTCACAGTAGAATCATCCAACAAGGTTCTAAATACTGTTGACATCTAGTGGAAGCCTTAGGAAGTGCAAATTTGACCCCACAGATGCTGTGTATTTGATAGGAAAAGAGTTGAAAAACTACAAACCTCAGATTTCCCACATCCTGGTTGGATTTTTGCTCAGGTTTTTCCTGCCATATGAGTTCTGTTATACTCACAGACATCATTCAAATAGTTTTAGAAACTTCAGATTGTTTAGTAATAATACTGTGCATATATTAGCAACTGGGCCGGAGTAGCATACAGTTTACTCTGGGCACCTTATTCATCCAAGCTACTCAATACTGCCCCCAGTCATAACACGTTTTAAGACATTATTAACAACCGTTCCACAGGTGCATGTGTATTAATTAATTGTTTATTGTTCATTGAACAAGCATGGGAATCAGTGTTTAAACCCTTTAAAATTAAGATCAGTGAAGTTATTTGGATTTTTACGAATTATCTTTGAAAGACAGGGTCCTGAAAAGGGGACATTTCTGTTTTTTGTTGAGTTTACTCTAAAATAATGCCGTGTTATGAAAGTCAGAGTTAGTTGTTGATATGAAGAGACTTCCTTTAAAAGAGTGATGTGTTATGAAAGTCAGAGTTAGTTGTTGATATGAAGAGACTTCCTTTAAAAGACTGCCGTGATATGAAAGTCAGAGTTAGTTGTTGATATGAAGAGACTTCCTTTAAAAGAGTGATGTGTTATGAAAGTCAGAGTTAGTTGTTGATATGAAGAGACTTCCTTTAAAAGACTGCCGTGATATGAAAGTCAGAGTTAGTTGTTGATATGAAGAGACTTCCTTTAAAAGAGTGATGTGATATGAAAGTCAGAGTTAGTTGTTGATATGAAGAGACTTCCTTTAAAAGACTGCCGTGATATGAAAGTCAGAGTTAGTTGTTGATATGAAGAGACTTCCTTTAAAATAGTGATGTGTTATGAAAGTCAGAGTTAGTTGTTGATATGAAGAGACTTCCTTTAAAAGTGAAGTGCTTTGTGATAGTATGTGAAGCTGTAAACCTTTTTTGGGTCTTTGAGTCATTTTTACTCTCATTTTTTATTCACTTTTGTCTATGTTATGCTGCGACCTATTGAGATACTGGAGCTATTTAGATTATCGGATGACTTGTTTAACAGCAGCGGTTGTTTGGCATTTTACCCTTTTTAACCGTTAGTCACAGTATTTATAAAATGTCCGCCCACCATTATTACCCTTATCAAAAGTACACTTTTGTCCGGTAATACTGTAACATCTCAACTGTGAAAGAGATCCCCATTTCTTCTGAAACAACTACAGTGGTTCAACCTTTGTTGGAGAAATATGCAGTTGAAACAATAACTCACTCACCCCCACCTGGGTTTTCTTAAAAAGCTGAGGGATAGTCTTGAAAAAAATGTAACCACTTTCAAATTCTTTTGACAGAGCTATGGATTCAAGGACCGACTGTGATATGCGGTTGTCTCGCATGACTATCTTTTATGATGAATGCACTAACTGTCGGGTCGCTCCTGATAGGAGTGTCTGCTGAATGGCTAAATTGTAATGTACAAGCAGTGCTATGTATATGTATCTATATTATGTATTTTGTTTGTTCAGTTTCTTGTTTGGACACCAGGAAGAGTAACCGCTTCCTAGGCAGCAGCTAATTGGGGATCCTAATAAATACTAAATACCATCGATGATATCAGCATAATAGTTTTAACCATGTTTTGAGGCTAAACAGTGTTTTTTTTACATTTACAGTGTTCAAAAACATTTGAGTAAAACATGCTTATTTGGGGTTCTGATGGAGTGTGACAGCTGAACATAAGCTCATTTCTAAGTTATTTTCTTTAAGAATCAATGGGTATATACTGTATGATTAGTTTATGCATAACAAAAACATGGATGTCCTGTAGCAACTTTTTTCCTTTAACTAGATAGTTTGTCATAAAATCACAGTTTGTCAGGGTCCCAAACTCTCTCATTGATTTGAGATTGAGGCATAGACAACACAATTTAATTCAGATTCATCTTCTGAACTGAAGTAAACAGGTTGTTTTTTTTGGGATGATCAACACGTATACGGGACACAAGCTTGTGCTGAACTAAGCACTACTCATGTCCATAGTATTAAAGCGAGCAATGAGAGGAGAGAGAGTACAGAAAAGAGAGAAGCCTTAGTTCCATTGACCTCTTGGTTTGCTCTACTTCTTTGCCCTCCAGACAGACAGAGTCCCTCCATCGATTACTGTTACTGTTCTCTGGATGTCCCACCCCCGCCCCTGCCCCTTGCCCCCATGTCAGATGTACCCTCTATAAAGGCCTGACTGATAACACACTCAACATCTGCCCAGGTTTAATATTAACTTTATTAATGTCTCATCTAAGCTGGCACTGTTACTGACAACCAGTGCCCCCTGGGCTGGTTGGGAAGGAGATGAGGGCACTCAACCAACATGAGCCAAGGTGCAAACCAAAAATGAGATCATCATTAATAAGGAAAAGAACAAACGCTCGCTCACCATTCAATGTATTACTTATTTTAAACAACTTTTAAGAGCTTGAATTTCCAGCATTCATTTGGGGTGGCAGGTAGCCTAGTGGTTAGAATAGGTAGCCAAGTGGTTAGAGCAGGTAGCCTAGTGGTTAGCCTGTTGGGCCAGTAACCAAAAGGCTACTGGATCAAATCCCTGAGTTGACAAGGTAAAAATCTGTCATTCTCCCCCTGAACAAGGCAGTTAACCCACTGTTCCCTGGTAGACTTTCACCATCAATAAGAATGTGTTCTTAACGGACTTGCTTAGTTAAATGTTTTTGTTTTTGGCACATAACCTTTTACAGAGATAGGCCACAGGGCCACCGGGCCAAGTTCAGACTTCTTTACACTCTCCCCTCTCTTTTTTTATTTCACTGTCTTTCTCTAACTCTTCACACACACAAGCTGCTCTCTATTTTTAATGATAAGTATTTGAGTGTAACATCATCTGTTTCTGGCAGAGAGTCAGGAGGAAAGGGGAGGGGAGAGGAGAGGACAGGACAGAAGAGGACAGGAGAGGAGAGAAGAGGAGAGAAGAGGAGAGGAGAGGAGAGGAGAGGAGAGGAGAGGAGAGGAGAGGAGAGGAGAGGAGAGGAGAGGAGAGGAAAGGAAAGGAAAGGAGAAGAGAAGAGAAGAGAAGAGAGGAGAGGAGAGGAGAGGAGAGGAGAGGAGAGGAGAGGAGAGGAGAGGAGAGGAAAGGAGAGGAGAGGAAAGGAAAGGAAAGGAAAGGAAAGGAAAGGAAAGGAAAGGAAAGGAAAGGAAAGGAAAGGAAAGGAAAGGAAAGGAAAGGAAAGGAGGGGAGTGAAAATATTTTTTTGAACCTGTTTCAGAACAGTTGACCTGTTCCCTGTCTCTCTCACAGGGTTAGGTTAACCCCATTGACTATAAACAGTTTACCATTAAGATGTGTGTGCGTGTGTGTGTGCGTTTGTGTATGCTTGCATGTGTGCATATGGAGAAATTATAGTGTGTAACTATTTGAAACTCGACTCACTGGTTGAATTCGCCTGATGACACCTCCATGGTGGTAAGGAAAAACTATGTTCAGTGTACAGCAGTGGAGTGGACGGGGGATCTGTTCCAGCCTCCACTAAAGCTATACCCATGATTCAGCTAATGATCCTATACATTTCAGTCCATCTCAGTTAATATAAGTCTAAACCATTTAGTAAGCCCAACTTTTATAATTAACATTTAGTAAGCCAAACTTTTAGAATTAACATTTAGTAAGCCCGACTGTTAGAGTCAAAGTCTATACCATTTAGTAAGCCCGACTGTTAGAATTAACTTTTAGTAAGCCCGACTGTTAGAATTAACATTTAGCAAGCCCGACTGTTAGAATTAACATTTAGTAAGCCCGACTGTTAGAATTAACATTTAGCAAGCCCGACTGTTAGAATTAACATTTAGCAAGCCTGACTGTTAGAATTAACATTTAGCAAGCCCGACTGTTAGAATTAACATTTAGTAAGCCCGACTGTTAGAATTAACATTTAGCAAGCCCGACTGTTAGAATTAACATTTAGCAAACCCGACTGTTAGAATTAACATTTAGCAAGCCCGACTGTTAGAATTAACATTTAGCAAGCCCGACTGTTAGACTTAACATTTAGTAAGCCCGACTGTTAGAATTAACATTTATCAAGCCCGACTGTTAGAATTAACATTTAGCAAGCCCGACTGTTAGTTGTCCAAATGTTCCAAGTCAGAACCGTCCAGAGTAGTGATGCTAGTCGGGCAGTAGCCACTCGGTTGCAGCTAGCTAGCCGCGATGATCCGGTGTAATGGTCCAGAGCTTGCGGCAGGAATCCGGTGATGTGGTAGAGAAAAAGCAGTCCGTTATGCTCTGGGTTGATATCACTCTGTGCAGACTGGCAGGTATTGACCGAGCTGAAGCTGGCTGGTGAAGACCGCTAGCAGTGGCTAACTGACTACTACTTTCTAGTTAGCTGGCTAGCTACTGTTGGGGATTCCGATTCTAAAGTACACATAGCAGATATGGACCACATTGGGTGAGGCGGGTTGCAGGAAAGTATATTCAGTTCATTGATGGAACGTGAGATTAAAATACACATGAAATGTATACAAAAAAATTAGGAAAACAACTATTTACACGGGACAAGACAAACACACTTCCGACTGTGGCAACAGGTCACAAATCTTGCTGCTGTGATGGCACACTGTGGAATTTCACCCAGTAGATATGGGAGTTTCTCAAAATTGGATTTGTTTTCAAATTCTTTGTGGGTCTGTGTAATCTGAGGGAAATATGTGTCTCTAATATGGTCGTACATTTGGCAGGAGGTTGGGAAGTGTAGCTCAGTATCCATCTCATTTTGTGGGCAGTGTGCACATAGCCTGTCTTCTCTTGAGATCCTTGTCTGCCTGCGGCGGCCAGGGTTTGGGCGTGGCCAGGGGTGGTCTTTCTCTGTCTGTCTGTCTGTCTGTCTGTCTGTCTGTCTGTCTGTCTGTCTGTCTGTCTCTCTCTCTCTTACTCTATCTCATTTTCTTACCCTCTCTCATCACTCTATCTGCCTCTCTCTCTTTCTCGCTCTCTCTCTCTCTAACTTTCTCTCTATCTGTATGCCTCTCTCTCTCTCTCTCTCTCTCCCTCTCTCTCTCTCTCTCTAACTTTCTCTCTCCCTATATCTGTATGCCTGTCTCTCTCTCTCAATTCAATTCAAGGGGCTTTATTGGCATGGGAAACATGTGTTAACATTGCCAAAGAAAGTGAGGTAGATAATATACAAAAGTGAAATAAACAATAAAAATTAACAGTAAACATTACACATACAGAAGTTTCAAAACAATAAAGACATTACAAATGTCATATAACGTATATATACAGTGTTGTAACGATGTACAAATGGCTAAAGGTACACAAGGTAAAATAAATCAGCATAAATATGGGTTGTATTTACATTGGTGTTTGTGGTGGTTGTAGAATTGAATGTCTCTTTTCTGGATTTTGATCATTAGTGGGTATCGGCCTAATTCTGCTCTGCATGCATTATTTGGTGTTCTACGTTGTACACGGAGGATATTTTTGCAGAATTCTGCATGCAGAGTCTCAATTTGGTGTTTGTCCCATTTTGTTAAATCTTGGTTGGTGAGCGGACCCCAGACCTCACAACCATAAAGGGCAATGGATTATATGACTGGTTCAAGTATTTTTAGCCAGATCCTAATTGGTATGTTGAATTTTATGTTCCTTTTGATGGCATAGAATGCCCTTCTTGCCTTGTCTCTCAGATCGTTCACAGCTTTGTGGAAGTTACCTGTGGCGCTGATGTTTAGGCCAAGGTATGTATAGTTTTTTGTGTGCTCTAGGGCAACAGTGTCTAGATGGAATTTGTATTTGTGGTCCTGGCAACTGGACCTTTATTATTACACTATTATTTATGTCTTACTGAGATTTACTGTCAGGGCCCAGGTCTGTCAGGGCCCAGGTCTGTCAGGGCCCAGGTCTGGTAGAATCTGCGCAGAAGATCTCGGTGCTGCTGTAGGCCCTCCTTGGTTGGTGACAGAAGCACCAGATCATCAGCAAACAGTAGACATTTGACTTCAGATTCTAGTAAATTCTCTCTCTCTCTCTCTCTCTCTCTCTCTCTCTCTCGCTCTCGCTCACTGACTCACTCTGGATTTCTCTCACACTACTCTCTCCCCTCATGTCTCTATGTCCATCCATCTGTCCGTCGGTGGATGTGTTAAGCCCCACCACGGACACATGATCATGTTAATCCCTAACTCTGCACCTGACAGTTCTCAGAACCTCATTGGTTACCATGAAAAAGCCTAAATCCTCTAAAACCATTCCCAAATCTGTCCTTTACGGGCCCTCCCTTGTAATCTGCTCTTACCCTGCTGCTCACATAGTCCCTGATTTAATTTGTAGACCACACAAAGTGCTGGTTGTACTTTCACCTATAGATGTGCATAAGAGAGGGAAGATTAAACTTCCAACAAAATGTAAAAAAAAATATATTTCTGTATGGTTGTCAGTGGGGTGAACTAGACCGTTCACAGGTGTCTGATTCATTGACTTTACTGCTTCACACGGAGGGAGGAAGTAGGAGTACTGATACAGTGCAGCACAGAGGTAATGTTTCCTATCTCTCATTGTCACATAGGATCCTATGGTTGAATCTGGAGTATTGTAGACTTAACTGAAAAACAAAACAGCTTTTGTGATAATAATAATAATAATAATAATAATAATAATAATAATAATAATAATAATAATAATAATAATAATAGCAATAACAAATACACGATGCACAGATTAAAACATTTCCAAAAATGCATCAATAGATTAAAATGAAATCTTCTTTAATCCAATCAGTGCTGTGTTTTCTCTCTACTACAGCTCTCTCTGTTTATCTCTCTCTTATCTCTCTCTCTCTCAATTCAATTCAATTCAAGGGGCTTTATTGGCATGGGAAACATGTGTTAACATTGCCAAAGCAAGTGAGGTAGATAATATACAAAAGTGAAATAAACAATAAAAATTAACAGTAAACATTACACATGCAGAAGTTTCAAAACAGTAAAGACATTACAAATGTCATATTATATATATATATATATATATATACAGTGTTGTAACAATGTACAAATGGTTAAAGTCCACAAGGGAAAATAAATAAGCATAAATATGGGTTGTATTTACAATGGTGTTTGTTCTTCACTGGTTGCCCTTTTCATGTGGCAACAGGTCACAAATCTTGCTGCTGTGATGGCACACTGTGGAATTCCACCCAGTAGACATGGGAGTTTATCAAAATTTGGTTTGTTTTCAAATTCTTTGTGGATCTGTGTTATCTGAGGGAAATATGTCTCTCTAATTTGGTCATACATTGGGCAGGAGGTTAGGAAGTGTAGCTCAGTTTCCACCTCATTTTTTGGGCATAGCCTGTCTTCTCTTGAGAGCCATGTCTGCCTACGGCGGCCTTTCTCAATAGCAAGGCTATGCTCACTGAGTCTGTACATAGTCAAAGCTTTCCTTAAGTTTGGGTCAGTCACAGTGGTCAGGTATTCCGCCGCTGTGTACTCTCTGTTTAGGGCCAAATAGCATTCTAGTGTGCTGTTTTTTTTGTTATTTCTTTCCAGTGTGTCAAGTAATGATCTTTTTGTTTTCTCATGACTTGGTTGGGTCTAATTGTGCTGCTGTCCTTGGGCTCTGTGGGTTGTGTTTGTGTTTGTGAACAGAGCCCCAGGACCAGCTTGCTTAGGGGACTCTTCTCCAGGTTCATCTCTCTGTAGGTGATGGCTTTGTTATGGAAGGTTTGGAAATCGCTTCCTTTTAGGTGGTTGTAGAATTTAACGTCTCTTTTCTGGATTTTGATAATTAGTGGGTATCGGCCTAATTCTGCTCTGTATGCATTATTTGGTATTCTACGTTGTACACGGAGGATATTTTTGCAGAATTCTGCATGCAGAGTCTCAATTTGGTGTTTGTCCCATTTTGTGAAGTCTTGGTTGGTGAGCGGACCCCAGACCTCACAACCACAAAGGGCAATGGGCTCTATGACTGATTCAAGTATTTTTAGCCAGATCCTAATTGGTATGTTGAATTTTATGTTCCTTTTGATGGCATAGAATGCCCTTCTTGCCTTGTCTCTCAGATCGTTCACAGCTTTGTGGAAGTTACCTGTTGCACTGATGTTTAGGCCAAGGTATGTATAGTTTTTTGTGTGCTCTAGGGCAATGGTGTCTAGATGGAATTTGTATTTGTGGTCCTGGCGACTGGACCTTTTTTGGAACACCATTATTTTGGTCTGGTCTGGCAGAATCTGTGCAGAATATCTAGGTGCTGCTGTAGGCCCTCCTTGGTTGGTGACAGAAGCACCAGATCATCAGCAAACAGTAGACATTTGACTTCAGATTCTAGAAGGGTGAGGCCGGGTGCTGCAGACTTTTCTAGTGCCCGAGCCAATTTGTTGACACATATGTTGAAGAGGGTGGGGCTTAAGCTGCATCCCTGTCTAACCCCACGGACCTGGGGGAAGACATTTGTGTGTTTATTTTGCCAATTTTAACCGCACACTTGTTGTTTGTGTACATGGATTTTATAATGTCATATGTTTTACCCCCAACACCACTTTCCATCAATTTATATAGCAGACCCTCATGCCAATTTGAGTCGAAGGCTTTTTTGAAATCAACAAAGCATGAGAAGACTTTGCCTTTGTTTTGGTTTGTTTGGTTGTCAATTAGGGTGTGCAGGGTGAATACATGGTCTGTTGTACGGTAATTTGGTAAAAAGCCAATTTGACATTTGCTCAGTACATTGTTTTCATTGAGGAAATGTACGAGTCTGCTGTTAATGATAATGCAGAGGATTTCCCCAAGGTTACTATTGACACATATCCCACGGTAGTTATTGGGGTCAGATTTGTCTCCACTTTTGTGGATTGGGGTGATCAGTCCTGGGTTCCAAATATTGGGGAAGATGCCAGAGCTAAGGATGATGTTAAAGAGTTTTAGTATAGCCAATTGGAATTTGTTTTCTGTATATTTGATCATTTCATTAAGGATGCCATCAACACCACATGCCTTTTTGGGTTGGATGGTTTTTATTTTGTCCTGTAGCTCATTCTAGGTAATTGGAGAATCCAGTGGGTTCTGGTAGTCTTTAATAGTTGATTCTAAGATTTGTATTTGATCCTGTATATGTTTTTGCTCTTTATTCTTTGTTATAGAGCCAAAAAGATTGGAGAAGTGGTTTACCCATACATCTCCATTTTGGATAGATAATTCTTTGTGTTGTTATTTGTTTAGTGTTTTCCAATTTTCCCAGAAGTGGTTAGAGTCTATGGGTTCTTCAATTACATTGAGCTGATTTCTGACATGCTGTTCCTTCTTTTTCCGTAGTGTATTTCTGTATTGTTTTAGTGATTCACCATAGTGAAGGCGTAGACTCAGGTTTTCCGGGTCTCTATGTTTTTGGTTGGACAGGTTTCTCAATTTCTTTCTTAGATTTTTGCATTCTTCATCAAACCATTTGTCATTGTTGTTCATTTTCTTCGGTTTAGATTTGATAGGGAAGCTGAGAGGTCAAATATACTGTTAAGATTTACTGCCAAGTTTACACCTCCACTATTACAGTGGAATGTTTTACCCAGGATATTGTCTAAAAGGGATTGAATTTGTTGTTGCCTAATTATTTTTTGGTAAGTTTCCAAACTGGATTCCTTCCATCTATAGCATTTCTTAATGTTACTCAGTTCCTTTGAACTTGATGCCTCATGATTGAGTATTGCTCTGTTTAAGTAGACTGTGATTTTGCTGTGGTCTGATAGGGGTGTCAGTGGGCTGACTGTGAACGCTCTGAGAGACTCTGGGTTGAGGTCAGTGATAAAGTAGTCTACAGTACTCCTGACAAGAGATGAGCTATAGGTGTACCTACCATAGGAGTCCCCTCGAAGCCTAACATTGACTATGTACATACCCAGCGTGCGACAGAGCTGCAGGAGTTGTGAACCGTTTTTGTTGGTTTTGTTGTCATAGTTGTGCCTAGGGGGGCATATGGGGGAGGGAATGCTGGTAGGTGTTTGTCCCCCTGTGTGCTGAGGGGGTCAGGTTCTTGTCCCGTTCTGGCATTTGGGTCACCACAGACTAGTACATGTCCCTGGGCCAGGAAATGATTGATTTCCCCCTCCAGGATGGAGAAACTGTCTTCATTAAAGTATGGGGATTCTAGTAGGGAGATATAGGTAGCACACAGGAGGACATTTTTCTCTGTTAAGATCATTTCCTTTTGAATTTCTAGCCAAATGTAAAATGTTCCTGTTTTGATTAATTTAATGGAGTGAGTTAGGTCTGCTCTATACCAAATTAGCATACCCCCTGAGTCCCTTCACTGTTTCACACCTGGTAGTTTGGTGGATGGGACTACCAGCTCTCTGTAACCTAGAGGGCAACCAGTGGGTCCTCTATACCAGATTTCTTGATGGATGACAATGTCTGTATTACCGAATTCTTTGGTGAAGTCTGGGTTCCTGCTCTTTAGGCCAAAGGCAGATGACCTCAGGACTTGGATATTCCAGGATGATATAGTGTAGGCTTTGTGTTCCATAAAGTGTCCAATGTTGTTGGACGTGTGGTTTTGCCTCTGTCCAGTAGGTGTGAGCAGAGCCTGCTGAGCATCTGGTACATGCCATTGGCTTGGGCTAGTGTAAGAGCGGGGGTTGGGCCTGTTTGCCCACTCACTACCTGGGCGGTTGTGTGACCTCCATGTTGAGGCCCTCTTTGCGGGGGTGGGGTTTATGAGATGGGCAGGAGGGGCATAGGTCTGATCTGAGGGGGCCTAAATGGGTTGTGGGCAAAGTTGACGTGGGGGGGTGTTGATTGGTTGGGGTGGGGGTGTGGATGTGGCTGGGGGTGCTGTGATCTGGATGTAAGTCCTCTTGGCGTGGGTCCTCTATGTGTAGGTCCGGGGGGGAGGGGGGGGGGTCCCGCAGGTCTGGGAGGCTGTCTCACTGGTCTGGGTGGAGTGTCTATTGATCTGTTTCTCCCGTGTGAAGTGTTGGGGATACGTTTGAGAGCAATGTCCTTTAGAGTCTGGGCAAAGGTGTGCACTGCTGCCTTGTAGAGGTGGACCTGGTCATAGAGGCTGTTCAAGTCCAGGGTGAAGTGGTGGGCCAGGAAAACATTTGGTTTTGAGGCACAGTCACAGGAAATACTTGCGTTTACCCGATGTATTGCGGCAGGGTGGAAATCTTTTCGTGGTAGCAGGGTGGAGATAACCACTTGTGCGTTGGGGAAAGTAGAAGAAGCTTTTTCAATCACTCCCTTCAGTGCTGTGGCCACCCTTCCCTGCTGTGCTCTCAGGTCGTTTCTGCCTGTGTGTATTATTATGTGGCTAGGTGAACCTAGTTGGTCCTCAGACAGAAGATCTTGGGTCTGCTGGGTGTTTGGACACCAGAGTTTAGACACACTGTGTTTGGGAAAAAGTGTTTTTTCTTGTATATAATTCACATTTGAGTCCATAAGGAGAACAATCTGTGTCTTGTGTATGTCCTCAGTGGGTGGGGGGGGGGGGGGGGGGGGGTTGTCAGAAAGGCTATCAGGGTGGCTGACAGGGGGGGTGCTCAGAGGGGGTGAGAGCCGCTGGGCTTGGGGTTCTTCATTTGTCTGTTCTGCTGTGATGTCGACGCTATGGTCAGGGTCTGGTGTGGACTGTTCTGCTGTGGTGTCGAGACTTTTGTCGGGTGCTGAGGTGGGCTGTTCTGATGGCTTCTCTGTGGGGGTGGCCACCTCTCTAGTGGGTTGTTCTCTGTCACACCCCATCCCCCTCACCCTCTCCTCCGTCCCCCTCACCCTCTCCTCCATCCCCCTCAACCTCTCGTCCACCAGCAGTCTGATCCTCTCCTCCATCCCCCTCACCCTCTCTTCCAGCAGTCTGATCCTCTCCTCTAGTGCTCTGTTCTTCTCCTGATCCTGCTCTTTCTCCTGTTGAAGTTGTCTCACCAGTGTCCAGAGTGCAGACATGTCTCTCTCCACCTCCAGCAGTCTGATCCTCTCCTCCATCCCCCTCAACCTCTCCTCCACCAGCAGTCTGATCCTCTCCTCTAGTGCTCTGTTCTTCTCCTGATCCTGCTCTTTCTCCTGTTGAAGTTGTCTCACCAGTGTCCAGAGTGCAGACATGTCTCTCTCCACCTCCAGCAGTCTGATCCTCTCCTCTAGTGCTCTGTTCTTCTCCTGATCCTGCTCTTTCTCCTGTTGAAGTTGTCTCACCAGTGTCCAGAGTGCAGACATGTCTCTCTCCACCTCCAGCAGTCTGATCCTCTCCTCCAGCAGTCTGATCCTCTCCTCTAGTGCTCTGTTCTTCTCCTGATCCTGCTCTTTCTCCTGTTGAAGTTGTCTCCCCACTGTCCAGAGTGCAGGTATGTCTCTCTCCACCTCCAGCAGTCTGATCCTCTCCTCCATCCCCCGTCACCCTCTCCTCCAGCAGTCTGATCCTCTCCTCTAGTGCTCTGTTCTTCTCCTGATCCTGCTCTTTCTCCTGTTGAAGTTGTCTCCCCACTGTCCAGAGTGCAGGTATGTCTCTCTCCACCTCCAGCAGTCTGATCCTCTCCTCCATCCCCCGTCACCCTCTCCTCCAGCAGTCTGATCCTCTCCTCTAGTGCTCTGTTCTTCTCCTGATCCTGCTCTTTCTCCTGTTGAAGTTGTCTCCCCACAGTCCAGAGTGCAGATATGTCTCTCTCCACCTCCAGCACTCCGGGTCTGGTTAAGGGGGTGTTGTTGTGCTGGACTGTTGTCTGGGTCTGTGCTGACTGGAGTGTAATCACCTGCTGTTCCAGCTCCACCTGCCTTACCTCCAGATGGGTGAATGTATCCTTCATTTCAACGAGGGAGTAGTATTCTGTGCTGGGAGGTTGACTTTCCGCTGGGGGTTGCTCGTCTGTGGGGTTATATATTGAAGAGGTCTGGTCTGACCCGCTCGGGGTGGGGGTATCTTTCTCAAGGGAGAGCTTCTCCTGCTGGGCTAATTCTTTGATTAGGTGAAAGTCGAACTGAAACTGTTTGGGGTTACCCTGTACCATTACTGTTCAAGACTTATAGAGATTTATATTAGCTGACTCAGAGTCCTCGTTGTCAAGTATCCTGAGTTTCCACCCCTCGTTAACCCCCCCTCTCTTAACAGAGGGGTAGTGTGCTAATATAGCACTCTGCCATGCCAGGGGATGGTTTGTGTGGAAGGTAAGGTTGCTGATGTTCTCATTTTTGTAATAGTCAGCAAAAAGTGTCTATTGATTTCTCTCTCTCTTCCTCTCTCTTTCTCTCTCCCTCTCTCTATATATATCTTTCTCTCTTTCGCTCACTTTTTTTATCTTTCCCTCTCTTTCTTTCTCTCTCTCTATATCTTTCTCTCTCTCTCTCTCCCCCTCCCTCTATCTTTCTCTCTCTCTCTTTACCTTTCTATCTCTTTCTCTCTCTCTGTCTCTCTCTCGTTCCATTTACTCCAACACAATGTTCCATACAGTATGTGCAGTTATTTAGGTATTTGCTTATCGATAGATGCATTTGCAAACATTGCCACATACATTGATAAAATATGTCCGTCCGTCCGTCCGTCCCCCCCCCCCCCCCCCGCAGCAAAGACCTTGAATCATCTCACCTTAGCCCAATCTTTACATCTTTACATTTTGATGAACGACAGTGGTTGTTCCTAACCAAGGGACCAGACCCACCTAATCAACAGATATGTAGGGGACCTCATGACCTGTCCTCATGACCTGACATACAACAGTAGGCATCCCTTACACTTTTTGACAATGATTTTAAATGAAGCCTAATTCACGTGATATTCCTAAATACTAGGCCAACAAATAATCCCATATTTTTGGAATTATATAATTAAGCTGCGTCGTGTTATTTCAAGTTAATTATTTTGGAGTTCAATATCACTTTCTTAAAAAATATCCCTAAATTGGGCATGCCTATGTGTTCGGTGATTAATGAACTTTCAAACATTTGATGCAACATTATCATCAAGTGAATTGATACCTATTGTGCCAAAAGACGTTGAAAGGAAGTTACGAGCGGGCTGATATAATGGTTATATAACAAGCAAATTATTCAAAAGATATGCATATATAAAAAAAGAAGGTTATGCATATTCATACAATAATTAAGAGTAGGCAGAGTGATCGTGTCAGGAGAACATTTTCACACATGTTTTACCATTGCAACATTTGACGTACAGTCCCATTCACGGTGGTTGTCTGAAAGCGTGTTACCTATAGCGTGTTCAGCCGGCAATGCCTCATTGCGATCGGTTCTTACCCATAGCTGCAGGAAGCAGGGGTGCTGAAGGTGATGCAGCACCTCTTGAAAATCGTAATAAAATAATATGATTTTTATTTATAAAGTGCCAGTCAAAAGTTTGGACACACCCACTCATTCAAGGGATTTTTCTTTATTTTTACTATTTTCAACATTGACAATTTCCAGATTGACTGACCTTCATGTCTAAAAGTAATGATGCCACAATAAAGGAAAGAAATTCCACAAATAACATTTTAACAAGGCACACCTGTTAATTAAAATGCATTCCAGGTGACTACCTCATGAAGCTGGTTGAGAGAATGCAAATAGTGTGCCAAAGCTGTCATCAAGGCAAAAGGAGCTACTTTGAAGAATCTTAAATATAAAATATATTTTGATTTGATTAACATTGTTTTGGTTAATACATGATTCCATATGTGTTATTTCATAGGTTTGTTGTCTTCACTATTATTCAACAATGTAGAAAATCATTTAAAAAAATAAAGATAACCCCTTGGTGTGTCCAAACCTTTGACTGGTAGTGTACCTGTTTTTTGTTTTTTTTTTCGCACACGAATGTAGTGCACTGGGCTTTTAATAGTCCTTCTGCAGCGCCAGCAGGGGCAAAAATATCTGTCCAGAAAATAGAATCGCAGCACCCCCAAACTATTTCCGGTGGCTGTGTTATTATCCATAATTTGCAACGATGTCAACGAGCGTCATCACCATCTTTGCTTAGCGTTACCTCAAACTGTCATAATTACCAGCTGAGATCATCTTTTTTGAGTTTGTCTGAGGAAATGTCCTTAAATCTACACTAACCTAAGATGGGAGTTTTATTTTTTTTTGGTAACACTTCATTTGACACCTAGCGTCAACACACGTTATGACACGGTCATGACCATGTCACAAGATGTCATAACAGCTGACATGACTTGTCATAACCTGTCAAAATAGGGTCATAACACTTTCATGATCCATATCATTACACCTTTTTTTGACATGTACTGTGCCTTGTAAACGTATTCATCCCCCTTGGCGTTTTTTCCTATTTTGTTGCTTTACAAGCTGTAACTTAAATGTATTTTTATTTGGATTTCATGTAATGGACATACACAAAATAGTCGAAATTGTGAAGTGAAAAAAAAATATATAAATATAAAATTGTTTCAAAAAATACGTGAAAAAACAGAAAGTGGTGCGTGCATATGTATTCACCCCCTTTGCTATGAAGCCCCTAAATAAGATCAGATGCAACCAATTACCTTCAGAAGTCACATAATTAGTTAAATAAAGTCCACACGTTTGCAATCTAAGTGTCACATGATCTCTATATATATATATAGAGAGATACAGCACTCCTCATATGAAAACATGTCTTGGCGTGTATATATATTCACCTGTTCTGAAAGGCCCCAGAGTCTGCAACACCACTCACCAAGCAAGCAGCACCATGAAGACCAAGGACCTCTCCAAACAGGTCAGGGACAAAGATGTGGAGAAGTAAAGATCATGTTTGGATTTTTTTTATTTATTTAACCAGGTAGGCTAGTTGAGAACAAGTTCTCATTTACAATTGAGACCTGGCCAAGATAAAGTAAAGCAGTTCGACACATACAACAACACAGAGTTACACATGGAGTAAAACAAACATACAGTCAATAATACAGTAGGAAAATCTATATACAGCATGTGCAAATAAGGTAGGATAAGGGAGGTAAGGCAATAAATAGGCCATGGTGGCAAAGTAATTACAATATAGCAATTAAACACTGGAATAGTAGGATGTGCAGAAGATGAATGTGCAAGTTGAGATACTGCGGTGCAAAGGAGCAAGATAAATAAATAAATACAGTATGGGGATGAGGTAGTTGGATGGGCTATTTACAGATGAGCTATGTACAGGTGCAGTGATCTGTGAGCTGCTCTGACAGCTGGCGCTTAAGCTCTCTGATCTACCCATCCCGGATCCGGTATCGTGAATACAGACTCAAGCTCATTACCATTACGCAACGTTAACTATTCATGAAAATTGCAAATGAAATGAAATAAATGTGCTAGCTCTCAAGCTTAGCCTTTTGTTAACAACACTGTCATCTCAGATTTTCAAAATATGCTTCTCAACCATAGGAAAACAATCATTTGTGTAACAGTAGCTAGCTAGCGTAGCATTTAGCGTTAGCATTATCGTTAGCATTTAGCATGCTACACTTTCACAAAAAACAGAAAAGCATTCAAATAATCATTTACCTTTGAAGAACTTCAGATGTTTTCAATGAGAAGACTCTGTTAGATAGCAAATGTTCAGTTTTTCCTGAAAGATTATTTGTTTAGGAGAAATCGCTCCGTTTGGCTACCAAAAAAAAAACGAAAATCCAGTCATCAATTACGCCAAACTTTTTTCCAAATGAACTCCATAATATCGACTGAAACATGGCAAACGTTGTTTAGAACTAATCCTCAAGGTGTTTTTCACATATCTCTTCGATGATATATCCTTCGTGGAAGTGTGCGTTTTGTTCTGAATCCCAGGACAAAATGACCGCAACTGGAGATTACGCACAAATTTAGATAAAGGCCACCTGGCGGACCCCTGGAAAATGTCTCTTATGGCCAATCTTCCAATGATATGCCTACAAATACGTCACAATGCTGCAGACATCTTGAAGAAACCACAGAAAGCACATGGTCGTTCCTGCTGCATTCACAGCCATATAAGGAGACATGAAAACAGAGCTTCAGAGATTCTGCTCATTTCCTGTTAGACGTTTCATCTTGGTTTCGCCTGTAGAATGAGTTCTGTGGCACTCGCAGATAAAATCTTTGCAGTTTTGGAAACGTTAGACTGTGTTCTTTCCAAAGCTGTCAATTCTATGCATAGTCGAGCATCTTTTCGTGACAAAATATTGCGCTTAAAACAGGCACGTTTTTTTATCCAATAATGAAATAGCGCCCCTATAGGCTTAACAGGTTAAAGCTAGTGAGGGAGGTAAAAGTCTCCAGCTTCAGAGATTTTTGCAGTTCATGCCAGTCATTGGCAGCAGAGAGCTGGAAGGAAAGGCGGCCAAAGGAAGAATAGGCTTTGGGGATGACTAGAGAGATATACCTGCTGGAGCGTGTGCTACAGGTGGGAGATGCTACAGTGACCAGCGAGCTGAGATAAGGGGGGGATTTACCTAGCAAAGACTTGTAGATGACCTGAAGCTAGTGGGTTTGGCGACAAGTATGAAGTGAGGGCCAGCCAACGAGAGCATACAGGTCGCAGTGGTGGGTAGTATATGGGGCTTTGGTGACGGTTGGCACTGTGATAGACTGCATCCAATTTGTTGAGTAGAGTGTTGGAGGCCATTTTGCAAATGACATCGCCGAAGTCGAGGATCGGTAGGATTGTCAGTTTTACGAGGGTATGTTTGGCAGCATGAGTGAAGGATGCTTTGTTTGCGAAATAGGAAGCCGACTCTAGATTTAACTTTGGATTGGAGATGTTTAATGTGAGTCTGGAAGGAGAGTTTACAGCCTAGCCAGACACCTAGGTACTTATAGATATCCATATATTCTAAGTCAGAGCCGTCCAGAGTCGTGTCGTGACGTGTCGTGACGTTTTTCCTTTTTAGCTTTCTACATAAAACACGTTTCAACCGGATTACTTAGACTTTTAATGGAATTGCCATGTAGATACGAGCCCAGCACTCCTCATATGAGATGCTTTGTGGATACGAGCCCAGCACTCCTTCTCTGAGATGCTTTGTGGATACGGGCCCAGCACTCCTTCTCTGAGATGCTTTGTGGATATGGGCCCAGCACTCCTTCTCTGAGATGCTTTGTGGATACGGGCCCAGCACTCCTCATATGAGATGCTTTGTGGATACGGGCCTAGCACTCCTTCTCTGAGATGCTTTGTGGATACGGGCCCAGCACTCCTTCTCTGAGATGCTTTGTGGATACGGGCCTAGCACTCCTTCTCTGAGATGCTTTGTGGATACGGGCCTAGCACTCCTTCTCTGAGATGCTTTGTGGATACGGGCCTAGCACTCCTTCTCTGAGATGCTTTGTGGATACGGGCCTAGCACTCCTTCTCTGAGATGCTTTGTGGATACGGGCCTAGCACTCCTTCTCTGAGATGCTTTGTGGATACGGGCCCAGCACTCCTTCTCTGAGATGCTTTGTGGATACGGGCCCAGCACTCCTTCTCTGAGATTATATTCCACCACGACAAAGGTTACTAAGTTACTAATACTTAATTGAAAGATCCACTTTGGAAGCCATTAAGGAACTAGATATTAGACTTGTTGATGAGGGTGTGTTATCAAAAATGAAATAACAGTCTTGGGTTAACCAAGAGGTTGCAGAGGTTGAACAGTAACTAGAAGGTTGCTAGTTCAAATCCCGGGTAAGGCAGAGCGAGCTGCAGTTTGGTTTTTACTTTTGTTGCAGTTTGGAAAGTAACCAAGCTGCCATGTATTATGGGTGCAGATCAGCAATGGCAAGCTTATGATAAAACTCTTACTTTGCATTATATTATAAAGCAATTGTACACAAGAGGCCGTGGTAAACGACCTTAGCATCACCTCGTACGTACGACCTCAGCACAGCCATGCTAAGAAAGTAGTTTACCACAACCTTGAGTGTACAATTGCTTTTCTACAACGGGTCACCAACGTATACTACCCTGTTTTTTTAGACCGGCTTAGAACAAGACTCAACCAATCAATTGTTTTGACCAACCTGACATTTAGCAGACAATTTTATCCCACGTGACTTATTATTTTCCAGGAATTGCACTCCTCTGGCGGAGCTCTACTGATAGAAATGAGAATGGAATTGACCTTCCAACTCTGCACGATGTCACTCCCTAACAAAGACGTGAGCCGTACCATTCTTTTCTGGGATGCCTTTCCAGGAATTGCACTCCAATGGCGAAAGGAATTAGCTCAACAAAAAACTAAATTCCTCACTCCCTACAAACATTTTTGAACCACTTGTACTGTAAGGCGACTTGACAAGTGCTTCAGAAATAGAGTAGAAACCTTCCCCTCCTCCCCCTCTCCACTTCCCCTCCTCTCCTCTCCCCCCTCACCACTCTTCCTCCTCCTCCTCACCACTTCCCCTCCTCCCCTCACCACTTCCCCTCCTCCTCCTCTCCACTTCCCCTCCTCCCCTCCTCCCCTCACCACTTCCTCTCCTCCCCTCACCACTTCCCCTCCTCCCCTCCTCCCCTCCTCCCCCTCACCACTTCCCCTCCTCCCTCCTCCCCCTCACCACTTCCCCTCCTCTCCTCTTCCCCCTCACCACTCTTCCTCCTCCTCATCACCACTTCCCCTCCTCCCCTCACCACTTCCCCTCCTCCCCCTCTCCACTTCCCCTCCTCCCCTCACCACTTCCCCTCCTCCCCTCACCACTTCCCCTCCTCCCCTCACCACTTCCCCTCCTCCCCTCCTCCCCTCCTCTCCTCTTCCCCCTCACCACTCTTCCTCCTCCCTTCACCACTTCCCCTCACCACTTCCCCTCCTCCCCTCCTCCCCTCCTCTCCTCTTCCCCCTCACCACTCTTCCTTCTCCCTTCACCACTTCCCCTCCTTCCCCTCCTCCCCTCCTCCCCCTCACCACTTCCCCTCCTCCCCTCACCACTTCCCCTCCTCCACTTCCCCTCCTCCCCTCCTCCCCTCACCACTTCCTCTCCTCCCCTCACCACTTCCCCTCCTCCCCTCCTCCCCTCCTCCCCCTCACCACTTCCCCTCCTCCCTCCTCCCCCTCACCACTTCCCCTCCTCTCCTCTTCCCCCTCACCACTCTTCCTCCTCCTCCTCACCACTTTCCCTCCTCCCCTCACCACTTCCCCTCCTCCCCCTCTCCACTTCCCCTCCTCCCCTCACCACTTCCCCTCCTCCCCTCACCACTTCCCCTCCTCCCCTCACCACTTCCCCTCCTCCCCTCCTCCCCTCCTCTCCTCTTCCCCCTCACCACTCTTCCTCCTCCCTTCACCACTTCCCCTCACCACTTCCCCTCCTCCCCTCCTCCCCTCCTCTCCTCTTCCCCCTCACCACTCTTCCTTCTCCCTTCACCACTTCCCCTCCTTCCCCTCCTCCCCTCCTCCCCCTCACCACTTCCCCTCCTCCCCCTCACCACTTCCCCTCCTCCCCCTCACCACTTCCCCTCCTCCCCTCACCACTTCCCCTCCTCCCCCTCACCACTTCCCCTCCTCCCCTCACCACTTCCCCTCCTCCCCCTCACCACTTCCCCTCCTCCCCCTCACCACTTCCCCTCCTCCCCCTCACCACTTCCCCTCCTCCCCTCACCACTTCCCCTCCTCCCCCTCACCACTTCCCCTCCTCCCCTCACCACTTCCCCTCCTCCCCTCACCACTTCCCCATCCTCCCTGCCCACCCAAAACAACTCTCATTATAACCTCTAAAACAAAACAGGGACAGAACAAGTGGGTGATTCATGGCTGGAGAGAAGCATTGGCAACGGCTTTCATCATTCGATTCCCATGGCCGAGACAGAGACAAAAGGGCGATTGTAACAATCACTTGTCTCTTCTTGCTCTGACGGACCTCACAGGCCCAGAGTGTTTTGTACTTTAGAGGAAGGATAAATACATATTCAATTCGATGTTGAATAACAAAGATGATGATGATGATCCCATCCTGTCCTCTTTCATTCTTCATCCAGGACGTGGAGTGAGGGACAGAGATGAGACGGATGGAAGATTAGAGGGGTGTCTTTAAGGTGTGTGTGTGTGGGGGGGCTAGTAGGTGAGTGAGACAGACAGTTTGTAAAAGTGAGACAACCACCTTATTTTAGGTGTCATATGAGAGAGGACAGAAAAGAGATTGAACATAATAAAGACGTCCTGGTTCAAGAAGGGTTGAGGCAAAGGTTGTCCTAAAATGTGCACCGTACTTTGGCAGTGACCAGTCTGATGGGGGTGATGATGATGATGATGATGATGACAAATATTTTGCAGTGAAATATTTAGGACGAGCATTCCAGGACAGCTTGATAGAGCAGCTTGAATGAGATAAGATGTTTGATAGAGAGAAGAACACAGAGAGGAGACAGACGGAGCGAGAGAGAGCAAGAGATTTAGAGAATGAGAGAAAGAAAGAGAGATGGAGGTCTGTCAAAACATTTGAAAGGTCTCGTGTTTTACGAGACACCTCTGGTCTGTGCATGTACTCTCCCGTCCTGCCTTAACTGTGTTTTACAGCTAAAAATAGGAAACATCTCCTCTCATCCCCTCCTCATCTTCTATCACTCTGTCTCATGGCAGATGGATTCCTCAGATTCCTGGAATGATGACAGCTGCAGAGCAGTCCCTCTGTGGAACTAGCTATGGCTAATGGAATAGGTACTAGTTGTCTCTAACAGGGTTGAGTTCAATTCCATTTAAATTACAGTCAATTGAGAAAGTTAAACAAATTACAATTGCAAATGTTCCTCACTGAAAAACATTGGAACTGAAATTTCAGTCTACTTCCTGATTTGACTGGATTTGAAATAGGAATTGAACCCAACCCTGGTATCTAACCAATAAGACCACTGTAATGGTTAAGATTGGGGTATGATTTGGGGTCTTCTGGTTCTAGATCAGTGATTGAGGTTAACTTCTGCTTCAAACACACAGTACCTGGCACACATGAAAAGGATTCAGGTCAACTTACGTTGCGGTACGTTTTATGTAATAAACTTCTATATTAGCTCTTGAGATGTTGGTGTTTCAGTAGCAAAGCGTTAGTAGCATACGCTCTGCCAAATCTTACTTTTAGCACTTACTCTTTTCTCAGAGTTCAACAGAAGGATTCTGTATCAAAAGGTTAAATTGTTGCACAGAAGTGATTAAAATGGAATTCATAGTGGAATGAATGCTTTATTTAGAAAACACACAGACCAGGTTTTAGGCACAGGTCTGATTGAGTTGGATTTATGTTTGACCTGAAGGGCCTGTTGAAGCATAATCTCATGTCTGGAACATTCTGTCCAAACTCAATGAGATCGGAACACACACACGCAAAGAGAGAGAGAGCGAGCCTGCGGTCTAGGCTCGCCTTGTTCTTCGTTAGACACAAAGCAGATGACCACAACACAAGCACCTCAAGGGATGAAGAAGAGGGATGAAGAAGAGGGACGAAGAAGAGGGATGCAGAAGAGGGATGCAGAAGAGGGATGAAGAAGAGGGATGCAGAAGAGGAACGAAGAAGAGGGATGCAGAAGATGGACGAAGAAGAGGGATGCAGAAGAGGAATGAGGAAGAGGGACGAAGAAGAGGGATGATGAAGAGGGACGAAGAAGAGGGATGAAGAAGATGGATGCAGAAGAGGGACGATGAAGAGGGACGAAGAAGAGGGATGCAGAAGAGGAATGAGGAAGAGGGACGAAGAAGAGGGATGATGAAGAGGGACGAAGAAGATGGATGAAGAAGATGGATGCAGAAGAGGGACGATGAAGAGGGACGAAGAAGAGGGATGCGGTGGCTAGAAAAGGAAACTGCTGAACAGTCCGTTGTAAAACATACACTGTGCAGCTAGCTATCAGAACAAAACTATAAACACAACATGCAAAGTGTCTTGAAGCTAAAATTGGGATTGTGTGTACTGTGCCCTTTTACCACACAAACTATAGTAACAGAGAGCAATGTACAACACGGCCAACTTAGCAGAACTAGTAATTTGTGGTAAATGCATGGGGGCCAGTATAGAACAAGAAGGCCCACACATTGTTAAAGCTCCCATTGCTTTATTACCAACGTTTACATCTGAAACAAATACTAGTGTTCTTTATTAGCCCAGCACCTACGTTTTTAAGGATGTGCATATGACCACAAACTTTTAAATTAAATTCATGGGGACCACCATCTTAACGCTCCTCCCATCCAAATCCGTTACGAAAGTGGATACATCATTTGTTGACATCAATACAAAAAAACAACCACTAATTTCTCTGTTTGTATCTGTTTGTCTCGTTGCTAAGAAGACTGCTGGCCAATAACACATCCCTTTGCACAGTGAGGGCGGAGCCACAGCCAGATATGTCTCTGTCTGATGACTCTCTGATGTTCTCCATCCATACCAGACCTGGGATCAAATACTACACTGAACAAAAAATATAAACAAAACATGCAAAGTCTTGGTCCCATGTTTCCATGAACTGAAATGGAAGATTCATACGGACAAAAAGCTTGCCAAGATAATCCGTCCACCTGACAGGTGTGGCATATCAAGAAGCTGATTAAACAGCCTGATCATTACACAGGTGCACCTTGTGCTGGGGACAATAAAAAGCGACTCTAAAATGTGTAGTTTTGTCACAAAACACAATGCCACAGAAGTCTCAAGTTTTTGAGGGTTGGCATGCTGACTGCAGGATTGTCCACCAAAGCTGTTGCCAGAGAATGTCATGTTAATTTCACTACCTCCAACGTTGCTTTAGAGAATTTAGCAGTACGTTCAATCGGCCTCAGAACCTCAGACCACGTGTAACCATGCCAGTCAAGGACCTCCACATCCAGCTTCTTCACCTGCGGGATCATCTGAGACCAGCCACCTGGACAGGTCATGAAACTGTGGGTTTGCACAACTGAAGAATTTCTGAAGTAAAAACTGTCTGAAATCGTCTCAGGGAAGCTCATCTGCGTGCTCATCGTCCTCACCAGGGTCTTGACCTGACTGCAGTTCAGCGTCAAAACACACTACAGTGTGCAAATGCTCACCTTCGATGGCCACTGGCACGCTGGAGAAGTGTGCTCTTCACGAATGAATCCTGTTTTCAGCTGTCCAGGGCAGATGGCAGACAATGTGTATGGCGTCATGTGGGCTAGCGGTTTGCCATGGAAGAACTGTGACATTTTCAGCTTCCAGCATTCTCCCTCTCCCCTTTCCTCCATACACAATATTTCCAGATCCTTGATATACTTTGGTCCTGTGCTGATGGGACTGCCCTCTCCAATTCAAACCACTACGTATCTATTGTATTATTATATATTATATATAAATAGTAAAGTAGAGTACAGATACACCCCGGAAATTATTTAAGGAGTACTTTCAAGTATTTTTACAGTTACGTTCAGAAGGACAACTGTATATTTGATGTGTCTGGGTGGTTTAGTTCATCATCTACAGTATAATTATTAACTTGACCTTAAAAGAGATATTCAATGTCTGATCTGTTATTGTTGGGCTCTCGAGTGGTCCAGTGGTCTACGGCACTGCATCTCAGTTCTAGAGGCGTCACTACAGATCCTGGTTTGATTCCAGGCTTGATTGAGAGTCCCATAGGGCGGCGTACAATTGGCCCAGCGTCGTCCGGGTTAAGGTTTGGCCGGGGTAGGCCGTCATTGTAAAGAATTTGTTATTGGGGACCCACAGTGACTTCAGCCAATCAGTCACAGTCCTGGGGACCCACAAGGAGCACAGCTATTCAGTCCCAGTCCTGGGGACCCACAAGGAGCACAGCTATTCAGTCCCAGTCCTGGGGACCCACAAGGAGCACAGCTATTCAGTCCCAGTCCTGGGGCCCACAGGGAGTAGATTACAGACTACTGTTCTAGTCCAATCAATGTAAATTCAGGAAATAAAATTGTTCTAGTCCAGCACTAATACACAGTACTGACACAAGTGTCCCTTCAAGCTCAAGATGAATCAAGTGTATAACTGCTGATCTGGGACAGGAATGGAACCCCAGGATCAATACTGAAGGATCCTGCTCTAGACAATAAATGGCTTGACGATCATGTGATCGTTTTAAATGTGTGTTATTGCTAGTATGCAGGGGCGGACCGTCCATCTGGCATTTCGGGCAAAACGCCAGATGGGCTGGTCCACTTATCTGTCCCATTGTCTAACTTGTTTTTTTTTCTGCACAGATTTCTCTCCCCAGTCAGCCTCTGCTCGAATGGGACAGACACGTGTACACCCTGTGGGTACCCAGGATCAGAGTTGAAGACTACTTCTGTAATCCTGAGGTCTGGCTGAGAGACAATACTGTCAAAGCTGGTTAGGACCAGCTACACTAATTCAAGTCTGGAGCAGAGCCGAGACCAAGCAGAGACCTGTGTGTGTGGGGGGCAGACTATAAACAGACCTGTGTGTTTGGGGGGCAGACTATAAACAGACCTGTGTGTGGGGGGGGGGGGGGGGGGGCTATAAAAAGACCTGTGTGTTTGGGGCAGACTTTAAACAGCCCTGTGTGTTTGGGGGGCAGACAATAAACAGACCTGTGTGTGTGTGTGTGGAGGGGGGGGGGCAGACTAGAAACAGACCTGTGTGTGTGTGTGTGTGGGGGGGGGGGGGGGGGGGGGGCAGACTAGAAACAGACCTGTGTGTGGGGGGGCAGGCTAGAAACGGACCTGTGTGTGTGTGTGGGCGGGGGGGGGGGGGGGGGGGGGGGGGGGGGGGGGGGGGGGGGGGGGGGGGGGGGGGGGGGGGGGGGGGGGGGGGGGGGGGGGGGGGGGGGGGGGGGGGGGGGGGGGGGGGGGGGGGGGGGGGGGGGGGGGGGGGGGGGGGGGGGGGGGGGGGGGGGAGGGGGGGGGGGGGGGGGGGGGGGGGGGGGGGGGGGGGGGGGGGGGGGGGGGGGGGGGGGGGGGGGGGGGGGGGGGGGGGGGGGGGGGGGGGGGGGGGGGGGGGGGGGGGGGGGGGGGGGGGGGGGGGGGGGGGGGGGGGGGGGGGGGGGGGGGGGGGGGGGAGGGGGGGGGGGGGGGGGGGGGGGGGGGGGGGGGGGGTGGGGCCCGGGGGGTGGGGGGGGCGGGGGGGGGTGGGGGGGGGGGGGGGGGGGGGGGGGGGGGGGGGGGGGGGGGGGGGGGGGGGGGGGGGGGGGGGGGGGGGGGGGGGGGGGGGGGGGAGGGGGGGGGGGGGGGGGGGGGGGGGGGGGGGGGGGGGGGGGGGGGGGGGGGAGGGGGGGGGGGGGGGGGGGGGGGGGGGGGGGGGGGGGGGGGGGGGGGGGGGGGGGGGGGGGGGGGGGGGGGGGGGGGGGGGGGGGGGGGGGGGGGGGGGGGGGGGGGGGGGGGGGGGGGGGGGGGGGGGGGTGGGGGGGGGGGGGGGGGGGGGGGGGGGGGGGGGGGGGGGGGGGGGGGGGGGGGGGGGGGGGGGGGGGGGGGGGGGGGGGGGGGGGGGGGGGGGGGGGGGGGGGGGGGGGGGGGGGGGGGGGGGGGGGGGGGGGGGGGGGGGGGGGGGGGGGGGGGGGGGGGGGGGGGGGGGGGGGGGGGGGGGGGGGGGGGGGGGGGGGGGGGGGGGGGGGGGGGGGGGGGGGGGGGGGGGGGGGGGGGGGGGGGGGGGGGGGGGGGGGGGGGGGGGGGGGAGGGGGGGGGGGGGGGGGGGGGGGGGGGGGGGGGGGGGGGGGGGGGGGGGGGGGGGGGGGGGGGGGGGGGGGGGGGGGGGGGGGGGGGGGGGGGGGGGGGGGGGGGGGGGGGGGGGGGGGGGGGGGGGGGGGGGGGGGGGGGGGGGGGGAGGGGGGGGGGAGGGGGGGGGGGGGGGGGGGGGGGGGGGGGGGGGGGGGGGGGGGGGGGGGGGGGGGGGGGGGGGGGGGGGGGGGGGGGGGGGGGGGGGGGGGGGGGGGGGGGGGGGGGGGGGGGGGGGGGGGGGGGGGGGGGGGGGGGGGGGGGGGGGGGGGGGGGGGGGGGGGGGGGGGGGGGGGGGGGGGGGGGGGGGGGGGGGGGGGTGGGGGGGGGGGGGGGGGGGGGGGGGGGGGGGGGGGGGGGGGGGGGGGGGGGGGGGGGGGGGGGGGAGGGGGGGGGGGGGGTGGGGGGGGGGGGGGGGGGGGGGGGGGGGGGGGGGGGGGGGGGGGGGGGGGGGGGGGGGGGGGGGGGGGGGGGGGGGGGGGGGGGGGGGGGGGGGGGGGGGGGGGGTGGGGGGGGGGGGGGGGGGGGGGGGGGGGGGGGGGGGGGGGGGGGGGGGGGGGGGGGGGGGGGGGGGGGGTGGGGGGGGGGGGGGGGGGGGGGGGGGGGGGGGGGGGGGGGGGGGGGGGGGGGGGTGGGGGGGGGGGGGGGGGGGGGGGGGGGGGGGGGGGGGGGGGGGGGGGGGGGGGGGGGGGGGGGGGGGGGGGGGGGGGGGGGGGGGGGGGGGGGGGGGGGGGGGGGGGGGGGGGGGGGGGGGGGGGGGGGGGGGGGGGGGGGTGGGGGGGGGGGGGGGGGGGGGGGGGGGGGGGGGGGGGGGGGGGGGGGGGGGGGGGGGGGGGGGGGGGGGGGGGGGGGGGGGGGGGGGGGGGGGGGGGGGGGGGGGGGGGGGGGGTGGGGGGGGGGGGGGGGGGGGGGGGGGGGGGGGGGGGGG